>NC_029774.3:74807416-74844647 GCF_000817695.3 Arachis duranensis | reverse complement strand
AAACCAACTGGTTTGGGAGTGTTGGCTGAAAGCTTATCATAAAGAGTCGCCCTCTTACAAAGCACTTAGCAAAAAGAAAAATAACTGAAAAAAAAGAAAAAAGAAGGAAGGATCAATAAGAAATAAGCCTCAAAGGATGCAATCAAGAAGGTGACTAAGGATTTGATAAAGGCTTGAAACCTAGAGGGAAAGAACCTAAGTTGCTATGTATGAAACCCGATAAACCAAGAATGCTACTTCTATCTTATCTTTTTGTTATTTCATTTCATTCTTCCTATGCTTCAGTACTTGCTTAGGGACAAGCAAGCTTTAAGTTTGGTGTTGTGATGCCAGGGCATCTAGGCCAGTTTCACTGACCTTTTCTTTACTGTTTTAGGGTTGTTTCATGCATTTTCTTAGTGAATAAGGCAAGTTTTGGATGAAATTACACTTACACCTTGATTCAAGCAACTTTTGTGAACTTTGCATAATTTCATGAGTATTTTGCTAGAATTGTATGATAAATTAATGATGCATAATCTCATGACTTTGCTAGAGCTTTGATGCACTTTAATTGCTTGTTTTTAGGGCAAAGGAAGCAAGGAAGAACCACGTTAGTATTCACGTTAACCTAGTTAACGTGAACACTAACGTGGAATGGTAAAGCTTGCAATGTTAATGAGAAAAGTGATCACCAATAACGCCTGCGAAGCCACCCAAAGCTCACGTTACTTGCCACGTTAACTAAGTTAACGTGGTAGTTAACATAGAGGAAGAAGGAACTCAACGTTAATGGTAAAAGTGAACACCATTAACATTGGAGAACTTGGCAATGATCCACGTTAAGAGTCACGTTAACTTAGTTAACGTGAACTCTAACGTGGAAGAGGAAACACAAGCCAACGTTAGTGACACTCACTTTTGTCACTAACATTGAACCATCTAGCATTGCCTACGTTAACTTTCACGTTAAGCTTATTAACGTGAAAGTTAACGTGGAGTTGAGATCAAGAAACCAACGTTAGTGACACTCACTTTTGTCACTAACATTGGGAGATGGCTTCACTACTACGTTAAGAGCCACGTTAACTTAGTTAACATGAGTTCTAACATAGAGAATATGGCATTTGGACCGTTAGTGACAAAGGTGAGTGTCACTAACGCTCTCAAAGGTGGATCACACCTACGTTAAGAGTCATGTTAGCGATGCTAACGTGGACTCCAACGTAGGAACATAGGGGCACTAAGCAACGTTAATGGGAAAAGTGATTCCTATTAACATTTGCGAAGGGGTATAAGCGAACGTTATTGGGAAAAGTGAGTCCCAATAACGTTAGCCAAGTTTTGAGAAAGCAACGTTAGTGGTCACGTTAAGACCACTAACGTTGGATTTAACGTGGATATATGAGGTTGGAACGTTAGTGGAAAAAGTGAATGCCACTAACGTTCTCGAACCCACACTGGCAATCAACGTTAAATATTTCTAAATACCCAAAGCCTAATTCATATTTCTCTGCTAGTTGGGCCCACTAAATATGAGAACTACTTCAACTCAATATCCAAAGCCCACATCCAAGACTTGAAGAACTCACTAGAAGATCAAGAAGAGTAGTATATATAGGAGTAGTTTTGAACTAGAGAGAAGTTGGGCATTTTTGGGAACTACTCTCTATAGATTAACTTTCTGCACTTTTAGCATGTATTCTTCTTTTATGCCATTTTCCATTTCTAGAGCTATGAATAACTAAACCCCTTTCATTGTGTTAGGGAGCTCTGTTGTAATTTGATGGATCAATTATAGTTTTTATTCTTCTTCTTCTTTCTTTTCTCTTGATCTTACTAGAAAGCTTTCGATCTTAATTCAATTGGTTTGTTGTCTTGGAAAAGAAACTCTCCATAATTGGATCTCCTTTGAGCCTTGGAAAAGGGATGAGGAGATCATGCTAGAAATGCTTTCTCATGTTGGACCAAATTAGGGTTTGGGCGGATATAGTGACATATAATCCTTCCAACACTTTGATTTGGAAATACATGTGGTATAATCAGTGACCATACTTCATCTCTTCCCATGAGCAATTAAATCAAGGAATTGGGCAATTGTTCAAGCTTAGAGAGATTGGATTGCCAAGGAATTGGGAACCAATCACTTAAGATTGCCAAGGAGATCAATGAATGCATTGATTGAGGAAGAGATGAGAATGAACATGATCCGGAGAATGCAACATCTCCTGAACCAAATGATTTCCCCAATTCTGATCTTACCCATTTTCTTTACTTTTTGCCATTTAATTTCATGCTCATTACCCCAAATCCCCATTTAAAATTCTGCACTTTAATTTCTGTTATTTACTTTCTAGTCATTTAAATTTCTGCATCTCAACCCAAATTTTGTTTAGCTCAACTAGCACATTCTTCTAACTAAATTTGCTTGACCAATCAATCCTTGTGGGATTCGACCTCACTCTATTCTGAGTTTTACTTGACGACAATTCGGTATACTTGCCGAAGGGAAATTTGTTGAGAGAC
The DNA here is from genome assembly GCF_000817695.3 of Arachis duranensis. Taxonomy (NCBI): domain Eukaryota; kingdom Viridiplantae; phylum Streptophyta; class Magnoliopsida; order Fabales; family Fabaceae; genus Arachis; species Arachis duranensis. The sequence continues at coordinate 74,842,142 of NC_029774.3, read as the reverse complement.
AAGTTTTCATGCATCATTCAACTGAGAAGGCTTGACCTCAAACCCATGGCTAGAGGATGGTTAGAGTTCATCTAATGCTCTATCATTCCTACTAGCAACCTATCCAAAGTAACTGTGGATCGGGCTATCATGATCCATAGCATCATGATTGGAGAGGAAGTGGAAGTTCATGAGATTATATCTCTAGAACTATACAAGGTGGCTGATAAGCCCTCTACTTTGGCAAGTTTAGCCTTTCCTCATCTCATCTGTCACCTATGCAATTTAGCCGGAATTGTCATAGAGGAAGACATCATCATTGAAAAGGACAAGCCCATCACTAAAAAGAGGATGGAGCTAACAAGAGAGCCCACTCATGGACCTCAACAAGAGCATGAGGAAGTCCCCCATCAAGAGATCCCTGAGATGCCTCAAGGGATACATTTTCCTCCACACAACTATTGGGAACAACTCAACACCTCTTTAAGGGATTTGAGTTCCAACATGGAGCAACTAAGGATGGAGCACCAAGAGCACTCCATTATCCTCCATGAAATTAGAGAGGACCAAAGAGCCATGAGGGAAGAGCAACAAAGGCAAGGAAGAGACATTGAGGAGCTCAAGCACTCCATAGGAACTTCAAGAGGAAGAACTAGCCGCCGTCACTAAGGTAGACCCGTTCTTTAATTTCCTTGTTCTTAGTTTTCTATTTTTTGATTTTTATGCTTGATGTTTCTATTTATGTTGTGTCTTTATTACATGATCATTAGTGTCTAGTGTCTATGTCTTAAAGCTATGAGTGTTCCATGAATCCTTCACCTTTCTTAGAAGAAAAATGTTTTTAATTGCAAAAGAACAAGAAGTACATGAATTTTGAATTCTATCTTGAAATTAGTTTAATTATTTTGATGTTGTGGCATTACTTTTTGTTTCTGAATGAATGCTTGAACAGTGCATAATTTTTATAGTGAAGTTTATGAATGTTAAAATTGTTGGCTCTTGAAAGAATAATGAAAAAAGAGAAATGTTATTGATAATCTAAAAAATCATAAAATTGATTCTTGAAGTAAGAAAAAGCAGTGAAAAATACAAAGCTTGCGAAAAAAAAAAGGTAGCAAAAAAAGAAAGAAATAAAAAGAAAAAGCAAGCAAAAAAAGCCAGTAACCCTTAAAACTAAAAAGCAAGGGTAACGAGGATCCAAGGATTTTAGCATCAGTGGATAGGAGGGCCCAAAGGAATAAAATCCTGACCTAAGCGGCTAAATCAAGTTGTCCCTAACCATGTGCTTGTGTCATGAAGGTCCAAGTGAAATGCTTGGGAATGAGTGGTTAAAGTCATGATCCAAAGAAAAAGAGTGTGCTTAAGAACTCTAGACACCTCTAACTGGGGACTCTAGAAAAGCTGAGTCACAATCTGAAAAGGTTCACCCAGTTATGTGTCTGTGACATTTATGTATCCGGTGGTAATACTGGAAAACAAGATGCTTAAGGTCACGACCAAGACTCATAAGTAGCTGTGTTCAAGAATCAACATACTAAACTAGGAAAATCAATAACACTATCTTAATTCTGAGTTCCTATGAATGCCAATCATTCTGAACTTCAAAGGATAAAGTGAGATGCCAAAACTGTTTAGAAGCAAAAAGCTACTAGCCCCGCTCATCTAATTAGAACTAAGCTTCATTGATATTTTGAGGTTTATTGTATATTCTCTTCTTTTTATCCTATTTTGTTTTTGGTTGCTTGGGGACAAGCAACAATTTAAGTTTGGTGTTGTGATGAGTGGATAATTTATACGCTTTTTGGCATTGCGTTTAGGTAGTTTTTAGTATGTTTTAGTTACTTTTTAGTATATTTTTGTTAGTTTTTATGCAAAATTCACATTTCTGGACTTTATATGAGTTTGTGTGTTTTTCAATGATTTCAGGTATTTTCTAGCTGAAATTGAGGGATCTGAGCAATAATCTGATTCAGAGGCTGAGAAAGGACTGCAGATGTTGTTGGATTCTGCCCTCCCTGCACTCGAAGTGGATTTTCTGGAGCTACAGAAGCCCAATTGGTGCGCTCTCAATTGAGTTGGAAAGTAGACAACTTAGGTTTCCAGCAATGTATAAGTTCATACTTTTTCGAGACTTGATGGCCCAAACTGGCATTCAAACGCCCACCAGAGATCCCTTTCTGGCGTAAAACGCCATAACTGGCACTAAAGCTGGAGTTAAATGCCCAAACTGGCACCCAAGCTGGCATTTAACTCCAAGGATGGCCTATGCACGTGAAAGCTTTAAAGCTCATCCCAAACACACACCAAGTTGGCTCCGGAAGTGGATTTCTGCACTATCTACTCATTTTCTGTAAACCCTACTGTTCATACCCTGACCGAGCTCCTCCAACTCGGCAAATTTATAAAAGGTCCGACTCGTCCTAAGGCTCACGCCTAAAGGTCGGACCTCGGACAAATAAAGCAAGGAAGGCCCATCAAAAGGAACGCAGCCCAAAACCTAAAGGCCGAAAAGGCCTAGAAAGGGCGGTTCCACAAAGATAGAGATAAAACTCCCAAAGATAAGATAAAGATAAGAATATCTTATCCAGGGAAGATCACGGCCAACTACTATAAATACACTGGAGCACCCAGGTATGGCATTCATTCCACATTCTACACATATCTGCTTGGACCCATGCTAACTTAAGCATCGAAGTGTCATTGCAGGTACAACCACCAACCACTCTACATATCAAGCTCGGGTCCCTGAACCCCCACCTCGGGCCTTTTCAGACGACCGAGCTACACGTTTCAGGTAACCCTCGGAACACCTACTAACTAGTTTAATATAAATAGCACTTTTTACTGTTGTACTGGGTCTTCCCCCCTGTTTTCAAATTCTTATGCCATTTGGGAGGCTGGCCATTTGGCCATGCCTAGACCTTTTTCTCTTATGTTTTTTTAACGGTGGAGATTCTACACCTCATAGATTAAGGTGAGGAGCTCTGCTGTTCCTCATGAATTAATGCAAGTACTATTTTTTTCCTTCAATTCACGCCTACTTCTTCTCCAAGATATACTTTTGTACTGAATTCAGTTAAGTCAGACTGAAGGGGTGACCCATGACAATCACCCACTATCTTCAGTTCTCGCTTAGCCAAGATCCACGTGCTTGATAACCACAAAGCGGTCTACATGATGTTCAATGTAGTCATTGGACGACAGCCAGAGTATACTCTCTTGGGCCTCTGATCCACAGATTCGCATCATCTCTCCTGACAACAAAGCATCCGACCCCGTGATTAGGATCTTCGTGGTATAGGCTAGAATAATCGGACAACATTCCTGAGATCCGAAAAGTCTAAACCTTGTCTGTGGTATTCCGAGTAGGATCTGGGAAGGGATGACTATGAGGAGCTTCAAACTTGTGAATGTTGGGTGCAGTGATAGTGTGCAAAAGGATCAATGGATCTTATTCCGACACAAGTGAGAACCGACAAATGATTAGCCCTACGGTAGTTGTGCCTGGTATTTTTTATCCGAGACGAGAAATCCGACAGTTGATTAGCTGTACAGAAACCGTAGCTGGACCATTTTCACTGAGAGGATCATATAGCTTGCCATGGAAGGGAGGACGCATGATTAGATGAAGACAATAGGAAAGCAGAGGTTCAGAAGCAACAAAGCATCTCCAAACGCTTATATGAAATTTCCACCAATGAATTACGTAAGTATCTCTATGTTATTTTCCGCTTTATTTATCTTTTAATTATCAAATCCTCATAACCATTTGAATCCGCCTGACTGAGATTTACAAGATGACCATAGCTTGCATCATGCTGTCAATCTCCATGGGATCGACCCTTACTCATGTAAGGTAATACTTGGACGACCCAGTGCACTTGCTGGTTAGTTGTGCGGAGTTGTAAAAAGTGTGATCACAATTTTGTGCACCAGTACGCATAGGAGGTCGGGCGTATGCACAAATGGTTTTGTGGCTCTTGTGCGTACGCACAGGTGATTGTGCGTACGCACACTCCGATGTGTGTTTCTCCTTTGTTTTCTTCATGTTTTCTCCCTTTTCTGTATGCTTTCTTCCACTTCTACCAAACCATTCTTGCCTCTAGGACCTGAAATCACTCGACAAACATGTCATGGCATCGAATGGTATAAATGTGGGATTAAAAGGTAATGTGTGTATTCTAAATGCACGCACAATTTCGAACACAACACATCGGCCAAGCAAAACAGTAATCACATAATCAAAAGAAATAGCACAGTCCTCAATTAAGTAGGCTAGGTTGCAAGTAAAGAATAAGAAAACTTAAAGCACAAGCAACCCTAGGTAACCACAAAAGTGAATCGAGTATTTGATATTGGTTATTGAAATTGTGCAAGTGAAAGCGCAAGATTGATATAAAATAGCACCATACACAATGACCAATCTAATAATAGACGGAAACTCCTTATTCATCATGAAGCATAATGTAAAAGTCACATGGAGAGGTGCTTGTTACAAAAAGTGCTAAGCTTGATAGGAATCAAGTTAAGTCACTCAAATAAATGCAAAGCATTAACAAGGAACAAGTACTGGACATGTGATGAACTTGATACGCAAAATCATGATGAACAAGTGATTTCAACTCAAATCACTAAATTCAATGCACTTATATAATATGTCCTAGTGGTACGATCAAAATATGAGTAGCCAAACGCACTAGGTGCTAGTAAATAAAGGTAAAGTATAAGTGCATTGGTGGAAACCTCAAGCAACAAGCAACCCAATCAATATCAAAGAAACACTTACACTTTATTCAACCAACAAAAACCTAAACTAAAACTAATATAATTACTAAAATGAAAAAAATAAAAAGCAGTCAAAACAATGTAGGAGAAGTAGAAAATAGGGTGAAAGGAGAAGAAGGGGGAGGAAGAGAGAAGAAGGAGAGAAGTAGAGAGAAAGAAGAGGAGAAAAGAAGCATAAAAGTGAGAAAATAGGGGCGTTCGTACGCACAGACATGTGTGCGTACGCACACTATGAGGAAAAAGAAAGGTGTGTGCTCGCACACTCTATGCGAGCGCTCTTGGCAGAGGAGGGATGAAGAAGTGTGCGTACGCACAAGAGTGTACGTACGCACAGAAGACTCTTTTTTTTGAGGAGTGGGTCATGTGTGCGTGCACACATAGGTCCGTGCGAACGCACAGAACACAAAAAGAGTAGGGGGTCCACGCGCACAAGCTGTGCCAACGCTCCCACCAGAGGGGCTATCAATTTGTGTGCGGACGCACACGTCTATGCGGCCACACAGGTCACAGAAAATAGAATAGCGCGCACACACAAGCTGTGCTGGCACTGTCACTAGAGGGCATGTTAAGGAGTGTGTGGACGCACAAGTTTGTGCGGCTGCACAGGTGGTGAAAAATGTAGTTTTGTGCGAACGCACAACATGGTTCGCACGCACAAATGCCCTGTTTCAGGAAATTTTTTCTTCAAAATTCTAAGGTACCAAACCTTAGTTCAATGAAAGCTCAACCCCAAAAACATTCAAACATCCAAAATTTCAGGACCCACATGCAAATTTACCTACTAAACTCAAAATTAAACTAATCCTAAGCAAACCAAAATAAGCAAAAAATGCAATAAACCAAAATTATATACAAGAAAAAAGGGTAAGAACAATGTTACCATGGTAGGGTGTCTCCCACCTAACACTTTGGTTTATTGTCCTTAAGTTGGACTTATAAAGAGCTCTCATCAAACTGTAAATCATGTTGCTTGTATGCGAAGTTTGTATTCGTAGGTTTTGATGAATGACAAATCAACAAATGACATGAAAGACAAACCAACAAACAACTTGAATGAACAAGCATGTTGAAAGATCAACCAACATTCAACGTTGAGGAATGAAGAGTTGAAAGCAACACAACAACAACAAGAAACTCAAGTCCACAACATTTGAAGACAAGTATAGTGTCTTAGGACTTAGGTAACTTCTTGTTAAGAACCAATTGCTAAATCTCTCAACACACACTCACAAAATGTTTTAATGCACATCTTGCAATTCGATGCTAGCCAAATGGTTTAAAACTTGTTTTCAAAGGTACAAAAGCATAGGAATTGACTCCAACAAGTTTGAGATCAATCCTAAGTATTTTGAAGTGATTTTAAGCCATTCTTTAAGGTTTGCATCGATGCACACTCATCTTGCATCGATGCAAAGCATGCAACGACTTGTTGCATCGATGCAAAGATGTTTGTTTCATGAGTCAACGAGGGAAGAATGATCTTTGTGGGAATCGCATCTACGGTCCCGTCCTCCCGAGTTAGGATTTGCACGTCAGGATCGGACTCAGGGTGGCTGACCTCAGTAGTTAGGGTGGAAGAAGTCACAGCTGCAGAACATTTGACTGGTGGCTCAAGGGGACGACCTTCTTCTTCATCTTCATTTGGGGTTGGGACGATCTTACCATTCTCCACAGTATTGTCAAAACTGAAGAGAGTCAGATCGAGCTCGGGAGCAAGATCTCGAACCTAAGCCTTCAGGTTCTTATAGGCATCAGTCACACTGCCCACAAGATGGCCCTAGAGCTCAGTATAATCAGCTTGAGCAGACTCCAACCTCTCCCTGACCTCCAGCAGCTTGCCATAAGTATGGACATAGCTCTCCTTATGTGCCATCTCCTCGGCCAGAGTTACAGTAGCCACGGTAGTAGTAGCCCGGGTCTTCTCATTTTCAAACTCTATCTCTAGCTTTTCCACCTTCGCATCAAGTTCATCCTTCAAACCTTTGATCTTATCAAACTCCAACTTAGCCTCCTCCATAAAAGCATTCGTTGCATGAACTGGAATATCCTAAGCGGTCCGGAATAAGGATGCTCCTATGTGTGCCATCTTAACACTACTTCGGGTAATAAAATCCAGATGGTGAAGAATGGACACATCATTCATAGGAAGTCGGCCATAAGGAGCGATTTGATTGTCACAAACCCCACAGCATCAAAGTCGGGGGCATCCAAATCAAAGGGTTCAAAAGTTTTCTATTTTTTTGGCGGAGGACCGGCAGTAGGAGAAGAGGTAGCACCAGAAGTTGTTTGGGAAGGATCAACCAAATGGACCTAAGGAGTAGGGATAACCTTCCTCGGCCCAGAAACGCTCGAGGTCAGCTTCTTAGGAGGGGCCTGAGAAGATCCTTCCCCCGCAGCGTTGGCTGAGATGTTCTGAGCAGCTGTAACTTTCTTGGCCTTCTTAAAGACCTTCATGGAATCAGTAGTCTTTACCATCTCTGAAAACACAACAAAAACTAGAATTGCATGTGAAAAAAGGATGGATCAACAAAATAAACAAGTAAAACAGGAAGAAAAGCTAACAAGGAAATTGGTAACTACCCAATTCAGCTCGGAGAAGGGAGGGATCCCCTAAGAACTTCTTCGTGCCGAGATGAAGAGATTACCCCCAATTCTCCTCCAACACATGCACAAAGGCTTGCTCGACTGATGAGCGGATAATTTATACGCTTTTTGGCATTATTTTTAGGTAGTTTTTAGTAAGATCTATCTATTTTTAGGGATGTTTTCATTAGTTTTTATGCTAAAATTCACATTTCTAGACTTTACTATGAGTTTGTGTGTTTTTTGTGATTCCAGGTATTTTCTGGCTGAAATTGAGGGACCTGAGCAAAACTCTGATAAAAGGCTAACAAAGAACTGTTGATGCTGTTGGATTCTGACCTCCCTACACTCGAAGTAGATTTTCTAGAGCTACAGAACCCCAAATGGCACGCTCTTAATGGCGTTGAAAAGTAGACATCTATAGCTTTCCAGCAATATATAAGAGTCTATACTTTATTCGTGATTAGATGACGTAAACTGGCGCTCAATGCCAGTTTCATGCAGCATTCTGGAGTCAAACGCCAGAAACATGTCACGAACCAGAGTTGAACGCCAAAAACACGTTACAACTTGGCGTTCAACTCCAAAAGAAGCCTCTGCACATGTAACGCTCAAGCTCAGCCCAAGCACACACCAAGTGGGCCCCGGAAGTGAATTTCTGCATCAATTACTTACTTCTTTAAACCCTAGTAGCTAGTCTAGTATAAATAGAACATTTTACTATTGTACTCAGTGTCTTTGACCATTCTGTCTTTGACCACATCTTTGGATGCCTAGTACTTAGACCAGGTCCTTCTCCCTATTTTCGAATTCATATCACATTTTGGGGGCTAGCCATTCGGCCATGCCTGGACCATCACTTATGTATTTTCAACGGTGGAGTTTCTACACACCATAGATTAAGGTGTGGAGCTCTGCTGTACCTCGAATTTTAATGCAATTACTACTATTTTCTATTCAATTCAGTTTATTTCTGTTCTAAGATATTATTTGCACTTCACCATGACGAATGTGATGATCCGTGACACTCATCATCATTCTCACCTATGAATGCGTGACTGACAACCACTTCCATTCTACCTTAGACCGAACGCATATCTCTTAGATTCCTTAATCAGAATCTTTGTGGTATAAGCTAGAATTGATGGTGGCATTCATGAGAGTCCGGAAAGTCTAAATCTTGTCTGTGGTATTTCGAGTAGGATTCAGGGATTGAATGACTGTGACGAGCTTCAAACTCGCGATTGTTGGGCGTGATGACAAACACAAAAGAATCAATGGATTCTATTTCGGCATGATCGAGAACCGACAGATGATTAGCCGTGCTGTGATAGAGCATTTGGAACTTTTTCACTGAGAGAATGGGATGTAGCCATTGACAACAGTGATGCCCTACATACAGCTTGCCATGGAAAGGAGTAAGAAGGATTGGATGAAGGTAGTAGGAAAGCAGACATTCAGAAGAAGCACAGCATCTTCATACGCCTATCTGAAATTCCTATCAATGATTTACATAAGTATTTCTATCTTTATTTTCTGTTTATTTATTATTATTATTCGAAAACTCCATAACCACATATTATCCGCCTAACTGAGAATTTCAAGATGACCATAGCTTGCTTCATACCAACAATCTCCGTGGGATCGACCCTTCCTCACGTAAGGTTTATTACTTGGACGACCCAGTGCACTTGCTGGTTAGTTGTGCGAGATTGTGAAGAAAGTGCTGAGTTATAAACGCGCATACCAAGTTGAATGCCATTATTAGAGATCACAATTTCGTGGACCAAGTTTTTGGCGCCATTGTTGGGGATTGTTCGAGTTTGGACAACTAACGGTTCATCTTGTTGCTCAGATTAGGTAATTTTCTTTTTTGTTTTATTTTCAAGAAATTTTCAAAAAAATCTTTCAAAAATTTCTCATCTGTTTTTGAAAATTATTCTAAATTTTTAAGAATAAATTCTAGTGTTTCATGAAGCATGTTGAAGCATTGCTGGCTGTAAAGCCATGTTTAATTCTTTTGTACTGAGGCTTCCAATCATCAGCATAGAGGCAATTTAATTGAAATATCAGCTGTTGTATATCTGATTTATATCCTAAAGCTTGCTGGCTATTAAGCCATGTCCAGCCTTTGGATTGGAGCTTTAGGCTAACATTGAAAGATTCTTGGAATTCTTCTTAAAATTTTTTGAAATTCTTGTTTTCTTTTTCCTGTATGTTTTTTGGAAAAAAAAGAAAATACAAAAAAATCATAAAAACATAAAAATCAAAAATATTTTGTGATTCTTGTTTGAGTCTTATGTCATGTTTTAAGTTTAGTGTCAATTGCATATTCATCTTGTTCTTGCATTTTTCGAAAATTCATGCATTCATAGTGTTCTTCATGATCTTCAAGTTGTTCTTGGTAAGTCTTATTGTTTGGTCTTTAAATTTTCTTGTTTTGTATTATATGATGTTTTTCATGTGCATTTTTGCATTCATAGTGTCTAAGCACTAAAGATTTCTAAGTTTGGTGTCTTGCATGTTTTCTTTGCATAAAAAATTTTTCAAAAATATGTTATTGATGTTCATCATGATCTTCAAAGTGTTCTTGGTGTTCATCTTGACATTCATAGTGTTCTTGCATGCATCATGTGTTTTGATCCAAAAATTTCATGTTTTGGGTCATATTTGTGTTTTTCTCTCTCATCATTAAAAATTCAAAAATAAAAAATATCTTTTTCTTATTTTACTTCTAATTTTCGAAAATTTGAGTTGACTTAGTCAAAAATTTTTAAAACTTAGCTATTTCTGATAAGTCAAGTCAGATTTTCAAATTTAAAAATCTTATCTTTTCAAAACTTTTTCAAAAATCAAATCTTTTTCATTTTTCTTACTTTTTTTCCGAAAATTTATAATTTGAATTTTAAAATCTTTTTCTTATCTTTATTTCAAAATTTCAAAAACTTTACTAACAATTAATGTGATCGATTCAAAAATTTGAAGTTTGTTACTTTCTTGTTAAGAAAGGTTCAATCTTTAAATTCTAGAATCATATCTTTTAGTTTCTTGTTAGTCAAGTAAGTAATTCTAATTTAAAAAAAAAAATCTTTTCCACCATATCTTTTTTATCATATCTTTTTATCATATCTTTTTAAATTTTATCTTTTTCAAAAAAATTTGATTTTAAAATGTCATTTCCAACTTCTTATCTTTTCAAAATTGATTTTCAACTCTTTTTCAACTAACCAATTAACTTTTGTTTATTTTTTTATCTTTTTCAAAACTACCTAACTAATTTTAGCTCTCTAATTTTCGAAAATCACCTCCCTCTTTTTCAAAATTCTCTTAATTAACTAATTATTTTAAATTTTAATTTTAATTTTAATTATTCCTTTAATTTTCGAAAATCACTAAGCCTTTTTCAAAATTAATTTTCGAATTCTCCCCCTCTCATCTTCTTCTATTTATTTATTTATTTACTAACACTTCTCTTGATCTCAAGAATCTGAACCTATCTTCACCCTTGTGTTTGGATTCTTAACTCTTCTCCTTCTTCTATTCTTTTCTTCTTCTAGTAACATAAAGGAATCTCTATACTGTGACATAGAGGATTCCTCTTCCTTTTCTGTTCTCTTCTTTCTCATATGAGCAGAAACAAGGAAAAAGACATTCTTGTTGAAGCTGATCCTGAACCTGAAAGGACTCTGAAGAGGAAACTAAGAGAAGCTAAATTACAACAATCCAGAGACAACCTTACTGAAATTTTCAAACAAGAAAAGGATATGGCAGCCGAACCCAACAACAATAATGCAAGGAGAATGCTTGGTGATTATACTACACCTACTTCCAAATTTGATGGAAGAAGCATCTCAATTCCTGCCATTGGAGCAAACAATTTTGAGCTGAAGCCTCAATTAGTTGCTCTAATGCAACAGAACTGCAAGTTTCATGGACTTCCATCAGAAGATCCCTACCAGTTTTTAACTGAGTTCTTGTAGATATGTGAGATTGTTAAGACTAATGGAGTAGATCCTGAAGTCTATAGGCTCATACTTTTTCCTTTTGCTGTAAGAGACAGAGCTAGAACATGGTTGGACTCACAACCTAAGGATAGCCTGGACTCTTGGGATAAGCTGGTCACAACCTTTTTGGTTAAATTCTTTCCTCCTCAAAAACTGAGCAAGCTCAGGGTGGATGTTCAAACCTTCAAGCAAAAAGATGGTGAATCCCTCTATGAAGCTTGGGAAAGATACAAGCAGATGACCAAAAAGTGTCCTTCTGACATGTTTTCAGAGTAGACCATGTTAGATATATTCTATTATGGTCTATTTGAGTTCTCTAAGATGTCACTGGACCATTCTGCAGGTGGATCCATTCACCTAAAGAAAACGCCTGTAGAAGCTCAGGAACTTATTGAAATGGTTGCAAATAACCAATTCATGTACACTTATGAGAGGAATTCCATGAATAATGGGATGCCTCAAAGGAAGGGAGTTCTTGAAATTAATGCTCTGAATGCCATATTGGCTCAGAACAAAATGTTGACTCAGAAAGTCAACATGATTTCTTAAAGTCTGAATGGATGGCAAAATACATCCAACAGCACTAAAGAGGCATCTTCTGAAGAAGAAGCTTATGATCCTGAAAACCCTGCAATGGCAGAGGTAAATTACATGGGGGAAGCCTTTGGCAACACCTATAACCGCTCATGGAGAAATCATCCAAATTTCTCATGGAAGGATCAACAAAAGCCTCAATAAGGCTTTAATAATGGTGGAAGAAACATGTTTAGCAATAGCAAGCCTTTTCCATCATCTTCTCATCAACAGATAGAGAATTATGAGTAGAGCACCTCTAACTTAGCAAATATAGTCTTTGATCTGTCTAAGGCCACTTTAAGCTTCATGAGTGAAACAAGGTCTTCCATCAGAAATTTGGAGGCACAAGTGGGCCAGGTGAGTAAGAAAGTCACTGAAACTCCTCCTAGTACTCTCCTAAGCAATACTGAAGAGAATCCAAAAAGAGAGTGCAAGGCCATTGACATAATCAACATGGCCGAACCTAGAGAGGAAGGAGAGGACGTGAATCCCAACGAGGAAGACCTCAGGGGACGTCTCTCAAGCAAGAAGGAGTTCCTTATTGAGGACTTAAAGGAATCTGAAGGTCATATAGAGACCATAGAGATCCCATTAAACCTCCTTCTGCCATTCATGAGCTCTGAAAACTATTCTTCCTCTGAAGAGGTTGAAGATGTAACTGGAGAGCAAGTTACTCAATATTTAGGAGCTATCATGAAACTAAATGCCAAGTTGTTTGGTAATGAGACTTGGGAAGGTGAACCTCCCTTGCTCATCGGTGAACTAGATACATGGGTTCATCAAACTTTACCTCAAAAGAAACAAGATCCTGGTAAATTCTTAATACCCTGCACCATAGGCACCATGACCTTTGAAAAGGCTCTATGTGACTTAGGGTCAGGCATAAATCTTATGCCACTCTCTATAATGGAGAAGCTAGGGATCATTGAGGTACAGCCTGTGATATTCTCATTACAAATGGCTGACAAGTCAGTAAGACAAGCTTATGGATTGGTAGAGGACGGGTTGGTAAAGGTTGAAGGCCTTTACATCCCTGCTGATTTCATAATCTTAGACACTAGGAAGGAAGAGGATGAATGCATCATCCTTGGAAGACCTTTCCTAGCCACAGCAGGAGCTGTGATAGATGTTAACAGAGGAGAATTAGTCCTTCAATTGAATGGGGACTACCTTGTGTTTAAGACCCAATGGTGTTCTTCTTTAACAATGGCGAGGAAACATGAAAAGCTTCTCTCAGTACAGAGTCAAACAGAGCCCCCACAATCAAACTCTAAGTTTGGTGTTGAATCCCCACATTCAAACTCTAAGTTTGGTGTTGGGAGTCCACAAGATTGACCTGATCACCTTTGAGGCTCCATGAGAGCCCACTGTCAAGCTAGTGACATTAAAGGAGCGCTTATTGGGAGGCAAACCAATTTTTATTTATCTTATTTTATTTTTCTTTTATTGTTCTTTTATGTTTTATTAGGTTCATGATCATTTGGAGTCACAAAATAAATATTAAAATTAAAAACAGGATCAAAACCAGCAGAAGAAAAAGCACACCTTGGAGGAAGGGCTTACTGGCGTTTAAACACCAATAAGGAGCATCTGGCTGGCGTTCAATGCCAGAATAGAGAATGGATTTGGCGTTGAATGCCAGAAACAAGCAACATCCTGGCGTTTAAACGCCAGGAAAACACCCTGAGGAGAGCTGGCGCTGAACGCCATAAACAAGCATGGAACTGGCGTTCAACGCCAGAAACATGCTGTAAATGGGCGCTGAACGCCAAAAACAAGCATGAAGCTGGCGTTCAATGCCAAAAACAGGCATCAATCTGGCGTTGAACGCCAGGATTGCATGAAAAAGGCGTTTTACATGCCTCATTGGTGCAGGGATGTAAATCCTTGATACCTCAGGATTTGTGGACCCCACAAGATCATCTCAGGATCTGTGGACCCCACAGGATCCCCACCTACCTCAACTCACCTTCTCTCCTCTTCACACAATCCAACAACACTCTTCCCCAAAACCCTTCACCAATCACCTCAATCTCTCTTCCCCATCACCTCTTCACCACTCACATCCTTCCACTATTCCCCATAAACCCCACCTACCTTCAAAATTCAAAATCTCTTTCCCACCCAAACCCACCCTAAATAGCCGAACCTACTCCCTCTCCCTCCACTATATAAACCCCTCAATTCTTCTTCATTTTCACACAACACAACCCTCTCTTCTCCTCCTTGGCCAAAACACAACCCTCTCTCCCTCTCCTCCATATTTTCTTCTTCTTCATCTATTCTTTCTTTTCTTGCTCAAGGGTGAGCAATATTCTAAGTTTGGTGTGGTAAAAGCATAAGTTTTTTTGTTTTTCCATAACCATCTATGGCACCTAAGGCCGGAGAAACCTCTAGAAAATGAAAAGGGAAGACAAAAGCTTCCACCTCCGAGTCATGGGAGATGGAGAGATTCATCTCTAAAGCCCATCGAGACCACTTCTATGATGTTGTGACCAAGAAGAAGGTGATCCCTGAGGTCCCTTTCAAACTCAAGAAAAATGAGTATCTGGAGATCCGACATGAGATCCAAATAAGCAGTTGGGAAGTTCTGACGAACCCCATTCAACAAGTCGGAATCTTAATGGTTCAAGAGTTCTATGCTAATGCATGAATCACTAGGAACCATAATCAAAGTGTGAACCCGAATCCAAAGAATTATCTTACAATGGTTCGGGGAAATTACTTAGATTTCAGTCAGGAAAATATAAGGTTGGCGTTTAACTTGCCCATGATGCAAGAAGATGCACGCCCCTACACAAGAAGGGTCAACTTTGATCAAAGGTTGGACCAAGTCCTTATGGACATATGTGTTGAAGGAGCTCAATGGAAAAGAGACTCCAAAGGCAAGCCGGTTCAATTAAGAAGACTAGACCTCAAGCCTATGGCTATAGGATGGTTGGAGTTCATCCAACGCTCCATCATCCCCACTAGCAACCGATCCAAAGTTACTGTGGATCGGGCCATCTTGATCCATAGCATCATGATTGGAGAGGAAGTAGAAGTTCATGAAGTCATCTCCCTTGAACTCTACAAAATAACCGAAAAGCCCTCTACCTTGGCAAGGCTAGCTTTTCCTCATCTTATTTGCCATCTATGTTACTTAGCTGGAGTTATCATAGAAGGAGACGTCCTCAGTGAAGAGGACAAGACCATCACTAAGAAGAGGATGGAGCAAACAAGAGAGCCCACACATGGATCCCAAGAGACGCATGAGGAAGCTCATCACCAAGGAATCCCGGAGATGCCTCAAGGGATGCACTTTCCTCCCAACAACTATTGGGAATAACTCAACACTTCTCTAGAAGACTTGAGTTACAATATGGATCAATTAAGGGTGGAACATCAAGAACACTCCATCATTTTCCATGAAATTAGAGAAGATCAAAGAGCAATGAGGGAGGAGCAACAAAGGCAAGGAAGAGACATAGAAGAGTTCAAGGACATCATTGGTTCTTCAAGAAGAAAGTGCCACCATCACTAAGGTGGACTCATTCCTTGTTCTTATTTCTCTGTTTTTCGATTTTTAAGCTTTATGTTATCTATGTTTGTGTCTTTATTACATTATCATTAGTATGTAGTAACTATGTCTTAAAGCTATGAATAATTCCATGAATCCTTCACCTTTCTTAAATGAAACATGTTTTTTATACAAAAGAACAAGAAGTACATGAGTTTCGAATTTATCCTTGAATTTAGTTTAATTATATTGATGTGGTGACAATACTTTTTGTTTTCTGAATGAATGCTTGAACAGTGCATATTTTTTATCTTGTTGTTTATGAATGTTAAAGTTGTTGGCTCTTGAAAGAATGATGAACAAAGAGAAATGCTCTTGATAATCAGAAAAATCATGAATTGATTCTTGAAGCAAGAAAAAGCAGTGAATAGGAAAATCTTGCGAAAAAAAAGTGGCGAAAAAATAATAGAAAGAAAAAGAAAAAGCAAGCAGAAAAAGCCAATAGCCCTTAAAACTAAAAGGCAAGGGTAAAAAGGATCCAAGGCTTTGAGCATCAATGGATATGAGGGCCCAAGGAAATAAAATCCAGGCCTAAGCGGCTAAATCAAGCTGTCCCTAACCATGTGCTTGTGGCATGCAGGTCCAAGTGAAAAGCTTGAGACTGAGTGGTTAAAGTCATGATCCAAGGCAAAAAGATTGTGCTTAAGAGCTCTGGACACCTCTAACTGGGGACTTTAGCAAAGCTGAGTCACAATCTAAAAAGGTTCACCCAGTCATGTGTTTGTGGCATTTATGTATCCGGTGGTAATACTGGAAAACAAAGTGCTTAGGGCCACGGCCAAGACTCATAAAAGTAGCTTTGTTCAATAATCAACAAACTTGACTAGGAAAATCAATAACACTATCTGAAATTCTAAGTTCCTAGAGATGCCAATCATTCTAAACTTCAAAGGATAAAGTGAGATGACTGTGACGAGCTTCAAACTCGCGATTCTTGGGCGTGATGACAAACGCAAAAGAATCAATAGATTCTATTCCGGCATGATCGAGAACCGACAGATGATTAGCCGTGCTGTGACAGAGCATTTTGACCTTTTTCACTGAGAGGATGGGATGTAGCCATTGACAACGGTGATGCCCTATATACAGCTTGCCATGGAAAGGAGTAAGAAGGATTGGATGAAGGTAGTAGGAAAGCAGAGATTCAGAAGAAGCACAGCATCTTCATACGCCTATCTAAAATTCCCATCAATGATTTACATAAGTATTTCTATTTTTATTTTCTGTTTATTTATTATTATTATTCGAAAACTCCATAACCATATATTATCCGCCTAACTGAGAATTTCAAGATGACCATAGCTTGCTTCATACCAACAATCTCTGTGGGATCGACCCTTACTCCCGTAAGTTTATTACTTGGACGACCCAGTGCACTTGCTGGTTAATTGTGCGAGGTTGTGAAGAAAGTGCTGAGTTATAAACATGCATACGAAGTTGAATGCCACTATTAGAGATCACAATTTCATGAACCATCGACCTCATCTAACATTTCCCATGAATACCTAGACACTACCACGTTCTTTTGCGAGCATAAGAGGAAGGCAAGTTCATTATTTTGTTCCAAGAAAAAAGGCCAAGCTCCTTCAATAGCTCGAACCTTGAAATAATAGTTTTTGAAATCTCTAAAAGACTCGTCGTACATAGAAAAAACTTTCTTTTGCTTGGGCAGCTCAGAAAGAAATCCAGGAAGCCTCCTTCTTAGCTGCCCCAGGCTTTGTCAAAACAAAAAAAAATAAAGAAAGAGAGTTTGAAAAGGCCGGACATCTAGTTCCTGACACAACAATTGAAAGATCTTTATGAAACCCCACGAGTTCGGATGGAGTTGGGATGGAGCTACATTAGAGGACTACAACAAGTCGGTCTCAAAGGAGGTAAAAGGAATGGTGACGTTCAGTTGGCTAAAAAAGTAATCATATGCATAAAGGAAGGGATGTTCCCCCTGTTGTGTTAGAGAAGGAAAACAAACTCTCTCATCAGGGTCAGGCGCTACCAACTCGTAATTTTTCTCTTGATCTCTACTCAAACAAATCCTATGATGCCTTCTAAGTTGCACACAGTACTCGGAGTCAACCACACTGACACACATTAAAACAAGGGAATCCAGCCAGTCCGACATACCCTCCGTGATCTTAGTGGACATCTCGACAATATTTTTGTGAGAAGACATGGGTCAACTAGTCTTACAGTGAGAAAGAGGAAAAAAGGGTTACTAATCAAACAGCTCGGACAAGAATGAAAGATAGCTCGGACAATAGCATGCGAATGTCAGAAGTCAAGCACAGCTGATGAGCAGATATTTTATACGCTTTTTGGTAGTGTTTTCATATAGTTTTTAGCATGTTTTATTCACCTTTTGTTGCATTTTTATTAATTTTTATGCAAAAATCACATTTCTGGATTTAACTATGAGTTGGTGTGTTTTTCTGTAATTTTAGGCATTTTTTGGCTGAAATTGAGGGACCTTAGCAAAAATCTGATTCAGAGGCTGAAAAAGGCTGCAGATGCTGTTTGATTCTGACCCTCTTGCACTCGAAGTGGATTTTCTGGAGAAACAGAAAGCCGCGCTCTCAATTGAGTTGGAAAGTAGACATCTTGGGCTTTCCAGCAATACATGATAGTCTATACTTTGCCCGAGATTTGATGGGCCAAACTGGCGTTTAAACGGCCACCAGAGACCCTTTTCTGGCGTAAAACGCCAAAACTGGCACCAAAGCTGGCGTTTAACTCCAGAAACAGCACATGCACGTGAAAGCTAGGAAGCTCAGCCCAAACACTCATCAAATGGTCCCCAGAAGTGGATTTCTGCACTCTCTGCATCAAGTTACTCATTCTCTGTAAACCTAGGTTACTAGTTTAGTATGAACCTCTAAACCCCATAGGTGGGGGTGAGGAGCATTGCTGTGTTTCCATGGATTAATGCAATTACTACTGTTTTCTATTCAATCACGTTTGTTTCTGTCCTAAGATACTCACTCGTATTTC
The DNA here is from genome assembly GCF_000817695.3 of Arachis duranensis. Classification (NCBI taxonomy): domain Eukaryota; kingdom Viridiplantae; phylum Streptophyta; class Magnoliopsida; order Fabales; family Fabaceae; genus Arachis; species Arachis duranensis. The sequence goes on along the minus strand of NC_029774.3, from coordinate 74,823,671 downwards.
AACATGGAGAATATGATGATCCGTGACACTCACCATTATTCTCCAACTTATGAAGGCGTGCCTGACAACCACTTTCGTTCTATATGAGCTCAATGTAGTCATTGGGCGACGGCTTGAGTGTGTATCTCTTGGGTTTCTAATCCACGTGTTTGACCTGTATCTCCTGACAACAGAGGACTCAAACTCGTGAGATCTGAACCTTCGTGGTAGAGACTAGAATCCATTGGCAGCATTCCTGAGATCTGGAAAGTCTAAACCTTATCTGTGGTATTCTGAGTAGGATCTGGGATGGGATGACTGTGACGAGCTTCAAACTCACGAATGTTGGGCGCAGTGACAGTGTGCAAAAGGATAAATGTATCCTATTTCGACACAAGTGAGAACCGACAGATGATTAGCTGTGCGAAAAACCGTAGAGAACATGTTTTCACTGAGAGAATGGATGGTAGCCATTGACAATGGTGATCCACCAACATACAGCCTGCCATGGAAGGGACATGCATTTTTGGAAGAAGAAGACAGTAGGAAAGCAGAAATTCAGAAGGTAGAGCACCTTCGAAACCCCAACCTGCTCTCTATTATTGAATAACAAGTACCATTCTATTCATGCTCTTTTACTTTTCACAAACAAAATCCTTTTTATTATTAATCTCCTGACTAAGAGTTACAAGATAACCACAGCTTACTTCAAGCCGGCAATCTCCGTGGGATCGACCCTTACTCATGTAAGGTATTACTTGGACGACCTAGTGCACTTGCTGGTTAGTTGTGTGGAGTTGCAAAAGTGTGATTGCAATTTCATGCACCAACAGTAGTAAAAAGGGAAAACCCCAAGACCCACAGCAAGGTCCAGGGGCACCCTTTGTAGGTAATAACAAAGTAAGAGCCCAGGAAAAGAGGGAAATCTACAGTCTATGCCCCGACATCTCAAACAAGAAAACAACCCTCCTTTGACAGCGACACTCCACAAAGAAAGTCATAATTCACAAAAAAGTCATCAAAAGTCACGATCTTTTTTCAGTTTATCAGCAAAGGAATTTTGTCACATCTAAAGGAAATCATCCATGCAATACAAAACAGCAAACCATCAACATCAAATAGACCATGCAAGAAATCATCAAAGATCCAACCTTTTTGAAAGAAACAGTTCACTACGTCAAGTTACAAACAGAAAAAGATCAAATTTTTTCTGACAAAATGAAGATTCATTCAAGTCAAAGAAACCCTTAGAGTGCACATTACAGCGATAATCAGACGTAACAAACACAGAGAAAGATCCAAACTTTTCAACATGAATTCAAGCAAGATCAAAACTTTTCAAAATTAGAACAATGCAAACACAAAAATAACGGCATGGAAGGTAAAAAGAGAGAGAAGAAGAAAACCAACCTACAGAGAATAAGAAGACGATAACTAATCAGAGATTGAAGCAAACAAACCAAAACGACACCAGCAAATCACCTTTTGAGTAAAAGAAAAGGGAAATGCGAAGATGCCAAAACAAAAATGGTAAAGAGAAGAGAGGAAGTTATAGTGAGCAAGGAAAGAGAAAACTGAAAGAAGCTTTGAAAATTAAAAAATGAGACAGAAAAGAGGGAAACAAAGGAAATGGCAAAGGAGTTAATGAATTTTACTCTCGCACGTTCCCAAGGAAACGCAAAATGCGCGTTGCAATTAAAAGGAGTGAGAAAAAACGCTCCTCATTCAAGCCACTAAAGGGAAGCTCTAAGACGAGATCAATAAAAAGTGCTCGAGATCGGCTTCTCCAAAAGGATCGAAGTCTAAAAAAGGACTCGATCTCAAAAGGAAAGACCGCGCTTAAACAGGGGCACTGTTCATGTCCTGGGTCGAGCTATACGACCCGGGTTGATTAAAGGACAAGTCGACTGACCTGTTCAAGTCTAGAATCCCCGACCTTTTCTCAAAGAGGTCAGCCAAATCGTGTTGGTTAGGAATTTCACACAAAATAATTCCGTTGGTAGTATAGTTCCCAACCGACAAGCAACTCTCGCATCAAATTAAAATGTGGTTTTGTCACATGTACGAACCCCAATGAAAATTAACCGAAGTATTTAGACTCCGGGTCGTCTCCCTAGGAATCAAAATGAAGTGCTTGGTTATTGGCTATAAGGTGTGTTTTTGGGGTTTTTTTAGAATGATAGACATGGAAATAATTAATAACGGAAATCAAATGACAAGGGGGTCTTGGCAAAGGTTGGTGATCAAGGATCTCTATCCTCATTGCTAACCACAACATGAGAATTGGCAAGGATCAACCTCATCGAATTATCCTCTAACGAATAAAGGAAAGTTAGATGAGCTATGTCAATCCAAGACCATAAGTCCTAATTCCTCACTAATTCCATTAATGAGAATTAGAGTTAACAGCCCCCAATCGTCAATCACTTGGACATTAGCAACACAAGAATTCCTAAGTTACCTTCCCAAGCCAAGAGCATAAAATTTTATTCGAGCATCATTCCAAGAATTTTGTCAAACACTTGAAAAGCAAAAAAGGAAAATATAGTAAATTGCAAGGAATAGTAAAATCTACCAACTACAAATTGCAAGAAAAGTAAATCAACAACTCAAATCAACAATAAAAAGAACATCAAACATAATTTTCATTAAACGTAAACAAAATTAACAAGAGCATTCATAAACATAAAAGAGACATAAAAGTAAAATTCACAAGAGAACTAAGAAGAATAGAGTAGTAGAACAAGAGATCATAAAAAAAATAAGATGAGAACATGGAATTAAACCTAAATCTAGAAGAAATTAACCTAACATAATTCTAGAGAGAAGAGAGAGCTTCTCTCTCTAGAAACTACACTACATGGTGCTAATACTAACTAATGTTCTTCCCCCTTTTTTTTAGCTTCAATTCTGCACGAAATACACTCAGAAGTAAGCTGGAATTGGGCCTGGGCAGCCCAGAAATTGCCCCCAGCAATTTGCCTTTAAGTGAATCACGTGCGAGTATTGGCGCGTGCACGAGCTTTGCGCCAGCACGTCAATTGACAGTCTTTCATCTGCGCGGGCACGTTAAGTACGCATGCGCGTGCCTACGCGAAACCACTTCTGCGCGTGCGCGCCTTGTACGCATGCGCGTCCTTTGATGCATTCCCAATCTTTGTTTCTTCATGCATTCCCTCCTTGTATGCTTTTCTACTCATTTCTTTCATCCAATATTTGCCTTATAAACCTGAAATTACTCAACAAACACATCACGGCATCGGATGGAATTAAAGTGAATTAAAATCACCAATTTAAGACCTAAAAACATGTTTTTTTTTACATTTAAGCACAATTCAAAGGAGAATTATGAAACCATGCTATTTCATTGAATAAATGTGAGTAGAGTTGATAAAATTCCCCAAAATGAGCACAAAATAAACCACGAAATCGGGGTTTATCAGGTGGCAGTAGAATATGTCTCAAAATGGGTGGAGGCCATGGCAACAACCACCTGTGATGCATCAATCGTTCTTCAATTCCTCAAGAGACACACATTCACCAGATATGGGGTACCTAAGGGTCTTATTAGTGATGGTGGTGGCCATTTTTGCAATAGACAAATAAAAAAATTACTTCACAAATATGGGGTAATTCATAAGGTGGCTACACCCTATCAACCCTAGACCAATGGCCAAGCTAAGCTGGCTAATAGAGAGCTGAAGAGGATTCTAGAAAAGACAGTGGGAGCCACAAGAAAGGATTGAACCAGAAAATTAGAAGATGCTCTCTGGGCATACAGGACAACATTCAAAACCCCTATTGGGAAATCACCTTTCCAGTTGCTGTATGGCAAGTCCTGTCACCTCCATGTGGAGCTTGAACACAAAGCTTTCTGGGCCCCTAAACTCCTCAACCTTGATTCTCAAGCAGCGGGAGAGAAGAGGCTATTGCAACTGAATGAGTTGGATGAGTTTAGGTTAGAAGCCTATGAAAATGCTAAGATATACAAGGAAAAGGCTAAGAGATGGCATGACAAAAGAATCTCAAAGAAGGAGTTCAAACTAGGACAGCAGGTACTCATGTATAACTCCAAACACAAGGTCTTCCCTGGCAAACTCAAGTCCAAGTGGAAAGGTCCTTACTTGGTGACAAAGGTCTTCCCTTATGAAAGCCTTGAACTTCTGAATGAAGCCACAAAGGACATCTTCACAGCAAATGGCCCTAGAGCAAAGCATTATTTAGGAGGCCCATGGAACAAGGAGGAAAGCATCCATGAGCTGGGATGAACAAGAATGAAGGATGTCAAGCTAATGACATTAAAAGAGCGCTTGTTAGGAGGCAACCCAGCCGGAGGTATTTTTCTTCTCATAACTATTTCAATAAAAAGTCAAGTAGGTTTCTCTGCAGTGCAAGGAGCTAAGTTTGGTGTTGCACACCAAAACAAATTAAGAGTGAATGTGCGGTTCTAAGTTTGGTGTTCCACCAAAGATTTCATTAAGAACACATTATACTCTTCTGCATGATCACTCACTCCAAACAATCAGAGAAACTACTTAACACCTGTTTAATTTTTAGTTCATATCCTATTTTCTTTAAAAAAAAGAGCATGGGGTTTCATGTATCTGATGCATCATAGACAGTAGCAAAGAACTAAGTTTGGTGTTCCCCTCACCAAAGTAAATCCAAGAACCTATAACAATTCATGCATGCTAACCATCTGCTTAAGTGCTTGGAGAACGAGCAACTTCCACTGATTATACAGAAAAGGCATTCAGTCTCTTGTATGAAGCATACATCATCACCAAACGAAATGCAAAAGTCTTTGATGATGACGAAAAGAAAGTTGGAAGACACCATTGAGAGGTTGTATTGTCACTTAATTCGTTATGCTTTGAATTGTTATGGATTGTAAGTTTCTGTCTATCATGCTTATTAGTAAATTAGTGTGAATTTTGATGTTTTCTAAGTGTTCTGGTTTAGGTGTTTGTACATCACTCATTTACTTGAACTCATGTCTTGTACCTTTCTGCATAAATAAAAGAAAAGAAGAATGATTGAACAAGAAAGTAACTGTCCAATGTGGTAGGGTTGAAAATAAAGTTCAGTGGTGGTGATTGCTTGATTAGTTGGTAAGCTCAGTAATAAAAACTACAGGATAGAATGTGTCTTATAGTATGAACTTAAGTTCTGTTGTAAAACCTTTAGTAAATAAATATCCCTAGGAAAAAGAAAAAGCAAGGAGAAAAGGAAGAAAACCAAGAATTGGCAAATAAAAATGAAAGAAACAAATAAAAGAAGCTAGACACCAATAGCTTGGACCTTAAGACACATGCCTGTGGTGCTATTGTATTAGGATCTGCTTGGATTATTAAGTTCTAAGGAGTATTTTAAAACTTAGTAACTTGGATTTACTAATCTGGGATTACCAACCGAAAATCCACCATCAAGAGCAACCTAACTACAAAGCATTTAGTAACCCAAAGAGGTGTTGGGCATTAATGTTCTTAAGAATAATTGAGCCAAGTGTTTGTGGTGAAGAGGTGTTGAGAAAAATTGAGCCAAAAAGCTGCTGCAACACTTGACACTGAGTTACAATTGAAAATAAGCTTCTGAAGCAAAAGAAAATTTAATAGGGATCAATAGAGAATAAGGTCTTATAGCAGCAAATTTAGTTAACACTCAAAGGGACATCTCACAGCTGGAAATTAATAACAATTGAGATGCATGCTAACTGCATAAAACCCCATGAACCAAATGCAATTACCTGCTAATAAGGACATATATGCTTTTCTGTTTTTCCTTCATTCATCTCATGTTTTAGTGCTTGTTTGGGGACAAACAAGGTTTAAATTTGGTGTTGTGATGACAAGTCATCTTATGCTAGTTTCACAAGCATTTTTCACTTGTTTCATTAGGTTTTATGCACTTTCTTGCACAATAAGTAAGTGATTGGAATGAAAGTTAATGTTTATCTTGATTCAATCAAGCATTGTTAATTTTGTACAAAATCTTGAGATTTATGCAAGAATTAGGTAATTATTATGGATGATGCAAATTCTTATGATTTTGATGAGACCTTGATTGCATGTGTGATTGATTTCAGGTGATAAAATGAAGAAAAAGAGATCCAGCGCAGAGTAATGTTGTGTTCAAACAAGGAGCGCTACGCTCTCTTGTGACGCACACGCGTACAAGACGTTAACGCGTCGAGCAACAACTTTGAATACCCATGCATACGTGTACAAGACGCGTCCGCGTGGATGTGTTTGGCGCTCATTTGCATACAGAGTGCTACGTTGGATTAACGAGCATTTTCGGGCAGCTATGAATTTGGTATTGAAGGTTTGCAACCGACGTGCACGCGCACAGGATGCGCACACGTTGATGAAGCAGCTTGGATGAAGCACGCACATGCATGGGTGGCGCGGAAGCTGGGAATCAACATTTTACCATCCACGCGCATGCGCACAGGACGCGCACGCGAGAGGAGCGCTCATGGCGCGAAAGTAGTGCTCACTAAGTTAACGCTATCAAAGTACGCATACGAGTGGATGGAGCGCGCAAGCATGATCGAGTCTAGAGATGATGAGGACGCACGCGTATACATGACACAGATGCGTCGATTTGCAGAAGTAACAGGGGACGCCCACGCGCACAGTATGCATATGCGGGGTGAATGAACGATACGCTCAATTTGCAAACGCTCCGTTCTCCTGTAAGTGGCACCCAAGTACCATCCTGATGATGACAGGTCATCTTATGCTAGTTTTACAAGCATTTTTCATTAGTTTCATTAGGTTTTATGTACTTTCTTGCACAATAAGTAAGTGATAAGAGTACAATTTCATGATTATTTTGAATCAATGAAACATCATTTATTTTACACAAAATCATAAGCTTTATGTTAGAATTAATTGATTTCATGAACAATGCAAAGACCTTGTGAATTTGGTGAGACTTTGATTGCTTGTTTGGTTGCTTGTAGGTGAAGAAATGAAGAGAGGAAGAATCAGGGAAGCGTTGCGTGCAAATAGAGAACGCCACGCTCAAAGATGGGTAGCGTTCACTTCTGAAGTGAGCGTAGCGCTCACTTTGTCACCTTTTTCGTGACTTTCAAGTTTGAGAGCCAAGGCCTCGTGCCATCCGTACCAGGCAGCGTTCAAATAATGAACGTAGTGCTCATTAAGGGAGCGCTGGGCAAGGAAACCCAAGCAATCAGCCAAAGAGCAGCGCCCAAAGATTGAGCGTAGTGCTCATTAAGGCAGCGCTAGCAGAAGCGCTCAACCAAGGAAGCACACAAGGTGCTGCGCTCGACAAAGCAACTGAGCGCTCAATAAATGAGCGCGAGTAGAAGGAGTTGAGCACGTGAGGGATGCACACCAAAGGAGAAGTAAACGCAGCGTTCACTAAGTGCACTGAGCGCTCCACTGGGAGTATGATGCGTGAGCATCTTTCTTGTATTTTCCTAGTGAATTTGCATTTAAATTATTGAGTTTAATCAAGAATTAATTATCTTTTAGCCACTATGGATGCTACTTTGAGTTTCGTGCAATTTTGTGTATTTTAGGTAGCATTTGGCTGGACTTGATGGAAAGGAAGCTTGCACAAATAGAAGGAGGTCAAGAATTAAAGAAGATGATCAGCGAGGAGTGATGTGTGCGCGCACCTAACGCGTACGCGTGATTTGGAGCTTTCCATGGCGACGTGTGCGCATACCTGACACGTACGTGTGAAAAGCGAATTTGTGAAGTGACGCGTGCACGTACCTGACGCGTACGTGTGACACGCGAAGAAGACTACCGACGCGTATGCGTGACTGACGCGTACGCGTGACATGTGCGACATGCAGAGAAAGCAGAAAACGCTGGGGGCGATTTCTGGGCCCCATTTTGGCACTCAAGTAAGGCGTAGCTCTCTGCCAAGTTAGGCGCAAATCCAGTGAAGCCAAGTGGTCCCCACATTACAAGGCGTGGATTATTTAATTGATTATGATCAAAATTTAATTTGAAAATAGGAAAAGATTTTATCTTAATTTTAGAAAGTAGATTTTAAATTTATTAGGGTTAGATATAAAAGGAATTCAATTCCATTCATGCCATCAAATGGGAACTCAGTACATTTTACCTAAATCCTTATTTTCTCTTTGAACTATAAGCAACTAAACTTCCACTGTTAAGGTTAGGAGCTCTGTCTATTTGTATGGATTGATTTTATTTCTTTTTCTATTTTAATTCATGTATGAATTTATAATTTAAGAATTGCTTTCGCTCTTCATCTTATGAATTTGTGTGGAACGAAAGTATGACCCTCTTTCTATTTGAGTTCTTGTATAACTTGGAAAAGCTCTTTACTTGAACAACATCTTAAAAACATATTCTCCTAAATTTTAATTATTTGGATTTAACAGGATACGTCATATATAATCCTTTTATTTTTTGGTAATTAGAGTTTTTGTGGCATATAAACTGGAATTTGATCATCACCCACTAATTGGAATTAATTAAACAAGGAATTGGCTGTTGATGAATTTTAGAGGAGACTATAAAGGTCTAAGGAATTAGGGTCTAGTCACATATAGTTTGCCATAAATTAAATCCTACATGATTAAAATAGTTAGTAAGAAAAGTTAATTCGAAAAAATGGATAACTCTAAAACCTTAACTGTTTTCTCCATATTTTATTTCCAAACAATTTACTTTACTATTTTAGTTTTTGCACGATTGTTCAATGCTCTTTGAACATCCGACACTCTTTTCTGTTTGCCTGACTAAGCTCATTAATCAACCATTGTTGCTTGATCCATCAATCCTCGTGGGATCGACCCTCACTCACCTGAGGTATTACTTGGTACGACCCGGTGCACTTGCCGGTTAGTGTCTGGTTGTTAAATCACCACACCAAGTTTTTGGCACCGTTGCTGGGGATTGATAGTGATTAACAACTATTAGTTGTTTGATTGCTTAGATTAGGAATTTTATTTTTAATTTTATTAAAATCTCTTTTTAATATTTTCGAAAGAAATATTTATTAGCACTAATATTTTTAGTAATTTCTGAAATTAAGTTTGGTGTTTCCTAGTTCAGGTTACCTCACTGGGAATTCTCTGCACTCTGACGTAGAGAGTTTGATTTTTTTTCTTGTCTTCTGGTTGTTTATGCGCAGGAACAGAGACAAAGAACATCTCTTAGACGTTGATCCTGTACCTGAAAGGACATTCAAGCGGCGCTTACAACAAGTAAGGCTTTATAAGGTTGCAGAATCCATTATGGATCCTAACGAGGCTGCTAATGCCAATGTGGCAAATCTGAATGGGAATGAGCAACAAAATAGAGTGCTTGGCTCATATTCTGCTCCTACTGCAGATCTTTATGGAAAAAGCATTGTAGTGCCTCCTATAGCTGCGAACAACTTTGAGTTGAAGCCACAATTGGTTACCCTGGTGCAACAAAACTGCCAGTATCATGGTCTTCCCCACGAAGACCTAAATCAATTTATTTCCAATTTTCTGCAGATTTGTGATACTGTGAAGACAAATGGAATGAACCCAGAAGTGTACAAACTAATACTCTTCCCGTTTGCTCTAAGGGATGGAGCAAAGCTATGGCTAGACTCCTGACCCAAGGAGAGTTTGGATAATTGGGACAAGGTTGTTACTGAGTTTCTTACTAAATTTTTCCCACTAAAGAAGCTGACAAAGCTTAGGGTGGAGGTTCAGACCTTCAGGCAGAAGGATGGTGAAACTCTTTATGAAGACTGGGAGAGATACAAGCTACTGACTAGGGAATGTCCTCTGGACATGTTCTCCAAATGGACTCAAATAGATATCTTTTATGAAGGTTTGTGTGAAATGTCCATGATGTGCTTAGATAATTCTGCAGGAGGTTCATTGCACAAGAAGAAGACACCAGAGGAAAATATTGAGCTTATTGAATTGGTTGCTAGCAACCAATATTTATACTCATCTAACAGGAATCCTGTGAACTCTGAAGCTCCTCAGAAGAAGGGTGTTATTGAAGTAGAAACTCTTAATGCTATTCTCGCCCAAAACAAGCTTATGTCTCAGCAAATAAATCTATCTTACTCAATAGATGGGTGGCATGCAAGTCTCAGCTATCAACACCCAAAATCCATCTCAAGAAGCCTCTTATTACATGACAGGTAATTTTGTGCAAAACGATAATTATGATTATGCTCAATTTTCTTTTGAACAGGTCAATTACATGGGGAGTGCTCCTAGAAATCCCAATAATGATCCCTATTCTAAGACCTACAATCAGGGGTGGAGAAATCACCTAAATTTTGGGTGGAGAGAGCAACCTCAGAGGCCACAAAATTTTAATCATAATTCTTAGGGTGGTTTTCAACAGAATAATTTTAATAACCACCAGTTTCAGTAATCTCAGCAAGCAACTTCTCAACCCCAACAGAATAATGATTTGGAAGTAATGTTGATAAGTTTTAGACAGGAAACCAGAGCACCAATCAAGAACTTAGAGATTCAGATGGGTCAATTAGCCACAAAAGTTAATAACATTGATCAAAGGACCACTAATAGCCTTCTTGGTAATACAGTGGTGAATCCAAGAGAGGAATACAGGGCTATCACCTTGATAAGTGGACAAGTGGCAAGTATGGAAGCACAAGTTGCCGAGGAGATAGTTGAAAAAGATTGCAAGGTTATTCAACTGAGAAGAGGTAAAGTTGCTAGCTCTTAAGCCAAGGTCAATGAAGAGTCAGTTGAAAAGGAAGCTCTAGAGGAGAAGAAGGAAGAAGAAGAGCACGCCCCTCCAAAGCGTGCGGACAACCCATTCCCAAACTCTCTTGACACTCATCCTATATTGCCAAAGGCTCCTGAGTACAAGCCTAAGATTCCATATCCTCAGAAACTTCAAAAGGAGACCAAGGACAAGCAGTTTTCAAAGTTCTTGGAAGTCTTCAGAATGTTGCAAATCAATATTCCTTTTGCTGAGGTTTTGGAACAAATGCCTATCTATGTCAAGTTCATGAAGGAGTTGTTGTCAAATAAGAAGCGTTTAAAGGGAGATGAGACAGTATTCCTGACTAAAGAATGTAGTGCTGTAATTTAGAATAACTTGCCAAGGAAGATGTTAGATCCAAGGAGCTTTCAAATTCCATGCACCATTGGGAGCACAACCTTTGAGAAAGCCATATCTGATCTGGGGGCAAGCATAAATCTAATGCCCTTATTTGTGATGAAAAAGCTGCAAATCCAAGAGGCACAACCCACAAAGGTAGCATTACAGATGGCAGACAAATCTATGAAGCCTGCATATGGATAGTGGAGAATATATTGGTCAAAGTGGGTAAGTTCTTCCTCCCAGCAGACTTGTACAAAATCTTGAGATTTATGCAAGAATTAGGTGATTATTATGGATGATGTAAATTCTTATGATTTTGGTGAGACTTTGATTGCATGTGTGATTGATTTCAGGTGATAAAATAACTACAAAGAGATCCAGTGCATAGTAACGCTACGTTCAAACAAGGAGAGCTACGCTTTCTTGTGCCGCACATATGTACAGGACACTAATGCGTTGAGCAACAACTTTGAATACCCACGCGTATGCGTCCAAGACAGGTCCGCATGGATGTGTTTGGCACTCATTTGCATACAGAGCGCTACGTTGGATTAATAAGCATTTTCGGGAAACTATGAATTTGGTATTGAAGGTTTGCAACCGATGCGCACGCGCACAGGTCACGCACGCGTCGATGAAGCAACTTGGATGAAGCACGCACACGCGTGGGTGGCGCAGAAGCTGAGAATCAACATTTTACCATCCACGCACACGCACACAGGACACGCACGAGAGAGAAATGCTCATGGCACGAACGTAGCGCTCACTAAGTAAACGCTATCAAAGTAAGCATATGCGTGGATGGAGCGCGCAAGCATGATTGAGTCTAGAGATGTTGAGGACGCGCGTGCATACATGACGCAGACGCGTCAATTTGTAGAAGCAACAGGGGATGCGCATGCGCATAGTACACATATGCGTGGGTGAATAAACGCTACGCTCAATTTGCAAATGCTCCGTTCTCCTGGAAATGGCACCCAAGTACCATCCTGACCCACTACAACAGAGGCCAAAAAGGGCCCATTCCAATTACTGAGATGACTAAATTAGGAAGTGTATAAATAGGAGAAAATTTAATCTCATAGGGACGGCTTCTTTAATTTTCATTTTATCTTTCTTTTAGTTCTTTCTGCAAGTTTTAGATCGGGTTTAAAATTTTCTTTTCTGTTCTTCATCGTCTTCTGCAATTTTCTTTCATGTTTTGGTAGTAGAGCAATGATGAACTAAACCCCAATTTTATTAGGGGGATCAGCTCTATTGTAATTCCAATGAATCAATTAAATTCTTCTCCTTCTTAATTCATTTTTTAGCTATTGGATACCTTTTGTGTTGATTTAGAATTCCTCACTCCGGAAGGAGGTTGAATTCAACTGAATGCTTGTGTGAGCCTCGGAAGGAGAATCACTTGCATTAGAGTTGGAGCTCTATCGTTCACTACTCTCTTGATTAACACTATTCGGGAGGAATTGAGATATTGAAAGTTAGCGTGGCTAATGGATGAGAGAAATGTGCTCTAACTCTTCTCATGACAATTAGATCAAGGAATTGGCAAGATTGATTGTGATTAGAGAGATTGGATTGCCAAGAAATTGGGATCCAATCAATTTGAATCCGCCATAGATATACTAAATGATTGAGAAAGGAGTTGAAAGACAATTGATTCATGAAGGATTATAGTATCTCGAATCCTTGATGAATCACTTCTTTGAATTTCTTTCACTTTAATTCCTCTATGTCTACTGCAATTTCCAATTACTAGTTCTGTTTGATTTCCAGCACCCAAATCCTTGTATTATTCATGCAATTTAAGTTTCCTTGCCATTTAATATTCTAGCACTTTTGATTCCTGCACCTCAAGATTTAGTTATTTACTTTTCTTTCAATTTAAGATTCAGCTCTTATACTTTCTTGCACTTCAAGTTTCAGTCAATTTAGCTTCCTACCATTTACTTTTTTGTCAATTTACTTTCAGCAATTTAAATCCCTTGTTCTTTACTTTCTGTAAAATCAATTCCACTCAATTCAACACCATACTAAAGTTTCTTGATTCAATTAATCCTCGTGGGATCGACCTCACTCTTGTGAGTTTACTACTTGATGCGACCCAGTGCACTTGTCGGCTAGTTTATGTGGAAACCAGATTTTTCCTCATCAAGTTTTTGGCACCGTTGCCGGGGATTAATTTAGATTAAAAATGATTAAGTAGGTGATAATCTAGATTAAGCATTTTTTCTTTGTTTTGTTAAGCACAATAACTGTTTAAGATTTTGTTTAAGCTAACCTTAACCTCTCTCTAGTATTAGAGTGCTTCAGTTTTAATTTCTGGTCTTGTTTGTGTTGTATACCAGGAGAAAGAAGAGGTGCATCTACTTTAAATTACTCTGCAGGAGGTTCATTACAAGACATGAAGACAGCAGAGGAGGCCCAAAATCTCATAGACACTGTGACCAACAATCAATACTTCTATGCTCATCAGAGGCAACGCTAACTAGTACAAAAGGAGGGTGTGCTGGAGCTAGAAGGAGTGGACACTATCTTGGCACAAAACAAGTTGATACACCAATAAATCCAGCAAAAAATGGAGTTGATGACATAGAGGATTGATGGACTCCAAGTGGCTGCAGTTAACACGGCAAGCCAACCTTCAAATAGATAGGGACAGAACGAAGAAGCCTTTGAGAAAAGCAATTATGAGTAGCAACCAGAACAAGTCCAATATATGCATAACACCTCAAGCTCTTCTCAAAATGAATTTCATGGAGATACATACAATCCATCATGGAAGAATCATAAACAACCTAACTCACTCATCCAATAACTCCCGCAACACAAACAACCTAACTCACTCATCCAATAACACTAACCAATACAGAAAACCACAAAACTCATATCAGCAACACAACAATAACTCACAGGCTCACCAAAATAATTTCTCCACACCACCTTTCAATCCTCAGAACAGCCACTTCAATAACCCAAATAACTTCCAGCAACAACCATCATATCCCAACATACCATCCATTGACCATCATGAAACCAATATCTCATCTCTTGGTGCACGAAATTACAATCACACTTTTGCAATTCCGCACAACTAACCAGCAAGTGCACTGGGTCGTCCAAGTAATACCTTACGTGAGTAAGGCGATTGTTGGCTTGAAGTAAGCTATGGTTATCTTGTAACTCTTAGTCAGGATATTAATAATTCTCAGGTTTAATTGTGAAAAGTAAAAGAACATAAAGTAAATACTTGTTTTGAAGTAATAGAGAACAGGTTGAGGTTTTGGAGATGCTCTATCTTCTGAATCTCTGCTTTCCTACTGTCTTCTTCTTCATGAACGCAAGGCTCCTTCCATGGCAAGCTGTATGTAGGGTTTCACCGTTGTCAGTGGCTACCTCCCATCCTCTCAGTGAAAATGTTCAACGCGCTCTGTCACAACACGACTAATCATCTGTCGGTTCTCAATCAGATTGGAATAGAATCCAGTGATTCTTTTGTGTCTGTCACTAACGCCTAGCCCTCAAGATTTTGAAGCTCGTCATAGTCATTCAATTCTTGAATCCTACTCAGAATACCACAGATAAGGTTTAGACCTTCCGGATTCTCTTGAATGCCGCCATCAATTCTAGCTTATACCACGAAGATTCTGATTAAAGAATCCAAGAGATATTCACTCAATCTAAAGTAGAACGGAGGTGGTTGTCAGGCACACGTTCATAAGTGAGAATGATGATGAGTGTCACGGATTATCACATTCATCAAGTTGAGGAACAAGTGATATCTTAGAATAGAAGCAAGCGTGATTGAATGAAAAATAGTAGTAATTGCATTAATCCATCAAGACACAGCAGAGCTCCTCACCCCCAACCATGGGGTTTAGAGACTCATGTCGTAGAAGATACAATACGAAACGTGGAATGTGTCATGAGGTAAAGATACAATGTCAAAATATCCTATTTATAGTGAACTAGTAACCTAGGATATGCAGAAATGAGTAAATGACGTAAAAATCCACTTCCGGGGTCCACTTGGTGTGTGCTTGGGCTGAGAAATGAAGCTTTCATGTGTAAAGACTTTTCCTGGAGTTAAACGCCAGCTTTTGTGCCAGTTTGGGCGTTTAACTCCAATTTTTGTGCCAGTTCCGGCGTTAAACGCCGGGAATTCTGAAGCTGATTTACAACGCCAGTTTGGGCCATCAAATCTCGGGCAAAGTATGAACTATTATACATTTCTGGAAAGCCCAAGATGTCTACTTTCCAACGCATTTAAGAGCGCGCTAATTGGGTATCTGTAGCTCCAGAAAATCCACTTCGAGTGCAGGGAGGTCAGAATCCAACAGCATCTACAGTCATTTTTCAGCCTCTAAATCAGATTTTTGCTCAGGTCGCTCAATTTCGGCCAGAAATTACCTGAAATCACAAAAAAATACACAAACTCATTGTAAAGCCCAGAAAAGTGAATTTTAAATAAAAACTAATAAAAACATACTAAAAACTAACTAAAATGTACTAAAAACATACTAAAAACAGTGCCAAAAAGCGTATAAATTACCCGCTCATCACAACACCAAACTTAAATTGTTGCTGTCCCCAAGCAACTGAAAATCAAATAGGATAAAAGAAGAGAACATACTATAGACTCCAAAACATCAATGAAACTTAGCTCCAATTAGATGAGCGGGACTAGTAGCTTTTTGCTTCTGAACAGTTTTGGCATCTCATTTTATCCTTTGAAGTTTAGAATGATTGGCATCTATAGGAACTCATAATTCAGATAGTGTTATTGATTCTCCTAGTTAAGTATGATGATTCTTGAACATAGCTACTTTATGAGTCTTAGCTGTGGCCCAAAGCACTCTGTCTTCCAATATTACCACCGGATACATACATGCCACAGACACATACTAGGTGAACCTTTTTAGATTGTGACTCAGCTTTGCTAGAGTCCCCAACTAGAGGTGTCCAGGGTTCTTAAGCACACTCTTGGATCACTTTTTATATTTAAATTTTTTTTTGAATTCACTTCTTTTTCTTGCTTCAAGAATCAAGTTGATAATTTTTCAGATCCTCAATAACATTTCTCCTTTTTCATCATTCTTTCAAGAGCCAACAAGTTTAACATTCTTTAATCAACAAATTCAAAAGAAAT
The DNA here is from genome assembly GCF_000817695.3 of Arachis duranensis. Taxonomy (NCBI): domain Eukaryota; kingdom Viridiplantae; phylum Streptophyta; class Magnoliopsida; order Fabales; family Fabaceae; genus Arachis; species Arachis duranensis. The sequence goes on along the minus strand of NC_029774.3, from coordinate 74,807,462 downwards.
ATGCACTGTTCAAGCATTCATTCAGAAAACAAAAAGTATTGTCACC
>NC_029774.3:74798409-74807150 GCF_000817695.3 Arachis duranensis | reverse complement strand
TAGAAAAAAAATTAAATGACTCTAAAATAGACTCCTAATGATAGAGGTTATCACAGAGTTAGGACTCAACAACCTTGATTTGGAGAAGTGGATGCTCCCTCAACTTGTGGGGTATTTGACCCTTCAAGGGAGAGCTTCTGGCGCTTCAGCTCTTGTAGCTCACGCCCCTGCTTCTCTTGTTCCTTCAGCAATTTGTAGAGCATGCAGTTTTGATTCTGCTGTTCTTCCTTAATTTGTTCCATAGTTTCTTGGAGCTTGGCAACAGATGCTTCTAGGCGGGCCCAGTAGTCAATTTCAGAAAGTTCAGGGAGGAATTCCTGCGCCGTCCTTTTGATAGAGTTATCTTGCATTTGTCCTTCCATTGACTTCTTGGTGATTGGATGTTCAATGGGTATGAATTCATCTACTCCCATCTTTACCCCAGCCTCTTTACAGAGCAAGGAGATTAAGCTTGGGTAAGCCAGTTTGGCTTCAGTGGAATTCTTGTTTGCAATTGTGTAAATCTCACAAGCAATCAGATGATGAACCTCCACTTCTTTTCCCAGCATAATGCAATGAATCATCACTGCTCTCTTGATGGTGACCTCAGAACGGTTGCTAGTCGGCAATATAGAACGCCCAATGAAGTCTAGCCAACCTCTTACAATTGGTTTGAGATCTCCTCTCTTGAGTTGGTTTGGGACACCTTTTGAATTAGTTGTCCACTTAGTTCCAGGGAGGCATATGTCCTCTAGAACTTGATCCAACCCCTTATCTGCTCTCACCATTCTCCTATTAAAGGATTCAGGATCATCTTGTAGTTGAGGCAATTTGAAGATCTCTCTTATTTTGTCCAGATGGATGTAAATAATTCTCCTCTTATTTTGTCCAGATGGAAGTAAATAATTCTCCTTTTGACCATGGTTCTGTAGGTATGAAAAGCAGTTCCAGTCATTCTCTGCTTATCTGTCAGCCACAGATTTGAGTAGAATTCTTGAACCATGTTTCTTCCAACCTTTGTCTCAGGGTTGGTTAGAACTTCCCATCCTCTGTTTCGAATTTGCTCTTGGATCTCCGGATATTCGTCTCCTTTCAGATCGAATTTAACTTCCGGGATCACTGACCTCAGACACATTATTTTGTGGTAATGGTCTGCATGATCTTTGGTTAAGAACTTCTCTTGACTCCAAAGATTCTTTGGAGTATTCTCTTTCTTGCCTCTTGAATTGGTTTGTTTTCCCTTAGGAGCCATGATCTTGATAAATCTTGGCTTAGTGATCACGAAAAAGCACACCAAACTTAGAGGTTTGCTTTCCCTCAAGCAAAAGAAAGGAAAGAGGAGAGAGAGGAGGAGAGCAAATTCGAATGGTGGGGAGAGGGGGATGGCCGAACGTTATTTATAAGAGAGGGGGAGAGATTTCAAAAATTTTGAAGGAGATTTGAGAAGATATGGAAAGAATTTGAGAAGATATTTGAGTTTTTGAAGAAGATTTGGAAAGGATTTGAAAGAGATTTTGAGGAATGATTTAGAAAGTTGTTTAATTTTTGAAATTTGAATGTGAATGATGAAAGCTTGTAATGTGTTTATGCAAAAAAATTATGGATCAAAATAAGAAAGTTTGAAAAAAATTTGAAGTGGAAAACAAAATCTCTGTCCCCTACCTTCCTGGCGTTAAACGCCCAGAATGGTATTCATTCTGGCGTTTAACGCCCACTTGGTGGCCATTATGGGCATTTAATGCCCAGCCAGGTGCCTTGGCTGGCGTTAAACGCCAGAAACCCCTTTATCACTGGGCATTTTGCTGAACACCCAGGATGCTGCAATTTTGGCGTTAAACGCCCAGAATGGTATCCATTCTAGCGTTTAACGCCCAGAGTACCCCTTACTGGCGTTTTCTTGCCAGCAAGCTCCTTTTCTCTGCTTTGTGCACTGAATCCTTTTGTAACTCTGTGAATTCATTCAATTTCAATGATCAACCTTGAAGAATGTATATCAAAGTTTTATAGAACAAATAACCTGCTAATGACTGGGTTGCCTCCCAGCAAGCGCTTCTTTATTGTCTTTAGCTGGACCTTTACTGAGACTCATTCAAGCCTCAGTTTTGAGCATTCCTACTCAAAATTGTTTTCAAGATAATGATTGATTCTCTATCCATTAACAATGAACTTTCTTTCAAGGTAATGTTTGATCCTCTGTCCATTAACAAGAACTTTTTATCAGAATCAATATCTTGAAGCTCAACATATCCATATGGTGACACTCCTATAATCACATACGGACCCCTCCACCGGGATTTAAGTTTTCTTGGGAATAATTTGAGCCTAGAGTTGAAGAGCAGAACTTTTTGTCCTGGCTCAAAGACTCTGGATGACAACTTCTTGTCATGCCACTTCTTTGCCTTTTTCTTATAGATTTTTGCATTTTCAAAGGCACTGAGTCTGAACTCCTCTAGCTCATTTAGCTGGAGCAATCATTTTTCACCAGCTAACTTAGCATCCATGTTTAGAAATCTAGTTGCCCAGTAGGCTTTATGTTCCAGTTCCACGGGCAGATGACAGGCCTTCCCATACACAAGTTGGTATGGAGAGGTTCCTATAGGAGTCTTGAATGCTGTTCTGTATGCCCACAGACCATCATCCAAGCTCTTTGCCCAATCCTTTCTACGGGCAATAACAGTCCGTTCTAGGATTCTTTTTAGCTCTCTATTAGAGACTTTAGCTTGCCCATTTGTCTGTGGATGATACATAGTTGCTACTTTGTTGCTAATTCCATATCGGACCATAGCAGAGTACATCTATTTATTACAGAAATGAGTGCCCCCATCACTAATTAGTACTCTGGGAACACCAAACCTGCTGAAGATGTGTTTCTGGAGGAATTTCAACACGGTCTTAGTATCATTATTGGGGGTGGAAATTGTTTCCACCTATTTAGATACATAGTCTACTGCCACCAGAATATACGTGTTTGAGTATGATGGTGGGAAGGGACCCATGAAGTCAATACCCCATACATCAAACAATTCAATCTCTAAGATCCCTTGTTGAGGCATGGCATAACCATGCGGTAAGTTACCAGCTCTTTGGCAACTGTCACAGTTACGCACAAACTCTCGGGCATCCCTATAGAGAGTAGGCCAGTAAAAGCCGCATTGGAGGACTTTAGTGGCTGTTCGCTCACTTCTGAAATGTCCCCCATACTGTGATCCATGACAATGCCATAGGATTTTTTGTGCTTCCTCTCTAGGTACACATCTGCAGATCATTCCGTCTGCACATCTCTTAAAGAGATATGGTTCATCCCATAGGTAGTACTTGGCATCTGAAATTAATTTTTTTTCTTTGCACTCTACTGTACTCCTGGGGTATGAACCTCACAGCTTTATAGTTTGCAATGTCTGCAAACCATGGAGCTTCCTGAATGGCAAAGAATTGCTCATCTGGAAAGGTCTCAGAGATCTCAGTAGAGGGGAGGGACGCCCCAGCTACTGGTTTTATTCGGGACAGATGATCAGCTACCTAGTTCTCTGTCCCTTTTCTGTCTCTTATCTCTATATTGAACTCTTGCAGAAGCAACACCCACCTTATGAGCCTGGGTTTTGAATCCTGCTTTGTGAGTAAGTATTTAAGAGCAGCATGGTCAGTGTACACAATCACTTTTGACCCTACTAAATAGGATCTAAACTTGTCAATGGCATAAACTACTGCAAGTAACTTTTTTTTGTGGTTGTGTAATTCTTCTGTGCATTATTTAGAACACGGCTAGCATAATAAATGACGTGCAGAAGCTTGTTGTGCCTCTGTCCCAACACTGCACCAATGGCATGGTCACTGGCATCACACATTAGTTCAAATGGTAATGTCCAATCTGGTGCAGAGATTACTGGTGGTGTGACCAGCTTGGCTTTTAGGGTTTCAAACGCATGCAGACGCTCTATGTCAAACACAAATGGCGTGTCAGCAGCTAGCAGGTTGCTTAGAGGTTTTGCAATTTTTAAAAAGACCTTTATAAACCTTTTGTAAAATCTGGTATGCCCTAGAAAGCTTCTGATTGCCTTAGCATTGGTAGGTGGTGGTAATTTTTCAATTACTTCTACCTTTGCTTGATCCACCTCTATTCCCTTGCCAGAAATTGTGTGCCCAAGGAAAATTCCTTCAGTCACCATGAAGTGACATTTCTCCCAGTTTAAGACCAGGTTAGTCTCTTGGCACCTTTTCACGACAAGTGCTAGATGATTAAGACAGGAGCTGAATGAGTCTCCATATACTGAGAAGTCATCCATGAAGACTTCCAGGAACTTCTCTACTATATCAGAGAAGATGGATAGCATGCATCTCTGAAAAGTTGCAGGTGCATTACACAGACCAAAAGGCATTCTTCTATAAGCAAACATGCCAGAAGGGCAAGTTAATGCTGTCTTCTCTTGGTCTGAAGATCTACTGCAATTTGGTTGTAACCTGAATAGCCTTCCAAAAAGCAGTAATAGTCATGACCAGCTAGTCTTTCTAGCATTAGCAATAATATTCATGACCTGCTAGTCTCTCTAGCATCTGGTCTATGAATGGTAAAGGAAAATGATCCTTTCTGGTGGCTGTATTTAGCCTTCTGTAGTCAATACACATACGCCACCCTGTAACTATTCTTGTGGGAACCAGTTCATTCTTTTCATTATGAACCACTGTCATGCCTCCCTTCTTGGGGACAACTTGGACAGGGCTCACCCAGGGGCTATCAGAAATAGGATAAATAATCCCAGCCTCTAGTAACTTAGTGACCTCTTTCTGCACTACCTCCGTCATGGTTGGATTTAGCCGCCTCTGTGGTTGAACTACTGGCTTGGCATTATCTTCCAATAGGATCTTGTGCATGCATCTTGCTGGGCTAATGCCCTTAAGATCACTTATGGACTACCCAAGAGCTGTCTTATGTGTCCTTAGCACTTGAATTAGTACTTCCTCTTCCTGTGAGTTTAAAGCAGAGCTTATAATCACTGGAAAAGTGTCACCTTCTCCCAGAAATGCATACTTCAGGGATGGTGGTAATGGTTTGAGCTCGGGTCTAAGAGGTTTATCCTCTTCCTCAGGAATTTTCAGAGGTTCTTGTATTTCCTCTGGTTCCTCCAGGTTAGGCTGAACATCTTTAAAGATATCCTTAAGCTCAGATTAGAGACTCTCAGTCATATTGATCTCTTCCACTAAAGAGTCAATAATGTCGGCGCTCATGCAGTCATTTGACGTGTCTGGATGCTGCATAGCTTTGACAGCATTCAACTTGAACTCATCCTCATTGACTCTCAGGGTCACTTCCCCTTTTTGTACATCAATGAGAGTTCGTCCAGTTGCTAGGAAAGGTCTTCCTAGGATGAGAGTTGCACTCTTGTGTTCCTCCATTTCCAGCACTACAAAGTCAGTTGGAAAGGCAAATGGCCCAGCCTTGACAATCATGTCCTCAATTATGCCTGATGGATATTTAATGGAGCATTCAGCAAGTTGGAGACATATCCGGGTTGGTTTGACTTCTTCAGTCAACCCAAGCTTTCTGATAGTGGATGCAGGTATTAGATTGATACTTGCTCCAAGGTCACATAGGGCTGTCTTGGTACAAGCACCTTCTAATATGCATGGTATCATAAAGCTTCCTGGATCTTGAAGCTTCTCTGGTAAGCTCTTCAGAATGACTGCACTGCATTCTTCAGTGAGAAACACTTTTTCAGTTTCTCTCCAATCCTTCTTATGACTTAAGATCTCTTTCATGAACTTAGCATAAGAAGGTATTTGCTCAAGTGCCTCTGCAAACAGAATCTTTATTTCAAGAGTCCTTAGATAGTCTGCAAAGCAGGTAAATTATTTATCCTGTTCCGCTTGGCAGAGTTTCTGAGCATAAGGCATCTTGGCTTTATATTCTTCAACCTTAGTTGCTGCAGGTTTATTCCCTATAGAGGTGGTTGGAGAAGCCTTTTTAGAGGGGTTACTATCAGCACTCTCAGGTGTCTGATTCCTCATTGGCGTTTGAGCGCCAGGACTGGGTGAGGAATGGGCGTTTAACGCCAACCTTCCCCCCTTCCATGCATTTGAATGCCAGAACTGGGCAAGGAATGGGCATTTAACGCCAACTTTTCCCCCCTTTCTGGCGTTTGAACGCCAGGAGTATTCCTCTCTGGGCTCTTACTGTCCTCAGAGGGATTTTGGGCAGTGGTTTGGTTATCCTCTGTCAGTTGTTCCTTTCTTAGCTTTTTGCAACTTTGAGCAGTGTTATTCAATGTCTTCCCACTCCTCAGTTGAACTGCTTGGCATTCTACTGTTACTTGTTTAGATAACTGCTATTTTGTCTGATTCAACTGTGATTCTATATTCTTGTTAGCAATTTTGGTTTCTTGGAGCATCTCTTTAAATTTTGCTAACTGTTTTGTCATCAGGAGTAATTGCTGATTAAGCTCAACAATCTGTTCTTGAGGATTAGGATCAGTAGTTACTGCCATAGCTTCTTATTTTGTAGAGGACTCACTGCTTGAGTATAGATGTTGATTTCTAGCAACAGCATCTATGAGCTCTTGAGCTTCTTCAATCATCTTCCTCATATGTATAGATCCACCAGCTGAGTGGTTTAGAGACATTTGAGCTTTTTCTATAAGCCCATATTTGAAGATGTCTAACTGTACCCACTCTGAAAACATTTCAGAGGGGCATTTTCTTAGCATACCTCTGTACCTCTCCCAGTCATACGTGAGTAAGGGTCGATCCCACGGAGATTGTTGGCTTGAAGCAAGCTATGGTTATCTTGTAACTCTTAGTCAGGATATTAATAATTCTCAGGTTTAATTGTGAAAAGTAAAAGAACATGAAGTAAATACTTGTTTTGCAGTAATAGAGAACAGGTTGAGGTTTTGGAGATGCTCTATCTTCTGAATCTCTGCTTTCCTACTGTCTTCTTTTACATGCATGCAAGGCTCCTTCCATGGAAAGCTGTATGTAGGGTTTCACCATTGTCAATGGCTACCTCCCATCCTCTAGGTGAAAATGTTCAACGCGCTCTGTCACAACACGGCTAATCATTTGTCAGTTCTCAATCAGGTTGGAATAGAATCCAGTGATTCTTTTGTGTCTGTCACTAACGCCTAGCCCTCAGGAGTTTGAAGCTCGTCATAGTCATTTAATCCTTGAATCCTACTCAGAATACCACAGACAAGGTTTAGACCTTCTGGATTCTCTTGAATGCCGCCATCAATTCTAGCCTATACCACGAAGATTCTGATTAAGGAATCCAAGAGATATTCACTCAATCTAAAGTAGAACGAAGGTGGTTGTCAAGCACACGTTCATAGGTGAGAATGATGATGAGTGTCACAGATCATCACATTCATCAAGTTGAGGAACAAGTGATATCTTAGAATAGAAGCAAGCGTGATTGAATGAAAAACAGTAGTAATTGCATTAATCCATCAAGACACAGCAGAGCTCCTCACCCCCAACCATGGGGTTTAGAGACTCATGCCATAGAAGATACAATACGAAACGTGTAATGTGTCATGAGGTAAAGATACAATGTCAAAATATCCTATTTATAGTGAACTAGTAACCTAGGATATACAGAAATGAGTAAATGACGTAAAAATCCACTTCCGGGGTCCACTTGATGTGTGCTTGGGCTGAGCAATGAAGCTTTCATGTGTAGAGACTTTTCCTGGAGTTAAACGCCAGCTTTTGTGCCAGTTTGGGCGTTTAACTCCAATTTTTGTGCCAGTTCCGGCGTTAAACGCCGGGAATTCTAAAGCTGATTTACAATGCCGGTTTGGGCCATCAAATCTCGGGCAAAGTATGGACTATTATACTTTGCTGGAGAGCGCACTAATTGGGCTTTTGTAGCTCCAGAAAATCCACTTCGAGTGCTGGGAGGTCAGAATCCAACAGCATCTGCAGTCCTTTTTCAGCCTTTGAATCAGATTTTTGCTCAGGTCCCTCAATTTTAGCCAGAAATTACCTAAAATCACATAAACACACAAACTCATAGTAAAGCCCAGAAAATTGAATTTTAAATAAAAACTAATAAAAACATACTAAAAACTAACTAAAATGTACTAAAAACATACCAAAAATAGTGCCAAAAAGCGTATAAATTATCCGCTCATCACAGCACCAAACTTAAATTATTGCTTGTCCCCAAGCAACTGAAAATCAAATAGGATAAAAGAAGAGAACATACTATAGACTCCAAAATATCAATGAAACTTAGCTCCAATTAGATGAGCGGGACTAATAGCTTTTTGCTTCTAAACAGTTTTGGCATCTCACTTTATCCTTTGAAGTTTAGAATGATTGGCATCTATAGGAACTCAGAATTCAAATAGTGTTATTGATTTTCCTAGTTAAGTATGATGATTCTTGAACATAGCTACTTTATGAGTCTTGGCTGTGGCCCAAAGCACTCTGTCTTCCAATATTACCACCGGATACATACATGTCACAGACACATAACTGGGTGAACCTTTTTAGATTGTGACTCAGCTTTGCTAGAGTCCCCAATTAGAGGTGTCCAGGGTTCTTAAGCACACTCTTGGATCACTTTTTATATTTAAATTTTTTTTGAATTCACTGCTTTTTCTTGCTTCAAGAATCAAGTTGATAATTTTTCAGATCCACAATAACATTTCTCCTTTTTCATCATTCTTTCAAGAGCCAACAAGTTTAACATTCTTTAATCATCAAATTCAAAAGACATATGCACTGTTCAAGCAATCATTCAGAAAACAAAAAGTATTGTCACT
>NC_029774.3:74795807-74798136 GCF_000817695.3 Arachis duranensis | reverse complement strand
TCCTAATGATAGAGGTTATCACAGAGTTAGAGCTCAACAACCTTGATTTTGAGAAGTGGATGCTCCCTCAACTTGTGGGGTATTTGACCCTTCAAGGGAGAGCTTCTAGCGCTTCAGCTCTTGTAGCTCACGCCCCTGCTTCTCTTGTTCCTTCAGCAATTTGTAGAGCATGCAGTTTTGATTCTGCTGTTCTTCCTTAATTTGTTCCATAGTTTCTTGCAGCTTGGCAACAGATGCTTCTAGGCGGGCCCAGTAGTCAATTTCAGAAAGTTCAGGGAGGAATTCCTGCGCCGTCCTTTTGATAGAGTTATCTTGCATTTGTCCTTCCATTGACTTCTTGGTGATTGGATGTTCAATTGGGATGAATTCATCTACTCCCATCCTCACCCCAGCATCTTTACATAGCAAAGAGATTAAGCTTGGGTAAGCCAGTTTGGCTTCAGTGGAATTCTTGTTTGCAATTGTGTAAATCTCACAAGCAATCAGATGACGAACCTCCACTTCTTTTCCCAGCATAATGCAATGAATCATCACTGCTCTCTTGATGGTGACCTCAGAACGGTTGCTAGTCGGCAATATAGAACGCCCAATGAAGTCTAGCCAACCTCTTGCAATTGGTTTGAGATATCCTCTCTTGAGTTGGTTTGGGACACCTTTTGAATTAGTTGTCCACTTAGTTCCAGGGAGGCATATGTCCTCTAGAACTTGATCCAACCCCTTATCTGCTCTCACCATTCTCCTATTAAAGGATTCAGGATCATCTTGTAGTTGAGGCAATTTGAAGATCTCTCTTATTTTGTCCAGATGGATGTAAATAATTCTCCCTCTGACCATGGTTCTGTAGGTTTGAAAAGCAGTTCCAGTCATTCTCTACTTATCTGTCAGCCACAGATTTGAGTAGAATTCCTGAACCATGTTTCTTCCAACCTTTGTCTCAGGGTTGGTTAGAACTTCCCATCCTCTGTTTCGAATTTGCTCTTGGATCTCCGGATATTCGTCTCCTTTCAGATCGAATTTAACTTCCAGGATCACTGACCTCAGACCCATTATTTTGTGGTAATGGTCTGCATGTTCTTTGGTTAAGAACTTCTCTTGACTCCATAGATTCTTTGGAGTATTCTCTTTCTTGCCTCTTGAATTGGTTTGTTTTCCCTTAGGAGCCATGATCTTGATAAATCTTGGCTTAGTGATCACGGAAAAGCACACCAAACTTAGAGGTTTGCTTGCCCTCAAGCAAAAGAAAGGAAAGAGGAGAGAGAGGAGGAGAGCAAATTCGAATGGTGGGGAGAGGGGGATGGCCGAATGTTATTTATAAGAGAGGGGGAGAGATTTCAAAAATTTTGAAGGAGATTTGAGAAGATATGGAAAGAATTTGAGAAGATATTTGTGTTTATGCAAAAAAATTATGGATCAAAATAAGAAAGTTTGAAAAAAATTTGAAGTGGAAAACAAAATCTCTGTCCCCTAACTTCCTGGCGTTAAACGCCCAGAATGGTATTCATTCTGGCGTTTAACGCCCACTTGGTGGCCATTATGGGCATTTAATGCCCAGCCAGGTGCCTTGGCTGGCGTTAAACGCCAGAAACCCCTTTATCACTGGGCATTTTGCTGAACACCCAGGATGCTGCAATTTTGGCGTTAAACGCCCAGAATGGCCACCATTCTGGGCGTTTAACGCCCAAAATGGTACCTTTACTGGCGTTAAACGCCCAAAATGGTATCCATTCTAGCGTTTAACGCACAGAGTACCCCTTACTGGCATTTTCTTGCCAGCAAGCTCCTTTTCTCTGCTTTGTGCACTGAATCCTTTTGTAACTCTGTGAATTCATTCAATTTCAATGATCAACCTTGAAGAATGTATATCAAAGTTTTATAGAACAAATAACCTGCTAATGACTGGTGGTGCGCGAAATTGTGAACAATACTTTTTCACAACTCTCATAATCCCCGGTCATGAACCCCAAAAACTTGGTAGTTCAGTACCATGGCATTACACAACTTCGCACAACTAACCAGCAAGTGCACTGGGTCGTCCAAGTAATAAACCTTACGTGAGTAAGGGTCGATCCCACGGAGATTGTTAGTATTGAAGCAAGCTATGGTCATCTTGTAAATCTTAGTCAGGCAAACTCAAGTAGTAATGGTGATGAACGAAAATAACATAAAAGATAAAGATAGTGATACTTATGTAATTCATTGGTAGGAACTTCAGATAAGCGCATGAAGATTCCTTCCCTTCCGTCTCTCTGCTTTCCTACTGTCTTCATCCAATCCTTCTTACTCCTTTCCATGGCAAGCTTAAGCAAGGGTTTCACCGTTGTCAGTGGCT
>NC_029774.3:74788177-74789272 GCF_000817695.3 Arachis duranensis | reverse complement strand
AAGGAGGGAAGTAATTTTCGAAAATTAAGTGAAAATTTTGAAAGCATTTTTGAAAAACATTACTTAATTTTCGAAAATGAAAGTGGAAAAGAAATCAAGTGATTTTTGAAAAAGATTTTGAAATCAGAAATCAAAAAGATTTGATTGAAAACTATTTTGAAAAAGATGTGGTTAAGAAGATATGATTGATTTAAAAAAAGTGATTGAGAAGATATGAATTGAAAAACATTTTAAAAAAGATTTGATTTGAAAATTAAAAACTTGACTAACAAGAAAAGATATGATTCAAACATTAAACCTTTCTCAACAGAAAAGGCAACATACTTGAAATGTTGAATCAAATCATTAATTGTTAGTAAGTGTTCATACCCTGACCGAGCTCCTCCAACTCGGCAAATTCATAAAAGGTCCGACCTCATCCTAAGGCTCACGCCTACAGGTCGGACCTCGGACAATAAAGCAAGGAAGGCCCATCAAAAGGAACGCAGCCCAAAACCTAAAAGCCGAAAAGGCCTAGAAAAGGCGGTTCCACAAAGACAGAGATAAAACTCCCAAAAAGATAAGATAAGATAAGAAAGGTATACTTAGCAGACACTACATTCTCCTGCCAACAAAGAGGAAAAGAAGGCTCCCCACTCTCATCTAGAAAGAAAGGTCGGACGTCTCCAGTAGCCCGGACCTTGAAATAAAAGTTCTTAAAATCATGAAAGGACTCATCATACAGGGTACAAAACTTCCTCCCCTGGTTAGCCCTAAAAGAGACCCAAGATACCTTCCCTCCACCCGACCCCGGCTTCGTCAACACAAACAAATAGGAAAAAAGAGAAATAGAGGGAGAGACGCCAAAAAACTGACACAAAAGTTGAAACAGCTTTAAAAACGCCCAAGAATTTGGATGGAGCTGCGTAGGGGCAAGATTACAAGACCATAACACCTCGGACTCCAGATCGGTAAAGGGAAGTCGGACACTCAGCTTAGAGAAAAAACAATCATAAGCATAAAAGAAGAGCTTCTCGGAACTATCTAAGGGCGGGAAGCACTCTCTCTCCTCGGAATCCGGGGCTACTAGTTCATAATCCCTCTCAGACTCTCTAT
>NC_029774.3:74786770-74787538 GCF_000817695.3 Arachis duranensis | reverse complement strand
AGAGGTCGAGCTCGGGCATAGTAGTTTTTTTCAAAAATTCAAAAATGGCCGTTTCAGCATTTATTGCATTTTACCGTTTCTCCTCGATTTCCGTTCGGGGCTTTGTGAAGGAATTATTTATTTGCCCCTTTCCTCCTTTTCTTCGTTTATTCTGTTCCCTTCCTGTTTTCTGTGTTTTCGCCATCTCCTTTTTTGAGCACTGCTTCCTTTTTCTTTGTTCTTTTTCCTTGAATCTTTCCGCGTGTCTTTCCGGGGTTTCCTCTGCGCCGCCGTTCCGTTCTCCTTGTTTCGGAGCTCGTCGTCCTCGTTTCTCTCTTCCAGGTTTGTTCCCATCTCTTCTCTCGTGCACACATATGCTTCTGTTTCTTTTGTGTGGCTCTTTGTTTGTTTCTTTTTCTTTATGCCTGGGTTGCCCCGAAAAGAGGCGCCGCCCTTGCTTTGTTGTTTGTGCATGGGGGGGACTCTTTTTGTTCTCTGGTATTTTGCTCCGGGTTGCTGTATTTTCTTCTAAATGATCTTTGTTTCTTGCTTTGCTGAATGGGTTTTCGCTGTCTGCTTTTATGTGATTTTTGCTTGCTGTTTGTATTCTTCTTTGTAGGCAAGAATTTTATGTCTCGAAAGGTTCTTCAAGCGATGTCGACCAAGATTCCAAGTGGTCTTGGTTGGGTAGATCCTGTTCCTCTAAGTGTCCCTTCTGTGGTAGATTCTAAGTATTTAGCTAGGTTTCGTAGGCAATGTAGCATATGTGAAGATAGAGAGTCTGAGAGG
>NC_029774.3:74785443-74786670 GCF_000817695.3 Arachis duranensis | reverse complement strand
AGTCCCCATTCAATTGAAGGACTAACTCTCCTCTGTTGACATCTATCACAGCTTCTGCTGTGGCTAGGAAAGGTCTTCCTATGATGATGCATTCATCATCTTCCTTCCTAGTGTCTAGGATTATGAAATCAGCAGGGATGTAAAGGCCTTCACCCTTTACTAGCACGTCCTCTACTATTCCATAAGCTTGTCTCACTGACTTGTCTGCCAATTGCAATGAGAACAAGGCAGGTTGTACCTCAATGATCCCTAGCTTCTCCACTACAGAGAGTGGCATCAGATTTATCCCTGACCCAAGATCACATAGAGCTTTTTCAAAGCTCATGGTGCCAATGGTGCAAGGTGACGTCCCAGGAGGTCTTCCTCACTAGGATTTTCGTCCTCCTCCTCCCTAGTGCATTCGGCCACTTTGATTAAATCAATGGCCTTGCAATCTCCTTTTGGATTCTCTTCTGTATTACTTGGGAGAGTACTGGGAGGAGTGTCAATGACTTTCTTACTCAGCTGGCCCACTTGTGCCTCCAGATTTCTAATGGAGGATCTTGTTTCAGTCATAAAATTGTGAGTGGTCTTATTTAGATCAGAGAGGCTCTGCCTAGAATTCTCTGTCTGTTGCTGAGTGATGAGCGGATAATTTATACACTTTTTGGCATTGTTTTTAGTATGTTTTTGGTATGATATAGTTAGTTTTTAGTATATTTTTATTAGTTTTTAATTGCGTCCACCATTGTTAAAGCCTTGTTGAGGCTTTTGTTGATCCTTCCAGGAGAAATTTGGATGATTTCTCCATGATGGGTTATAGGTATTTCCATATGGTTCACCCATGTAATTAACCTCTGCCATGGCATGGTTATCAGGATCATAAGCTTCTTCAGAAGCTACCTCTCTAGTGCTGTTGGATGCATGTTGCAATCCATTCAGATTTTGAGAGATTATGTTGACCTGTTGAGTCAACATTTTGTTCTGAGCCAATATGGCATTTAGAGCATCAATTTCAAGAACTCCTTTCTTCTGAGGTATCCCATTATTTATGGAATTCCTCTCAGAGGTATACATGAACTGGTTGTTTGCAACCATGTCAATGAGTTCTTGAGCCTCTTCAGGCATTTTCTTCAGGTGAATAGATCCACCTGCAGAATGGTCCAATGACATTTTCGAAAATTCAGAGAGACCATAATAGAATATATCTAACATGGTCCATTCTGAAAACATGTCAGATGGACATCT
>NC_029774.3:74773820-74780492 GCF_000817695.3 Arachis duranensis | reverse complement strand
AAACAATTAAGTTTGGTGTTCCCACACCAAAATAAATCCAAGTGCCACACTCAGTTTATGCATACTGACCATGTAATTAAGGGCTTGAGAAGCAAGCAACTTTGTGAATTATGCAGGACATGAGTCAACAATTGAAGACATTATGCATCTTAACTCAAAGAGAACACAACAGAAGGAAGAATCAAAGGGCTGCAACTTCAAAGGTTATATCTACACTTGATCCTTGCTGCTGTGAAATGTTTTGAATCTGGAAACCATTGTATGTCTTGCTAAAGTGTTTATCTAGTTGCAAGTGAAATTGTTTGTTAAAAATGCTAAATCTGCATAATGCTTGTTATCCATCACTTAGATTTAAATTTTGTTTTGTTGCCCATATGCTTAAATAAAAGAGATTTGTGTGAATTGAAAAGTGAAATATCCAATGTTGCATAAGTAAGAATGGAAGTTAGTGGTGGTACATGTGTTTGATTAAATGCATAACTCATGAAATAATTGTTGCATAACATCATTCTCATTCAAGTGTAAGTTAGCTTGCTGTTACAAAGACTCTTATCAATAATGAAAAGCCCTTGGTAACAAAACAGAAAGAAAAGGAAGAAGAAAAAGCCAAAATGGCAAGAAAAACAAAGAATAAAGGTTGGACACCAATAGCTTGGACCCTAGGACATATGCCTGTGGTGTTCTTGTACTAAGATATGCTTGGATGAGTAAATTCTAAGGGGTATTTTAAAACTCGGTCACTTAGATCAACTGATTTGGGATGACCAATTGAAAATCCACAATAAAGAGCAACTTAGATATAGAACATTTAGTTATCCAAAGAGATGCTGGGCATCAATGATCCTAGGAAGAATTAGTGAGCCATGTGTCTGTGGTGGAAAGATGTTGAGCAAAAGAAAAGAAAATAAAGCCAAAGGCTACTAATGCAACATTTGACACCAAACCTCCAAAAGAATAATAAGCTTGTTAAGCATTGTGAGCCAAGAAAAGTTAGCAAGGGAGGAATTAAAAAGTGAGTCTTATAACAGCAAGTTTAGCAAGCCTTTGAGGAAAGATGTATATTATGTAACAACAACAATAATTGAGTTATCATTGTCTGCATAAAGACAAGCTAATTTCACTTGTTTTGTTAGTCTTTATGCACTTTCTTGCTTCCTAAGTAAGTGATTTGGAGTGAAAATGCATAACTTCTTTAAATCAAGCAACCACCATGATTTTAATGTTAATTCATGAGGTTTAAGCTAATTTTAATTGAATTTTAATTGATTTATAAGCCTTATGAATTTAGTGATACTTGGAGTGGTTGTTTTGGTTTATTTTAGGTGAAGAAAAGAATAAAAGAGAAAAGCGTGGCCTAAGAAAGCGTGACCCAAGGAGAAGGAAGCGTGGTTAAAGGAAGGAAAAGTGTGCCGCATACAATGGGGGAGGCAAGCATTGCCCTCTACAAGGGCACACTGCCCTCTAGGAGGGCAACATAAGGGAACTAAGCAAGCAAGGCAACTCTGCCCTGCCCACTACAAGGGCAGAGCACAAATTTGTGCCTTGGAATCAAGAAGAATAAAATGTTGCCCTGCCCTCCACAAGGGCAGTATCGGGCTCACAAGGGGAGGAAATCAAAGGAAAATGTCTCCAAATGCTTGCCACAAGAGTTGAACACGGGACCATGAGGAAGCAAGGAACTAAGGTCCATTACCGTGCCAAGAAACCAAGGAAAATGATTTAGCGTGTGTTTCTGCCCGGATTCGAACACGGGACTTCATTTTGGAAACACTACCCTGCCCTCCGCGAGGGCAGGGCAGCATTTTGTTGGTGCACAACTCTGGCGCACCAAGAAGTGAGTCTGGCGCACCAAGGCACGATCCTGGCAACACCAACGTGCACCATAGCACGATCCTGGCAGCACCAACTTTTTCTGCCCTGCCCTCCGCGAGGGCAGGGCAGCATCCTGTGCACCAAGGCACCATTCTGGCGCACCATGGTATAAATCTGGCAGCACCAAGCAGCGCACCAAACACCCATCTAGCGCACCAATTTTTCCTGCCCTGCCCTCCGCGCGGGCAGGGCAGCGTTCTGCGCACCAGACCGCACCAAGCAAGCACCAAGCCGCACCAAGCAAGCAACAACACGCACCAAATCTTGCCCTGCCCTCCGCAAGGGCAGGGCAGCCTCCTGGGAGCTATTATTTTTGGGCCGAAAATTCAATTAAAATTCCAATTTAATTCATTTCTTCACCAAATCAAAAGCCCATCCAAATCCCAAAATCCAAGAATAGAAAGTGTATAAATAGGAGCTAGTTTGATGTAATTAGGACCTTTTTACTTGACTTTTTGGCTTAGCTTTTGAATTTTGCACTTTTTTTGAGCTTTGAATTTTATTTTTGCACTTTGGAACCTCTCTTGGTATCTTCACTGAGATTTCAGAGAATTAGGGAGGAGAATTGATCTCTCTTCTTCCTCATTCTTGCTTGGGCACTTTTATTTTTCTTGTTTGAGTCTTGGGTGTTAAGAATTGAGGAAATTCTGTCTCAATCTCCACTCAAGAGCTCTTTAATTTCTCTTCTGCATAATTGAACTCATTTACATTCCCTTTACTACTTCTTCTTCAATTCCTTGTTAATTGCTTTGAGAACTTGGATCTAGGAAGGCAATTGAGGTCTAGGCTCTGTTACCTAGTATCAATTGCTTTGTGAAATTGGATATGGGAAGGCAAATTGAGATCTAGACTTTGCTTTCTAGTCTCTTGAGACCTGAGATCCCATTTTACTTTTGGTTCTTCTGTGAACCCTGCTGCACTTTAATTTCATTTTCTGTTTGAATTTCAGTTTATTCCAATTCATCTTCTACTTTATTAATTGTTGCAATTTACTTTCTCTTTGTTTAGATTCTGCAATCCCAGTCCTCAAATCCCTTTTACATTCAAGCAATTTACATTCCTTTCCATTTAAGTTACTGCAATTTACATTTCTTGCACTTTAAGTTTCAGTCATTTAATTTCCTGTTCTTTAAGATTCAGACTATTTTACTTTCCTGTTCTTTAATTAACTGCAATTTCCCTTCTCCATTTACATTTCAAGCAATTTATCTTCTGTTAAATACAACCCACTCAACCAAAACTTGATTCGCTTGACTAAATCAACCACTAAACTAAAATTGCTCAATCCTTCAATCCCTGTGGGATCGACCTCACTCATGTGAGTTATTATTACTTGATGCGACCCGGTACACTTGCCGGTGAGTTTTGTGTTGGATCGTTTTCCACACATCAATAACAAGTACCATTCTATTCATGCTCTTTTACTTTTCACAAACAAAATCCTTTTTTATTATTAATCTCCTAACTAAGATTTACAAGATAACCACAGCTTACTTCAAGCCGGCAATCTCCGTGGGATCGACCCTTACTCATGTAAGGTGTTACTTGGATGACCTAGTGCACTTGCTGGTTAGTTATGTGGAGTTGCAAAAGTGTGATTGCAATTTCGTGCACCAACAGTAGTAAAAAGGGAAAACCCCAGGACCCACAACAAGGTCCAGGTGCACCCTTTTAGGAAATAACAAAGTAAGAGCCCAGGAAAAGAGGGAAATCTACAGTCTATGCCCCGACAACTCAAACAAGAAAACAACCCTCCTTTGACAGCGACACTCCACAAAGAAAGTCATAATTCACAAAAAAGTCATCAAAAGTCACGATCTTTTTACAGTTTATCAGCAAAGGGATTTTGTCACATCTAAAGGAAATCATCCATGCAATACAAAACAGCAAACCATCAACATCAAATAGACCACGCAAGAAATCATCAAAGATCCAACCTTTTTGAAAGAAACAGTTCACTACTTCAAGCTACAAACAGAAAAAGATCAAAATTTTTCTGACAAAATGAAGATTTATACAAGTCAAAGAAACCCTTAGAGTGCACATTACAGCGATAATCAGACGTAACAAACACAGAGAAAGATCCAAACTTTTCAACATGAATTCAAGCAAGATCAAAACTTTTCAAAATTAGTACAATGCAAACACGAAAAGAACGGTATGGAAGGTAAAAAGAGTGAGAAGAAGAAAACCAACCTACAGAGAATAAGAAGACGATAACTAATCAGAGATTGAAGCAAACAAACCAAAACGACACCAGCAAATCACCTTTTGAGTAAAAGAAAAGGGAAATGCGAAGATGCAAAAACGAAAATGGTAAAGAGAAGAGAGGAAGTTATAGTGAGCAAGAAAATAGAAAACTGAAAGAAGCTTAGAAAATTAAAAAATGAGATAGAAAAGAGGGAAACAAAGGAAATGGCAAAGGAGTTAATGAATTTTACTCTCGCACGTTCCCAAGGAAACGTAAAACGCGCGTTGCAATTAAAAGGAGTGAGAAAAAACGCTCCTCATTCAAGCCACTAAAGGGAAGCTCTAAGACGAGATCAACAAAAAGTGCTCGAGATCGGCTTCTCCAAAAGGATCGAAGTCTAAAAAAGGACTCGACCTCAAAAAGAAAGACCGCGCTCAAACAGGGGCACTGTTCATGTCCTGGGTCAAGCTATACGACCCGGGCTGATTAAAGGACAAGTCGATTGACCTGTTCAAGTCTGGAATCCCCGACCTCTTCTCAAAGAGGTCAGCCAAATCGTGTTGGTTAGGAATTTCACACAAAATAATTCCGTTGGTAGTATAGTTCCCAACCGACAAGCAACTCTCACATCAAATTAAAATGTGGTCTTGTCACATGTATAAACCCCAATGAAAATCAACCAAAGTATTTAGACTCCGGGTCGTCTCCCTGAGAATCATAATGAAGTGCTTGGTTATTGGCTATAAGGTGTGTTTTTGGGGTTTTTTTAGAATGATAGACATGGAAATAATTAATAACGGAAATCAAATGACAAGGGGGTCTTGGCAAAGGTTGGTGATCAAGGATCTCTATCCTAATTGCTAACCACAACATGAGAATTAGCAAGGATCAACCTCATCGAATTATCCTCTGACGAATAAAGGAAAGTTAGATGAGCTATGTCAATCCAAGACCATAAGTCCTAATTCCTTACTAATTCCATTAATGAGAATTAGAGTTAACAGCCCCCAATCGTCAATCACTTGGACATTAGCAACTCAAGAATTCTTAAGTTACCTTCCCAAGCCAAGAGCATAAAATTTTATTCTAGCATCCTTCCAAGAATTTTGTCAAACACTTGAAAGGCAAAAAAGGAAAATATAGTAAATTGCAAGGAATTGTAAAATCTACCAACTACAAATTGCAAGAAAAGTAAATCAACAACTCAAATCAACAATAAAAAGAACATCAAACATAATTTTCATTAAACGTAAACAAAATTAACAAGAGCATTCATAAACATAAAAGAGAGATAAAAGTAAAATTGACAAGAGAACTAAGAAGAATAGAGTAGTAGAACAAGAGATCATAAAAGAAATAAGATGAGAACATGGAATTAAACCTAGATCTAGAAGAAATTAACCTAACATAATTCTAGAGAGAAGAGAGAGCTTCTCTCTCTAGAAACTACATTACATGGTGCCAATACTAACTAATGTTCTTCCCCCTTTTTTTTGAGCTTCAATTCTGCACGAAATACACTCAGAAGTAAGCTGGAAATGGGCCTGGGCAGCCCAGAAATCACCCCAGTGATTTGCCTTTAAGTGAATCACGTGCGAGTATCGGCGCGTGCGCGCGCTTTGCACCAGCGCGTCAATTGACAGTCTTTCATCTGCGCGGGCACGTTAAGTACGCGTGCGCGTGCCTACGCGAAACCACTTCTACGCGTGCGCGCCTTGTACGTGTGCGCGTCCTTTGATGCATTCCCAATCTTTGTTTTTTCATGCATTCCCTCCTTGTATGCTTTTCTACTCATTTCTTTCATCCAATATTTGCCTTATAAACCTGAAATTACTCAACAAACAAATCAAGGCATCGGATGGAATTAAAGTGAATTAAAATCACCAATTTAAGACCTAAAAACATGTTTTTTTTTTTACATTTAAGCACAATTCAAAGGAGAATTACGAAACCATGCTATTTCATTGAATAAATGTGAGTAGAGTTGATAAAATCCCCCAAAATGAGAACAAAATAAACCACGAAATCGCGGTTTATCAGGTGGCAGTAGAATATGTCTCAAAATGGGTGGAGGCCATGGCAACAACCACCTGTGATGCATCAATCGTTCTTCAATTCCTCAAGAGACACACATTCACCAATATTTTCCGATGGTGGTGGCCATTTTTGCAATAGAGAAATGAAAAAATTACTTCACAAATATGGGGTAATTCATAAGGTGGCTACACCCTATCAACCCCAGACCAATGTCCAAGCTAAGCTGGCTAATAGAGAGCTGAAGAGGATTCTAGAAAAGACAGTGGGAGCCACAAGAAAATGAAATAGAGTAGAGGCAGGATAGAATCTGGGTAGCAGAAATGGTCGTGGAAAATGGGAAGGAAAAAGAGGCAGTGAAAGCAACCAGGGGAGTTACTGCCTCGGACTGTGGTGGAGCTTG
Source organism: Arachis duranensis (assembly GCF_000817695.3). Classification (NCBI taxonomy): domain Eukaryota; kingdom Viridiplantae; phylum Streptophyta; class Magnoliopsida; order Fabales; family Fabaceae; genus Arachis; species Arachis duranensis. Next base: position 74,773,992 of record NC_029774.3, on the reverse strand, counting down.
CGCCGGCGACAGTAGAGCCGCGGCGGTGCCTATGGCGCAGAGAGAACAGAGGAGTAGGAGAGTGAGGGGAACAGTGAGTGGGAGAAAGAGAAATAGCGAGGCGGTGTGGCGGTCGTCGGAGGGTGGTCGGCGACTGGGGGAAGTGGAGGTTGGAGGTGGAGCGTTGGGGGGG
>NC_029774.3:74771729-74773802 GCF_000817695.3 Arachis duranensis | reverse complement strand
GGGGGAAAGAAGAGACGTTGGGGGGAAAAGAAAAGGGTTGCGCGAATGCGCTACTCTCTTCGTGAACTTAGGGTTAGTTAATTTTGAATCCGCACACGCGCGCATGTTGCGCATCCGCACGGGTTGAGCTGGCTAGGGCATAAAGGAGGCCCAGAGTTGGCACGACTCTCGGGTTCTTGGCCTGGGTGATGCTAAGATGCATCGACGCGCACGCGCACTGTGTGTGTTCGCGTGGATAGAGATACAGGGAATGGCGCAAACGCGCATAGCGTGCGTCCGCGTGGGTTGAGAAACAGAGTTGGCCCAACAGTGGCACAACTCTCTGGTCTTTGGCCCAGAAAGTTCAGAGCGCGTATCTACACGCGCGCATGGTGCGCTAGCGCGTAGAATCCCCTTTTTTTTAGGAAGGGATTAATACCCTACCAATCTCCTTCAGGATTCTAAGACAAGCTAAGATATAAAATTGATACACAACTTGAGATAATGGGCACTTTTTAAATGAATTTAGAAAACTTAGGATCCAAGCAAAAACTCAAAACTCAACGGATCATCCCATATTCAAACATGGATTGTATAGAGCATCTCAGCAAGCAAAGCAAGATACAATTAAAAGTAAAGAAACTATGCACAAGGGAACCCAACTCATTCATTTATTATATCTACAAGAGAATGGAAAGAGTTTACCATGGTGGGGTGTCTCCTACCAAGCACTTTTAGTTTAAGTCCTTAAGTTGGACATTGGGTGGCTCCTTGTCAAGGTGGTTTATGCTTGTACCCATCCTTGAACCTCCAAGTGTGCTTGTCGTTCAATTGGTTGTCAGAAATTCCAACCGTGTTCACTGAGCTTTGGTGAGGTTCCTTCCAAGATATGAGCTCCCAAAATTGACTTTCAGTGTATGATCCAGGGTCCCATATTTTATCTTCACAACCATCTTCTAGTTGATCACCATGGTTCCTTTCGGGTGATAAGAAGGCAGAATTCTCATGCAAACACCAAGACATCCTCCTCAACCCATTTAATTGAGCATTACACCAATTCATGCTCTCCAATTTCGAGCCTCCAACCAATATGAGTCGAGACTTAGATAGCCAACCACCAAATATTCTCCTCCTTCACTTTAATCCACAAAGTGCCCTAAGTTGGCCATCCGTTTCAAGCAGACCATACTCAAGTGGAATAGTGAAGCTGAGGTTTAGAAGTTTTACCCACTCAAGCGAAAGATTGGATGACAAATTAGGTGGAGGAGTTCCCAAAGATCGTGACAAAGCATGTTCTACTCCCGTCCATCCTCTTTTAGAGGCTCCCACCACTTGGCAAGGTTCTTCAAGTTTCTTCTCATGCCAAGTTTCCTCATGTTTACATTCTACTTCACCTATTTCTTTTATCTCTTCGCCATCACTCAAATCATACAGAGGAGGTTGAGTGAAATCTACCTCATCATCAAGTATGGTGGGGAAGGATTCTTCAAACTCAAAAGGATCATATGTTGATTTGGAATCATCATAGATAGGAGGGCTTGTTGCTTGGAACACTTCTTCCACTTCTCCATTGGAAGACGGTTCAACAAGATCATCAAGGGGCTTGATCAATGCGGACAAAAAGATCATTGATGATGAAATCTGTTCCGAGGGTTACCTGAAACGTGCAGCTCGGTCGCCTTAGAGTGGCCCGAGGTGGGGGGATTGATGACCCGAGCTTGATATGCAGAGTGGTTGGTGGTTGTACCTGCAATGACACTCCGATGCTTAAGTTAGCATGGGTCCAAGCAGATATTGAGTAGAATTAGAGTATGAGTTATACCTGGGTGCTCCAGTGTATTTATAATAGTTGGCCGTGATCTTCCCTGGATAAGATATTCTTATCTTATCTTATCTTTGGGAGTCTTATCTCTATCTTTGTGGAACCGCCTTTTCCAGGCCTTTTCGGCCTTTAGGTTTTGGGCTGTGTTCCTTTTGATGGGCCTTCCTCGCTTTATGGTCCGAGGTCCGACCTTCAGACGTGGGCCTTGGGGCGAGGTCGGACCTTCTATGGACTTGCCGAGTTTGGGGAGCTCGGTCAGGGTATGAACAGTA
>NC_029774.3:74769522-74770565 GCF_000817695.3 Arachis duranensis | reverse complement strand
TCCCCGGCAACGGCGCCAATGTTCCGAGGGTTACCTGAAACGTGTAGCTCGGTCGTCTTGGAGAGGCCCGAGGTGGGGGGATTGATGACCCGAGCTTGAGATGTGGAGTGGTTGGTGGTTGTACCTGCAATGACACTCCGATGCTTAAGTTAGCATGGGTCCAAGCAGATATTGAGTAGAATCAGAGTATGAGTTATACCTGGGTGCTCCAGTGTATTTATAATAGTTGGCCGTGATCTTCCCTGGATAAGATATTCTTATCTTATCTTATCTTTGGGAGTTTTATCTCTATCTTTGTGGAACCGCCTTTTCTAGGCCTTTTCGACCTTTAGGTTTTGGGCTGCGTTCCTTTTGATGGGCCTTCCTTTCATGGTCCGAGGTCCGACCTTTAGACGTGGGCTTTAGGGCGAGGTCGGACTTTCTGCGATCTTGCCGAGTTGGGGAGCTCGGTCAGGGTATGAACAATTATGAATGTCAAGATGAACAACAAGAACAATCTTGAAGATCAAGATGAACATCAAGAACTCAGTTTTCTTAATGAAAGAAAACATGGAGGACACCAAACTTAGAACTTTCTCATGTTTGGGCCATATGAATGCAAGAATGCATATGTAGAACATCATGCAGTATATTCAATATATCATGAAGATCAAACAAGGCAATTCATCAAGAACGGCTTGAAGATCATCAAGAACACAATGTATGTGTTTCGAAAATTGCAAGACAATTAAAATCATGCAATTGACACCAAACTTAAAATTTGGCCCTAGATTCAAACAAGAACCATGAAATATTTTTGAGCTTTTATGATTTTATGAATTTTTTTCAAAAATTATATTTGGAAAATCGAAAAAAAGAAGAAAATTTTTTTGAAAGATTTTTGAAAACTTTTTGAATTAGTTTACTATTTAAACAACTTTTACAGACATATCTGGTACCTCATGACATTTTCAGATCTGAAGTACATACTTTGTGACGGCATGAGTCTCTAAACTCCATTGTTGGGGGTGAGGAGCTCTGCAGCGTCTCGATGATTTAATACA
>NC_029774.3:74767049-74768120 GCF_000817695.3 Arachis duranensis | reverse complement strand
TGTTTTCTAACCAATTTTAAAAACTACTTTTTCGAAATTTTTAATATAAAATCCAAATTTCAATTTCAAATTTTTCAAAAATTTTCACAAAGTACTTTCAAAATATTTTTACAAATTCTATTTTTATTTATTCCATTGTTATAACACAGATAATAGCAACATACATATCATCTCTTTTATTCCATTATGGAATTAAATGGGAGTGATCAGTCCAAGAGGACTCTGGGGTCATATGCTAACCCCACTACTACTTCATATGGGAGTAGTATCTGTATACCCTCCATTGGAGTGAGTAGCTTTGAGCTGAATCCTCAGCTCATTATCATGGTGCTAACCCTGCCAAGATGACTTTATTTGCAGCCTCTGCTTGTCCATTGGCTTGTGGGTGCTCGACTAATGTGAATTGCTGTTTGATTTTTAGTTCGGCCACCAAGTTTTGAAAACTTGTGTCCGTGAACTGTGTTCCATTGTCTGTTGTGATGGAGTAGGGGACTCCGAACCTTGTGACGATGTTTTTGTATAGGAATTTGCGGCTTTTCTGAGCCGTGATGGTGGCTAAGGGTTCAGCTTCGATCCATTTTGTGAAGTAGTCGACCCCTACTATGAGGTATTTGACTTGCCCCGGTCCTTGTGGGAACGGGCCGAGTAGGTCGAGTCCCCATTTTGCGAAGGGCCATGGTGCGGTGATGCTGATAAGGTCTTCGGGTGGTGCTTTGTGAAATTTGGCGTGTTTTTGGCAGGGGGGCATATTTTCACAAACTCCGTTGCGTCTCTTTGCAAGGTCGGCCAGTAAAACCCGGCTCTGACTACTTTCTTGGATAGTGCCCGAGCTCCGAGATGGTTCCCACACATGCCTCCGTGGACTTCTTCGAGGACGTTCTTTGTTTCTGAGGCCGGGACGCACCGAAGGAGGGGATTTGTGAATCCTCTTCTGTATAATACACCGTGAATTAGTGTATAATTTTGGGCATCTTTCGTGAGTCTTTTAGCTCCCTTTCTTTCGGCGGGAAGAGTTCCCGACTTCAGGTAGCTGAGTATGGGGGTCATCCATCCTTGCTGTTGGTTGGATAT
>NC_029774.3:74757118-74763265 GCF_000817695.3 Arachis duranensis | reverse complement strand
TGTTCCGAGGGTTACCTGAAACGTGCAGCTCGGTCGCCTTAGAGTGGCCCGAGGTGGGGGGATTGATGACCCGAGCTTGATATGCAGAGTGGTTGGTGGTTGTACCTGCAATGACACTCCGATGCTTAAGTTAGCATGGGTCCAAGCAGATATTGAGTAGAATTAGAGTATGAGTTATACCTGGGTGCTCCAGTGTATTTATAATAGTTGGCCGTGATCTTCCCTGGATAAGATATTCTTATCTTATCTTATCTTTGGGAGTCTTATCTCTATCTTTGTGGAACTGCCTTTTCCAGGCCTTTTCGGCCTTTAGGTTTTGGGCTGTGTTCCTTTTGATGGGCCTTCCTCGCTTTATGGTCCGAGGTCCGACCTTCAGACGTGGGCCTTGGGGCGAGGTCGGACCTTCTATGGACTTGCCGAGTTTGGGGAGCTCGGTCAGGGTATGAACAAAATCCATTTCTTGATCAAATTCCTTTGACTCTTCGTCTACTCCCGCAACATTACTATTCTCTTCAATATTCCCTTTGCATTCCTTGAAAGAGGGTTCTTCGACTTGAGATTCCTTTATGTATTCAACATATTTTGCCATCCACGCGCATGCGCACAGAACGGGAACGCGAGAGGAGTGCTCATGGCGTGAAAGTAGTGCTCACTAAGTAAATGCTATCAAAGTACGCATACGAGTGCATGGAGCGCGCAAGCATGATCGAGTTTGGAGATGATGAGGACGCACGCGCATACATGACACAGATGCGTCGATTTGCAGAAGTAACAGGGGACGCCCACGCGCACAGTATGCATACGCGGGGTGAATGAACGATACGCTCAATTTGCAAACGCTCCGTTCTCTTTGAAGTGGCACCCAAGTACCATCCTGATGATGACAAGTCATCTTATGCTAGTTTTACAAGCATTTTTCATTAGTTTCATTAGGTTTTATGCACTTTCTTGCACAATAAGTAAGTGATTAGAGTATAATTTCATGATTATTTTGAATAATGAAACATCATTTATTTTACACAAAATCATAAGCTTTATATTAGAATTAATTGATTTCATGAACAATGCAAAGACCTTGTGAATTTGGTGAGACTTTGATTGCTTGTTTGGTTGCTTGTAGGTGAAGAAATGAAGAGAGGAAGAATCAGGGAAGCGTTGCGTGCAAATAGAGAACGCCACGCTCAAAGATGGGTAGCGTTCACTTCTGAAGTGAGCGTAGCACTCACTTTGTCACCTTTTTCGTGACTTTCAAGTCTGACAGCCAAGGCCTTGTGCCATCCGTACGAGGCAGCGTTCAAATAATGAACGTAGCGCTCATTAAGGGAGCGCTGGGCAAGGAAACCCAAGCAATCAGCCAAAGAGCAGCGCCCAAAGATCGAGCGTAGTGCTCATTAAGGCAGCGCTAGGAGAAGCGCTCAACCAAGGAAGCACACAAGGTGCAGCGCTCGACAAAGCAACTGAGCGCTCAATAAATGAGCGCTAGTAGAAGGAGTTGAGCACGTGAGGGATGCACACCAAGGGAGAAGTAAACGCAGCGTTCACTAAGTGCACTGAGCGCTCCACTGGGAGTATGATGCGTGAGCATCTTTCTTGTCTTTTCCTAGTGAATTTGCATTTAAATTATTGAGTTTAATCAAGAATTAATTATCTATTAGCCACTATGGATGCTACTTTGAGTTTCGTGCAATTTTGTGTATTTTAGGTAGCATTTGGCTGGATTTGATGGAAAGGAAGCTTGCACAAATGGAAGTAGGTCAAGAATTAAAGAAGATGATCAGCGAGGAGTGATGCGTGCACGTACCTAATGCGTACGCGTGATTTGGAGCTTTCCATGGCGATGTGTGTGCATACCTGACACGTACGTGTGAAAAGCGAATTTGTGCAGCGACGCGTGCGCGTACCTGACGCGTACGCGTGACACGCGAAGAAGACCACCGACGCGTATGCGTGACTGACGCGTACGCTTGACATGGGCGACATGCAGAGAAAGCAGAAAACGCTGGGGGCGATTTCTGGGCCCCATTTTGGCACTCAAGTAAGGCGTAGCTCTCTGCCAAGTTAGGTGCAGATCCAGTGAAGCCAAGTGGTCTCCACATTACAAGGCGTGGATTATTTAATTAATTCTGATCAAAATTGAATTTGAAAATAGGAAAAGATCTTATCTTAATTTTATAAAGTAGATTTTAAATTTATTAGGGTTAGATATAAAAGGAATTCAATTCCATTCATGCCATCAGATGGGAACTCAGTACATTTTACCTAAATCCTTATTTTCTCTTTGAATCATGAGCAACTAAACCTCCACTGTTAAGGTTAGGAGCTCTGTCTATTTGTATGGATTGATTTTATTTCTTTTTCTATTTTAATTCATGTATGAATTTATAATTTAAGAATTATTTTCGCTCTTCATCTTATGAATTTGGGTGGAACAAAAGTATGACCCTCTTCCTATTTGAGTTCTTATATAACTTGGAAAAGCTCTTTACTTGAACAACATCTTAAAAACATATTCTCCTAAATTTTAATTATCTGGATTTAACAGGATATGTGACATATAATCCTTTTATTTTTGGGTAATTAGAGTTTTTGTGGCATATAAACTGGAATTTGATCATCACCCTCTAATTGGAATTAATTGACCAAGGAATTGGCTGGTGATGAATTTTAGAGGAGACTAGAAAGGTCTAAGGAATTAGGGTCTAGTCACATATAGTTTGCCATAAATTAAATCCTACATGATTAAAATAGTTAGTAAGAAAAGTTAATTCGAAAAAATGGCTAACTCTGAAACCTTAACTGTTTTCTCCATATTTTATTTCCAAACAATTTACTTTACTATTTTAGTTTTTGCACGATTGTTCAATGCTCTTTGAACATCCAACACTCTTTTCTGTTTGCATGACTAAGCTCATCAATCAACCTTTGTTGCTTGATCTATCAATCCTCGTGGGATCGACCCTAACTCACCTGAGGTATTACTTGGTATGACCCGGTGCACTTGCCGGTTAGTGTCTGGTTGTTAAATCACCACACCAAGTTTTTGGCGCCGTTGCTGGGGATTGATAGTGATTAACAACTATTAGTTGTTTGATTGCTTAGATTAGGCATTTTATTTTTAATTTTATTAAAATCTCTTTTTAATATTTTCGAAAAAAATATTTAATAGCACTAATATTTTTAGTAATTTCTGAAATTAAGTTTGGTGTTTCCTAGTTCAGGTTACCTCACTGGGAATTCTCTGCACTCTGACGTAGAGAGTTTGATTTTTTTCTTGTCTTCTGGTTGTTTATGCGCAGGAACAGAGACAAAGAACATCTCTTAGACTTTGATCCTGTACCTGAAAGGACATTCAGGCGGCATTTACAACAAGCAAGGCTTTATAAGGTTGCAGAATCCATTATGGATCCTAACGAGGCTGCTAATGCCAATGTGGCAAATCTGAATGGGAATGAGCAACAAAATAGAGTGCTTGGCTCATATTCTGCTCCTACTGCAGATCTTTATGGAAAAAGCATTGTAGTGCCTCCTATAGCTGCGAACAACTTTGAGTTGAAACCACAATTGGTCACCCTGGTGCAACAAAACTGCCAGTATCATGGTCTTCCCCACGAAGACCTAAATCAATTTATTTCCAATTTTCTGCAAATTTGTGATACTGTGAAGACAAATAGAGTGAACCCAGAAGTGTACAAACTAATACTCTTCCCGTTTGCTCTAAGGGATGGAGCAAAGCTATGGCTAGACTCCTAATCCAAGGAGAGTTTGGATACTTGGGACAAGGTTGTTACTGAGTTTCTTACTAAATTTTTCCCACCAATGAAGCTGACAAAGCTTAGGGTGGAGGTTTAGACCTTCAGGTAGAAGGATGGTGAAACTCTTTATGAAGATTGGGAGAGATACAAGCTACTGACTAGGGAATGTTCTCCAGACATGTTCTCCAAATGGACTCAAATAGATATCTTTTATGAAGGTTTGTGTGAAATGTCCATGATGTGCTTAGATAATTCTGCAGGAGGTTCATTGCACAAGAAGAAGACACTAGAGGAAACTATTGAGCTTATTGAATTGGTTGCTAGCAACGAATATTTATACTCATCTAACAGGAATCCTGTGAACTCTGAAGCTCCTCAGAAGAAGGGTGTTATGGAAGTAGAAACTCTTAATGCTATTCTTGCCCAGAACAAGCTTATGTCTCAGCAAATAAATCTACTTACTCAATAGATGGGTGGCATGCAAGTCTCAGCTATCAACACCCAAAATCCATCTCAAGAAGCCTCTTATTACATGACAGGTAATTTTGTGCAAAATGATAATTATGATTATGCTCAATTTTCTTTTGAACAGGTCAATTACATGGGGAGTGCTCCTAGAAATCCCAATAATGATCCCTACTCTAAGACCTACAATCAGGGGTGGAGAAATCACCTAAATTTTGGGTGGAGAGAGCAACCTCAGAGGCCACAAAATTTTAATCATAATTCTTAGGGTGGTTTTCAATAGAATAATTTTAATAACCACCAGTTTCAGTAATCTCAGCAAGCAACTTCTCAACCCCAACAGAATAATTATTTGGAAGTAATGTTGATAAGTTTTAGACAGGAAACCAGAGCACCAATCAAGAACTTAGAGATTCAGATGGGTCAATTAGCCACAAAAGTTAATAAAATTGATCAAAGGACCACTAATAGCCTTCTTGGTAATACAATGGTGAATCCAATAGAGGAATACAGGGCTATCACCTTGATAAGTGGACAAGTGGCAAGTATGGAAGCAAAAGTTGCCGAGGAGATAGTTGAAAAAGATTGCAAGGTTATTCAACTGAGAAGTGGTAAAGTAGCTAGCTTTGAAGCCAAGGTCAATGAAGAGTCAGTTGAAAAAGAAGCTCTAGAGGAGAAGAAGGAAGAAGAAGAGCACGCCCCTCCAAAGCGCGCGGACAACCCATTCCCAGACTCTCTTGACACTCATCCTATATTGCCAAAGGCTCCTGAGTACAAGCCTAAGATTCCATATCCTCATAAACTTCAAAAGGAGACCAAGGACAAGCAGTTTTCAAAGTTATTGGAAATCTTCAGAATGTTGCAAATCAATATTACTTTTGCTGAGGTTTTAGAACAAATGCCTATCTATGTCAAGTTCATGAAGGAGCTGTTGTCAAATAAGAAGCGTTTAAAGGGAGATGAGACAGTAGTCCTGACTAAAGAATGTAGTGCTGTAATTCAGAATAACTTGCCAAGGAAGATGTCAGATCTAAGGAGCTTTCAAATTCCATGCACCATTGGGAGCATAACCTTTGAGAAAGCCATATCTGATCTGGGGGCAAGCATAAATCTAATGCCCTTATCTGTGATGAGGAAGCTGCAAATCCAAGAGGCACAACCCACAAAGGTAGCATTACATATCGCAGACAAATCTATGAAGCCTGCATATGGATAGTGGAGAATATATTGGTCAAAGTGGGTAAGTTCTTCCTCCCAGCAGACTTGTACAAAATCTTGAGATTTATGCAAGAATTAGGTGATTATTATGGATGATGCAAATTCTTATGATTTTGGTGAGACTTTGATTGCATGTGTGATTGATTTCAGGTGATAAAATGACTACAAAGAGATCCAGCGCAGAGTAACGCTACGTTCAAACAAGGAGAGCTACGCTCTCTTGTGACGCACACATGTACAGGACGCTAATGCGTTGAGCAACAACTTTGAATACCCACGCGTACGCGTACAAGACACGTCCGTGTGGATGTGTTTGGCGCTCATTTGCATTGACGAATGGATTTTTGACGGTTTAGAATTTCACTAATGAAATCTCGTTGTAAAGTATAGTTTCTAAACCAAGCAATAATCCTTTCATACAAAAATTTGTTTGTCACAAGTACAAACCCCTAAAATTAATAACCGAAGTATTTAAACCTCGGGTCATTCTCCCTAGGATTTACAATAAAGTGTCTTGTTATTGGTTGTGAGTTATATTTGGGGTTTTTAAGATTTTAGACAAGAAATATAAATGGCAAAGAAAATAAACTCAAAGGAAAGACTAGCTTTAAAGGCATTCAACTCAATTAGGAACTTCTAATTATCAATCAACAAAGGAATTAGATAACTCAAGAGTCACTAATTACTCTACCTAGGCCAAGAGGAACAAAAC
>NC_029774.3:74751407-74752179 GCF_000817695.3 Arachis duranensis | reverse complement strand
AAGCTTCATCTGAGGAAGAAGCTTATGATCCTGAGAACCCTTCAATGGAAGAGGTGAATTACATGGGAGAACCCTATGGAAACACCTATAATCCTTCATGGAGGAATCATCCAAATCTTTCATGGAAAGATCAACAGAGACCTCAACAAGGTTTCAACAATAATAATGGTGGAAGAAACAGGTTTAGCAATGGCAAGCCTTTTCCATCATCTTCTCAGCAACAGACAGAGAGCTCTAAGCAGAATACCTCTGATTTAGCAACAATGGTCTCTGATCTAATCAAAACCACTCAAAGTTTCATGACTGAAACAAGGTCCTCCATCAGAAATTTGGAAGGACAGGTGGGTCAGCTGAGCAAGAAAATTACTGAACTCCCTCCAAGTACTCTCCCAAGCAATACTGAAGAAAATCCAAAAGGAGAGTGCAAGGCCATCAACATGGCCGAATTCTGGGAGGAAGAAGAGGCAGTGAACGCCACTGAGGAAGGCCTCACTGGACGTCCACTAGCCTCCAATGAGTTCCCCAATGAGGAACCATGGGAATCTGAGACTCAAGATGAGACCATAGAGATTCCATTAGACTTACTTCTGCCATTCATGAGCTCTGATGAGTATTCTTCCTCTGAAGAGGATGAGTATGTCACTGAAGAGCAAGTTGCTAAATACCTTGGAGCAATCATGAAGCTAAATGACAAGTTATTTGGAAATGAGACTTGGGAAGATGAATCCCCTTTGCTCACCAAGGAACTGGATGACTTGTCTAGGCAGAAACT
>NC_029774.3:74749631-74750711 GCF_000817695.3 Arachis duranensis | reverse complement strand
TTTTTTGTAGGTTGATGATCATAAGAAGTCACAAAAACAATAAAAAAAGCAAAAACAGAATGAAAAACAGGAAGAAAAACAGCACACCCTGGAGGAAGATGCTGCTGGCGTTTAAACGCCAGTAAGCCTAGCAGTTGGGCGTTTAACGCCCAGTCTGGCACCATTCTGGGCGTTTAACGCCAGAAAGGGGCACCAGACTGGCGTTAAACGCCAGTAAAGGGCAAGAACCTGGCGTTAAACGCCAGGAATGGGCACCAGCCCGGCGTTTAACGCCAGAAATGGCTCAAAACGTGAATTTTGATGCCATTTGGTGCAGGGATGACTTTTCCTTGACACCACAGAATCTGTGGACCCCACAGGATCCCTACCTACCCTACCATCACTCTCTCTCTTCTTCCCCCATTCACCAATCACCTCAACACCTCTTCCCCAAAAACCCTTCACCTATCAAATCCCATCTTTCTCTTCACCACTCACATCCATCCTTCATAAATCCCCACCAACCTCACCCTTCAAATTCAAACCACTTTCCCTCCCAAACCCACCCATAATGGCCGAACCATTTACCCCCCCTCTCTCCTATATATACCCTTCTTCAACCCTTCATTTTCACACAACCTAAAAACCACTTCTCCCCCTCTTTGGCCGAACACACCACCATCTCCCTCTTCCTCATTTCTTCTTCTTCTACTTTCTTCTTTCTTCTTTTGCTCGAGGACGAGCAAACATTTTAAGTTTGGTGTGGTAAAAGCGTTGCTTTTTCGTTTTTCCATAACCATTATGGCATCCAAAGCCGGTTCAACTGAGAAGGCATGACCTCAAGCCCATCACTAAGAAAAGGATGGAGCAACAAGAGATCCCACTCATCATGAGATTAGAGAAGATCAAAGAATCATGAGGGAGGAGCAACAAAGACAAGGAAGAGACATTGAGGAGCTCAAGCACTCCATAGGATCTTCAAGAGCAAGGAAGAGCCGCCATCACTAAGGTGGACCCGTTCCTTGATTTCCTTGTTCTTTATTCTTCTGCTTTTCGAATTTTATGCTTATGTTTATCCATGTTTGTGTCTTGTGATCATTA
>NC_029774.3:74746858-74747990 GCF_000817695.3 Arachis duranensis | reverse complement strand
ATGCTTCCTTCCTTGCTTCCTTTGATCCATGCCTAGCCTATTTCAACCTGAGATTACTAGCAAACACATCAAGGCATCTTATGGAATCAAAGAGAAACTAGAATTCATCAAAATAAGGCTCAAAAAGCATGTTTTTACACTTAAGCACGAATATGGGAGAGACAACAAAACCATGCTAATTCATAGGCTAAATGTGACAAAAGGTTATCAAGACACTCTAAATTTAATACAAAACAAACCGTCAAATTGGGGTTTGTCAACCTCCCCACACTTAAACCTTAGCATGTCCTCATGCTAAAATAAGAAGGAACTAAGGGTTATGACATTTATTGAATACAACTAAACTATATGAGTCCTATCTAAATACAACTACCTAAAGTAAATGCAAATGCTTAATTCAAACGTATCAAATTGCCAAGAGAACATGTGTAAGCACAAGGCTAGGTAATAGGAATTAATTCCAAACCACAATTGTATTGAATTGTCAAAAAGAATTTAAACTTGCAAGAATATAGATAATATGGTTGAACACATGTGATTGAACTTTTGAACCCTCACCGGATATGTGTATCCGCTCTATTCACTCAAGTGTTTAAGGGTCAATTCACTCAATTCTCTTCTAATCAAGCTTTCCAAAATTTGATTTTCTTCTAACAATCAACACTTATTCAATGCATGCATACATTCATCATGAGGTCTTTCATTTAGGTTGTAATGGGGTTAGGGTCAAGGTGGGATCATTTATGGTTAAGTGGACTAGGATTTGAATCTTTGATTAGCATAGACTTCCCCACCTAACTATATAATGACCTATACAAGTTCAAACTATTCTAACTACCCATTCTTCACTTTTTCTTACATATTCATGCGTTTCCTATTTGATTCATGACACCTATGCATTGATTACTTTTTTATTGACTTTACTTTGGGGCATTTTGTCCCCTCTTTATTATTTTTCCTTCTTTTTCCATATACAATTTTTTTTTCTTTTCTTTTTCTTTTTCTTTTGTTTTTCTCATTTTCACTTTTATTTCTCTTTCTTTTTTTTTCATTTCTTTTTCTTTTGTCAAACTATATACAAGAACATCAATGCATAAGGTCTATTCATTTAATCAATACATGAGTATGTACC
>NC_029774.3:74732707-74745902 GCF_000817695.3 Arachis duranensis | reverse complement strand
GCTCAGCACCCAAAGAGATAAGTGCCTGGTCCATCCGATCCAAACGGCGTTTGACATGGCGTCGCTCGCGCTCTAAGAATCGGAAAAGACGCTGGACCAGGAGATAAGTAGGCTCAGGGGCTGCTGGTGGATCTGTAGATGATGAAGGGGCTGCAGCTGTGGAGGATGATGGGGCAGCTGTAGGGGCTGATGGTGAAGGTGTCCCCACGACAGCTCTGGCCCGAGAGCGGCGTCTAGCAGGTGGTCGCTCATGCACCCAACCACCCCAGGGAATAGTAACCTCCCTGTCATCAGCATCAGGGGGCGGTGGTCGCACATCATCATCTAGCCACGGGACATCAGCTAGGGCCGCCATACTCGTGACCAATGTAGGAAATGGAAGTAGGCCACGAATATGCGCCCGCCACATACACTGTCTGATCAGTCTAGGGAAGGAGACCTCCTTCCCCTCCATAACACACCCAATAAGTAGAAGCATCTCCATAGGAATCTCAGAGAAGTGGGTGGTGGGTAGGACATAGCAAGCGAATATCATCTGCCAAGTCTTGTCCTCACGAGTCAGATGAGTAAATAGCATCCCTTTTGGCTTAGTATTATTCGCATCCATGACCCATGTGGCATCTGGTAACCCAATAACACTCCTGAGTGCCTCATAATCAAAAGTCATGCTGTGTATGGCTAACTCAGCCTGCTGATGGGCACACAGCTCATCCGGGACATGCCGGCACTGTAGTGCCTCCTCAATCGCAGTCTCAGTAATCATAATCTCTCTACCCCTCACCTGAACCGAATCCAATGTCGGACGGAAGAAGTTGCAGTAGAATTCCTTTACCCAAGATACATTGATATCCCCCAAATCCCGGTCAACAAAGTCAATACCCAACTCAAGGATCTGACCGGTAATAGACCGTCTCACATTCGTAGGGAGGAGCAACTTTTTCTCAATGTTCAGCTTTGTAGTTCGATATTTGGAAAATCGAAGCTCACAGTAAAGGTTAGGGAATTTGTCTGGATTGGTAGAAGGTAACTGCTGATTTTCCTTGTCTACATCATTTAACGGATTTTTGGCATAATTCTTGTAGATGGAAGGAATGGAGGGGGTAGAGTGTTTTCTCTTCTTGGAGGTAGTGGCTATGGCTTTGCCCTTATCCGACATCCTGAAAAAATATGATAGAATATATAAAACAGTTAGCATGTAGCAAAGAAGGCATGTTCAGGATACAATTATCAAAGAATAATCATGATGTTGCAATGAATATGCAAAAGTGAACAAGTAAACCAAGAAAGCAAGCTTCATTAAAATCAACAACTCATATTCAAAAGGCAATAATATCATCATATTTTTACTTCCATTCAAAAGGCAATATTATCATCATATTGGAAAAAAATAGTTAAAGATGATGAAAGGTGAGTGAGAGTGAGATGGTTAAAGAAAGAAAGTAGTTAGTAAGAAAAGTGGATGAGTGATATGATGATATTTATGCGCAATGAAAAGAAAAGATATGGTTCATGTTCACAATGATTGTGCAAATCCGGGAAGTCAAAAAGGGAAACGGAAATTTGCCCAAAATTAAAATGAAGACCAAAATGAAACTAATTTCCGAAATAAAGCTCAAAATGAAACTAATTTCCTTGAAAATCGGGCAGCATTCCGGCTTAAAATTGGACGTTCCCGGATAGCAAATTAGCACAATTAGCATAGAAAACAACATCAAGTAAGTACAGCAACAATGGTATAGTATTCAGGCAGCAAGAAATGCATAAAAATAGTCCAAAATCAGCATACAACATCCAAATAAGCAGACAGCAATTATGCACGAATGGAGAACTTATCAGGCCTAGAATCCTCTATCCAGCCCTAGCTACCTAACCGCAATTATTTCTATCTAACCTAGCATACAAAATTTGAATTTAAACTAACTACATGCAATTACAGTAATTAATCAAAACGAACAGTAAAAAGGAAAAATAAAAAAAAAATAACAGAAATGGAGTAGGAACCTGGGAGCAGAGAAGAACGAAGAATGGAAAGGGAACTGGGGAGGAATAGTGCCAGGAGCTGCGCCGCCGTGAACGGTGGCGGGGAGTGGCAGAAAAGGAGTGGCGGTGGGGGCTGCTGCGGTGGCTGTGGCGGACAGACAGAGATAGGGAATGACTTAAAGAGAAAGAATGGTGAGTGGGTTGGTTGAGAGTCGCCGGCGGTAATGGTGGAACGGCGGCGGTAAAGGCCGCGGACAACGGTGAGACTGAGAGACGGAAGTGGAGAGAGGGTGAGTGGAGGAGAGAGAGAGGGTTGGTGGGAACAGTGGCAGAAGTAGGTAGTGCGGCCGCGGCCGACGCTGCTGCTGCGACGGACGTTGGAGGAGAGAAAACGAAGAAGATGAAATTGGGGAGGGGGAGAAGTGCGCTGCGGCGCAACGCTCTTCGCGTCTTAGGGTTATCCCGTATTTTGAATCGACGCTCGCGCGCAACTTGCGCGTCCGCGTCCCTTGATGAAACTTGGGACCTACGCGTGCGCGTACAACGCGCCTGAGCGTGGATGAGCAGAGTAGGGAGGGACGCGTGCGCGTACAGTGCGCGCACGCGTGCACGGGGTTGGGCTAGGGGCTTAGAGTTGGCCCAACTCAGGCCTAACTCTCTGGAGAATGGCCTGGAAGTCGCGCAATCAGATCGGCGCGCACGCGGCATGCACGCGTCCGCGCGTAGTGAGAAAAATTGGAGGTCCACGCGTGAGCGTGCAGTGCGCTCTAGCGTGGGTGGCATAATAGGTATGGGTGCGTGCGCTACAGTGCGCGCACGCGTACATTAGATTGGGCCTGAGGCTTAGGAGGGGCTTGGGGCACGCCCAACTCTCGGGTCCGTGGCCTAGATTGGTAGCAGCACGCAGGGGACGCGCGCACGGCAAGTGCGCGTCCGCGTACACTGTCGATTTGTGATGAGGCGCGCTGGCGCAATGCGTGCGCTCGTGCAGATCGAGTTGGGCCTGGGGCCTAAAGATAGCCCAACTCTCTGGGGTTTGGCTCAATCAATTGCAGCAGCAAATCGGCGCGGGCGCGGCAGGTGCGCGTCTGCGTGGATCATGTTGGGCTAAAGGCATAATGTTGCCCAATGGAGGCCCAACTCTCGGGAGTGTGGCTCATGGTGCATCCACACAGGGACGCGTGCGCGTACATGGTGCGCGCGCGTCCATCCCTCCCCTTTTTTTTTTTTTTTTTTTAAAAAAAAATATTCAGAGAACTTCAGTACCTCAGGTAAATATTCTAAATTTTCATAGTGGAAGACATTCATAATACAAATATGTATGTTAAAATTCACAAAAATACAATTTTTGATATTATTCATTTACTACTAAACACAACATGCATGTGACTAAGCTAACAATTAAGTTGTACAAACAAATTTGTATGGAACATCTACCTACAATAGTAACTCAAATCACTTATTAAGTAAATTTAAAAGATTGGAAAGAGTTTACCATGGTGGGGTGTCTCCCACCTAGCACTTTTAGTTTAAGTCCTTAAGTTGGACATTTTGAGATGCTTGTCGTCATGGCGGCTTATGTTTGTATTCATCCTTGAATCTCCAAGGATCTTTGCTCCTCAATTGGTTGACAGAATTTCCAACCATTTTCATCAAGCTTGGGCAGAGTTCTACCCAAAATATGGATTAAGCTTGGGCAGAGTTTTACCCAAAATACGAGTTCCCATATTTGGTCTTCACATAGCGAACCGGGATCCCATATCTTATTTTCGCATCCATCCGTTAGTTGAGTTCCATGATTTTGTCGGATGGGTGGACACATAGAATTCTCGTTACTCCACCGATGTTTCCTTCTAGATCCATACAAAGTGATCCTTGTCCCAACATTATCCCTATACCTTGAGGCCTTGACCTTAATGAGCTTAACACCTACTTTCCAACCACTACACAACTCATTCTTACTTTTAATTCCACAAAGAGTTCTAAGTTGACCATCATTTTCAATCAAACCATATTTAAGTGAGAAATTAAAGTTTAGAGATAGAGATTTCACCCACTTAATTGTTGTGTTGGATGGTAACTTGGGAAGGGAGACCTCCCCACACTTAGACAATGCAAGGTCTACTTCGTTAGGCTCTTCTTTGGTTGTTTCCACCTCTTCACAAGCTTCTTCAATTTCAACATTTTCCCTTTTATCACTTGGCTCGGTGTTGTCTTCAAGAACCTTGATTTCTTGCCCAATAAGAGGTGATTCAATTTTCGATATGAATTCATTGATGAATGAAGCCATCTCTTGATCAACCTCTTCATATTCTTCAATTTCAATGTACACCATGCCAATGTTCTCTCCTTGGTAGATCTCTTTCTCATTGCTCACCAAGGGTATAGGAGGTTGTGCACACTCTTCTATAGTTTCAACTTCATGTCCAATGGGAGAGAATTCGATTGTAGATAGAAATTCATCCATGATTGAATTCATCTTTTGATAAGCCGCTTCCAAGTCTCCAACGATGATATGCCTTGGAGGTTGTGCACCCTCCTCAACATCAATTTCAAGCTCCTTGGAAGAGTGCTCCATGATGCTACATTCCCATGGACTTTCAACATCTCCTAAATCTTCAACCACTTCTTCCTTTTCTTCAATGATCATAGGCTCCTCCAATTGTTCCAACACAAAACTTGGTTCTCCTTTCTCTACCGGATTGTCCAATTTCTCCTTCATAATTTGCTCTTCTTTAGGTTTTTCGCATGTAGCTACGGAAGTATCTTGAGTGTTAAAACATTGGTAGGCTAAAGAGTGCACTACCTTAGTCAAGTTGGTCACAAACTCAAGTGTATCCAGCTTCATGGCCTCTTGTCCTTGAAGTAACAAAGTGAGAGAATCGTCTATTGGGGCTTGGGCCGAGTAGGAGGGTTCATTGTTTTGGAGAGAGGGCTCATAATAGGAAGGTGGTTCTTCTTGGTAAGGTTGTGAAGATTGTGTGTATTGAGGTGGTTCTTGGGAGTAATCTTGATAGGGTTGTGGTGGTTCTAAGGGTTCTTGCTCATAATGGTCATAAGAGTATGGTATGGGGGTTTGGTCATATGATGGATATGGATCATAGGGCGGTGTTTGGTAATGAAAGGCTTGTGAGAATGATTGAGGTTCATGTTGAGGATGAGATTCATAGGCATATGATGGTGGTTGTTGAGTGTCACAAAAAGAATCATCATAGCCGTTAAATTGGCATGCATTAGGATGGAAATTATACCTATAAGTATCCGGAAGTTGTTGCCAATAGGAGTGATCAATTCCTTGAGGTTCCTCCCATCTTGGAGTGTTCCATCCTTGGTACATGTTGCCATTAAAGTCCACATTTCCTACAACACAATTAGAACCAAACTCAAAGCCAAAGTGAGAGTTCATAATGAGAGAACAAAACAAAACTAACAAAAATTAAGAAGCGAACAAAAGGTAAGTATTCCCGCCTGTCACGTGGGTGACCCGGGTTCAATCCCCGGCAACGGCGCCATTTTGACGAATGGATTTTTGACGGTTTAGAATTTCACTAATGAAATCTCGTTGTAAAGTATAGTTTCTAAACCAAGCAATAATCCTTTCATACAAAAATTTGTTTGTCACAAGTACAAACCCCTAAAATTAATAACCGAAGTATTTAAACCTCGGGTCGTTCTCAATAGGATTTACAATAAAGTGTCTTGTTATTGGTTGTGAGTTATATTTGGGGTTTTTAAGATTTTAGACAAGAAATATAAATGGCAAAGAAAATAAACTAACAACTAGCAAAGCTCTTGGCAAGATATGAGAACTAGAAGTCCTATCCTAGTTATCCTCCTTAATTGTGATGGCAAATTGTCCATTGCTCCCACTTAGTCAACCTCTAACCATGGAGGAAAGTCAAGTGGATGAATCAATTTGATTCCTCAAGTCCTAATCAACTCCCAAAGGAAAGACTAGCTTTAAAGGCATTCAAATCAATTAGCAACTTCTAATTATCAATCAACAAAAGAATTAGATAACTCAAGAGTCACTAATTACTCTACCTAGGCCAAGAGGAACAAAACCTACACTAAAACCCAACCAAGCATTTCATCAAACACATGGAAGGCATAAAAGGAAAGCATAGTAAATGATAAAGGAAAATTGAATCAAAGTATGAATTAAACCTAGATCTAAGAAAGGAGATTAACCTAAACCTAATCCTAATTCTAGAGAGAAGTGAGAGTTTCTCTCTCTAGAAAACTACTTCTAAAACTAACTATCTATCTAATTATCTCCTAATTAGTCTATGGGTGTGAATGTGTATCAATCCCCTTCAATCCTTGGCTCTTATATGCATTTTGGCGCCAAAGTTGGTTGCTGAAAACCTTCCAAAATCGCCAGGCACGTGTTACATTAATGAGGTCATGTGCCACCATCGACGCGTGAGCGCACGGTACGCGTGCGCGTCCTTGGCCTGTTTCGCAATGTGCGCGCGAGCGCCTTGTGCGCGTGCGCGTGCATGGCCTGGATCAATTCTTTGGCTTTTTTGTGCTTCCCTCCACTTGTATGCTTCCTTCCTTGCTTCCTTTGATCCATGCCTAGCCTATTTCAACCTGAGATTACTAGCAAACACATCAAGGCATCTTATGGAATCAAAGAGAAACTAGAATTCATCAAAATAAGGCTCAAAAAGCATGTTTTTACACTTAAGCACGAATATGGGAGAGATAACAAAACCATGCTAATTCATAGGCAAAATGTGACAAAAGGTTATCAAGACACTCTAAATTTAATACAAAACAAACCGTCAAATTGGGGTTTGTCATGCATACAGAGCGCTACGTTGGATTAATGAGCATTTTCGGGAAACTATGAATTTGGTATTGAAGGTTTGCAACTGACGCGCACGCGCACAGGTCGCGCACGCATCGATGAAGCAACTTGTATGAAGCACGCACACGCGTGGGTGGCGCAGAAGCTGGGAATCAACATTTTACCATCCACGCACACGCACACAGGACACGCACGAGAGAGAAATGCTCATGGCGCGAACGTAGCGCTCACTAAGTAAACGCTATCAAAGTAAGCATATGCGTGGATGGAGCGCGCAAGCATGATTGAGTCTAGAGATGATGAGGACGCGCGTGCATACATGACGCAGACGCGTCAATTTGCAGAAGCAACAGGGGATGCGCATGCGCATAGTACACATACGCGTTGGTGAATAAACACTACGCTCAATTTGCAAATGCTCCATTCTCCTGGAAGTGGCACCCAAGTACCATCCTGACCCACTACAACAGAGGCCAAAAAGGGCCCATTCCAATTACTGAGATGACTAAATTAGGAAGTGTATAAATAGGAGAAAATTTAATCTCATAGGGACGGCTTCTTTAATTTTCATTTTATCTTTCTTTTAGTTCTTTCTGCAAGATTTAGATCGGGTTTAAAATTTTCTTTTCTGTTCTTCATCTTCTTCTGCAATTTTCTTTCATGTTTTGGTAGTAGAGCAATGATGAACTAAACCCCAATTTTATTAGGGGGATCAGCTCTATTGTAATTCCAATGAATCAATGAAATTCTTCTCCTTCTTAATTCATTTTGTAGCTATTGGATACCTTTTGTGTTGATTTAGAATTCCTCACTCCGGAAGGAGGTTAAATTCAATTGAATGCTTGTGTGAGCCTCGGAAGGAGAATCACTTGCATTAGAGTTGGAGCTCTATCGTTCACTACTCTCTTGATCAACACTATTCGGGAGGAATTGAGATATTGAAAGTTAGCGTGGCTAATGGATGAGAGAAATGTGCTCTAACTCTTCTCATGACAATTAGATAAAGGAATTGGCAAGATTGATTGTGATTAGAGAGATTGGATTGCCAAGAAATTGGGATCCAATCAATTTGAATCCGCCATAGATATACTAAATGATTGAGAAAGGATTTGAGAGACAATTGATTCATGAAGGATTATAGTATCTCGAATCCCTGATGAATCACTTCTTTGAATTTCTTTCACTTTAATTCCTCTATGTTTACTGCAATTTCCAATTACTAGTTCTGTTTGATTTCCAGCACCCAAATCCTTGTATTATTCATGCAATTTAAGTTTCCTTGCCATTTAATATTCCAGCACTTTTGATTCCTGCACCTCAAGATTCAGTTATTTACTTTTCTTTCAATTTAAGATTCAGCTCTTATACTTTCTTGCACTTCAAGTTTCAGTCAATTTAGCTTCCTGCCATTTACTTTTTTGTCAATTTACTTTCAGCAATTTAAATCCCTTGTTCTTTACTTTCTGAAAATCAATTCCACTCAATTCATCACCATACTAAAGTTTCTTGATTCAATTAATCCTCGTGGGATCGACCTCACTCTTGTGAGTTTACTACTTGATGCGACCCAGTGCACTTGCCGGCTAGTTTATGTTGAAACCGGATTTTCCCTCATCAAGTTTTTGGCACCGTTGCCGGGGATTAATTTAGATTGACAATGATTAAGTAGGTGATAATCTAGATTAAGCATTTTTTCTTTGTTTTGTAAAGCACACTAACTGTTTGAGATTTTGTTTAAGCTAACCTTAACCTCTCTCTAGTAGTAGAGTGCTTCAATTTTAATTTCTGGTCTTGTTTGTGTTGTATGCCAGGAGGAAGAAGAGGTGCATCTACTTTAGATTTCTCTGCAGGAGGTTCATTACAAGACATGAAGACAGCAGAGGAGGCCCAAAATCTCATAGACACTATGACCAACAATCAATACTTCTATGCTCATCAGAGGCAACGCTAACTAGTACAAAAGGAGGGTGTGCTGGAGCTAGAAGGAGTGGACACTATCTTGGCACAAAACAAGTTGATACACCAATAAATCCAGCAACAAATGGAGTTAATGACATAGAGGATTGATGGAATCCAAGTGGCTGCAGTTAACACGGCAAGCCAACCTTCAAATAGATAGGGACAGAACGAAGAAGCCTTTGAGAAAAGCAACTATGAGTAGCAACCAGAACAAGTCCAATATATGCATAACACCTCAAGCTCTTTTCAAAATGAATTTCATGGAGATACATACAATCCATCATGGAAGAATCATCCTAACTTGAGGTAGGGTGATAATCAAAATTTATGGCAAAAGAATCACAATTCCAATAACTCCCGTAACACAAACAACCTAACTCACTCATCCAATAACACTAACCAATACAGAAAACCACAAAACAATAACTCACAGGCTCACCAAAATAATTTCTCCACACCACCTTTCAATCTTCAGAACAGCCACTTCAATAACCCAAATAACTTCCAACAACAACCATCATATCCCAACATACCATCCATTGACCATCATGAAACCAGGATCTCAGCTCTTGGTGCGCGAAATTGCAATCACACTTTTGTAATTCCGCACAACTAACCAGCAAGTGCACTGGGTCGTCCAAGTAATACCTTACGTGATTAAGGGTCGATCCCATGGAGATTGTTGACTTGAAGCAAGCTATGCTTATCTTGTAACTCTAAGTCAGGTTATTAATAATTCTCAGGTTTAATTGTGAAAAGTAAAAGAACATGAAGTAAATACTTGTTTTGCAGTAATAGAGAACAGGTTGAGGTTTTGGAGATGCTCTATCTTCTGAATCTCTGCTTTCCTACTGTCTTCTTCTTCATGCACGCAAGGCTCTTTCCATGGAAAGATGTATGTAGGGTTTCACCGTTGTCAATGGCTACCTCCCATCCTCTCAGTGAAAATGTTCAACGCGCTCTGTCACAGCACGGCTAATCATCTGTCGGTTCTCAATCAGGTTGGAATAGAATCCAGTGATTCTTTTGCATCTGTCACTAACGCCCAGCCCTCAGGAGTTTGAGGCTCGTCATAGTCATTCAATCCTTAAATCCTACTCAGAATACCACAGACAAGGTTTAGACCTTCCGGATTCTCTAGAATGCCGCCATCAATTCTAGCTTATACCACGAAGACTCTGATTAAGGAATCCAAGAGATATTCACTCAATCTAAAGTAGAACGGAGGTGGTTGTCAGGCACACGTTCATAGGTGAGAATGATGATGAGTGTCACGGATCATCACATTCATCAAGTTGAGGAACAAGTGATATCTTAGAATAAAAGCAAGCGTGATTGAATGAAAAATAGTAGTAATTGCATTAATCCATCAAGACACAGCAGAGCTCCTCACCCCCAACCATGGGGTTTAGAGACTCATGCCTTAGAAGATACAATACGAAACGTGTAATTTGTCATGAGGTAAAGATACAATGTCAAAATATCCTATTTATAGTGAACTAGTAACCTAGGATATACAGAAATGAGTAAATGACGTAAAAATCCACTTTCGGGGTCCACTTGATGTGTGCTTGGGCTGAGCAATGAAGCTTTCATGTGTAGAGACTTTTCCTGGAGTTAAATGCCAGCTTTTGTGCCAGTTTGGGCGTTCAACTCCAATTTTTGTGCCAGTTCCGGCGTTAAACGCCGGGAATTCTGAAGCTGATTTACAATGCCGGTTTGGGCCCATCAAATCTCGGGCAAAGTATGGACTATTATACATTGCTGGAGAGCGCGCTAATTGGGCTTTTGTAGCTCCAGAAAATCCACTTCGAGTGCTGGGAGGTCAGAATCCAACAGCATCTGCAGTCCTTTTTCAGCCTCTGAATCAGATTTTTGCTCAGGTCCCTCAATTTTAGCCAGAAATTACCTGAAATCACATAAAAACACACAAACTCATAGTAAAGCCCAGAAAATTGAATTTTAAATAAAAACTAATAAAAATATACTAAAAACTAACTAAAATGTACTAAAAACATACCAAAAATAGTGCCAAAAAGCGTATAAATTATCCGCTCATCACAACACCAAACTTAAATTATTGCTTGTCCCCAAGCAACTGAAAATCAAATAGGATAAAAGAAGAGAACATACTATAGACTCCAAAATATCAATGAAACTTGGCTCCAATTAGATGAACGGGACTAATAGCTTTTTGCTTCTGAACAGTTTTGGCATCTCACTTTATCCTTTGAAGTTTATAATGATTGGCATCTATAGGAACTCAGAATTCAGATAGTGTTATTGATTCTCCTAGTTAAGTATGATGATTCTTGAACGTAGCTACTTTATGAGTCTTGGCTGTGGCCCAAAGCACTCTTTCTTCCAATATTATCACCGGATACATACATGTCACAGACACATAACTGGGTGAACCTTTTTAGATTGTGACTCAGCTTTGCTAGAGTCCCCAATTAGAGGTGTCCAGGGTTCTTAAGCACACTCTTGGATCACTTTTTATATTTAAATTTTTTTTGAATTCACTGCTTTTTCTTGTTTCAAGAATCAAGTTGATAATTTTTCAGATCCTCAATAACATTTCTCCTTTTTCATCATTCATTCAAGAGCCAACAAGTTTAACATTCTTTAATCATCAAATTCAAAAGACATATGCACTGTTCAAGCATTCATTCAGAAAACAAAAAGTATTGTCACCACGTCAAACTAATTCAACTAGTTTCAGAGATAAATTCGAAATCTTGTACTTCTTGTTCTTTTGTGATTAAAGCATTTTTCATTTAAGAGAGGTGATGGATTCATAGGACATTCATAGCTTTAAGACATGAACCTTAAATTTTATTAATCATGAATTAAGAACAAGACTCAAAAAATAATTATAAGATAAGACTAATAGTAATAGAAAAAAAATTAAATGACTCTAAAATAAACTCCTAATGATAGAGGTTATCACAGAGTTAGGACTCAACAACCTTGATTTTGAGAAGTGGATGCTCCCTCAACTTGTGGGGTATTTGACCGTTCAAGGGAGAGCTTCTGGCGCTTTAGCTCTTGTAGCTCACGCCCCTGCTTCTCTTGTTCCTTCAGCAATTTGCAGAGCATGCAGTTTTGATTCTGCTGTTCTTCCTTAATTTGTTCCATAGTTTCTTGCAGCTTGGCAATAGATGCTTCTAGGCTGGCCCAGTAGTCAATTTCAGAAAGTTTAGGGAGGAACTACTCGCCCTCCTTTTGATAGAGTTATCTTGCATTTGTCCTTCCATTGACTTCTTGGTGATTGGATATTCAATTGGGATGAATTCATCTACTCCCATCCTCACCCCAGCATCTTTACATAGCAAAGAGATTAAGCTTGGGTAAGCCAGTTTGGCTTCAGTGGAATTCTTGTTTGCAATTGTGTAAATCTCACAAGCAATCAAATGATGAACCTCCACTTCTTTTCCCAGCATAATGCAATGAATCATCACTGTTCTCTTGATGGTGACCTCAGAACGGTTGCTAGTCGGCAATATAGAACGCCCAATGAAGTCTAGCCAACCTCTTGCAATTTGTTTGAGATCTCCTCTCTTGAGTTGGTTTGGGACACCTTTTGAATTGGTTGTCCA
The DNA here is from genome assembly GCF_000817695.3 of Arachis duranensis. Taxonomy (NCBI): domain Eukaryota; kingdom Viridiplantae; phylum Streptophyta; class Magnoliopsida; order Fabales; family Fabaceae; genus Arachis; species Arachis duranensis. Next base: position 74,733,548 of record NC_029774.3, on the reverse strand, counting down.
CTTAGTTCCAGGGAGGCATATGTCCTCTAGAACTTGATCCAACCCCTTATCTGCTCTCACCATTCTCCTATTAAAAGATTCAAGATCATCTTATAGTTGAGGCAATTTGAAGATCTCTCTTATTTTGTCCAGATGGAAGTAAATAATTCTCCCTCTGACCATGGTTCTATAGGTATGAAAAGTAGTTCCAGTCATTCTCTGCTTATCTGTCAGCCACAGATTTGAGTAGTGATGAGAGGATAATTTGTATACTTTTGGCATTGTTTTTAGTATGTTTTTGTTATGATCTAGTTAGTTTTTAGTATATTTTTATTAGTTTTTAGTTAAAATTCACTTTTCTGGACTTTACTATGAGTTTGTGTGTTTTTCTGTGATTTCAGGTATTTTCTGGCTGAAATTGAGGGACCTGAGCAAAAATCTGATTCGGAGACCAAAAAGGACTGCAGATGCTGTTGGATTCTGACCTCCCTGCACTCGAAGTGGATTTTCTGGAGCTACAGAAGCCCATTTGGCGCGCTCTCAACGGCGTTGGAAAGTAGACATCCTGGGCTTTCCAGCAATATATGATAGTCCATACTTTGCCCAAGATTTGATGGCCCAAACCGGCGTTCAAAGTCACCCTCAGAAATCCCAGCGTTAAACGCCAGAACTGGCACAAGGATGGGAGTTAAACGCCCAAAATGGCACAAAAGCTGGCGTTTAACTCAAAGAAAAGTCTCTACACGAAAATGCTTCAATGCTCAGCCCAAGCACACACCAAGTGGACCCGGAAGAGGATTTTTATGTCATTTACTCATTTCTGTACACCTTAGGCTACTAGTTTTCTATAAGTAGGACCTTT
>NC_029774.3:74731909-74732182 GCF_000817695.3 Arachis duranensis | reverse complement strand
AAGGAGTAAGAAGGATTGGATGAAGACAGTAGGAAAGCAGAGAGACGGAAGGGAAGGCATCTTCATGCGCTTATCTGAAGTTCCTACCAATGAATTACATAAGTATCTCTATCTTTACCTTTGTGTTATTTTTTTTCATCACCATTATCATTTGAGTTTGCCTGACTAAGATTTACAAGATGACCATAGCTAGCTTCAATACTAACAATCTCCGTGGGATCGACCCTTACTCACGTAAGGTTTATTACTTGGACGACCCAGTGCACTTGCTGG
>NC_029774.3:74730507-74731646 GCF_000817695.3 Arachis duranensis | reverse complement strand
TTCAGGCTGGACAACTGACGGTTCATCTTGTTGCTTAGATTAGGTATTTATTTTTTTCGAAATTCTTGAAGATGAATTCTAGAGTTTCATGATGATTTGTTGAAATCTGGCTGGCTGAGAAGCCATGTCTAATCTCATTGGACCGAGGTTTCAACTTATCATCACAAGAGCTTGTTGATGTCTTATCAATCTTGTTTTTGGAGCAGTGATCTGCTAAGGCTTGGCTGACCTTTGGTCATGTCTAGTGTTTTGGACCGAAGCTTTCTTTGAGAGCTTGGCTGGCTGTGAAGCCATGTCTAATTCCTGGACCGGAGTCTTAGACTAGCATTGCACTAGCTTTAGACTAACATTGCATGATTCCTGGAATTCTTATTAAAAATTTTGAATCTCTTTATTTTCTTCTCCATATAATTTTCAAAAAATCAAAAAAATTTTACAAAATCATAAAATCCAAAAATATTTCTTGTTTGAGTCTAGTCTCATCATAAGTTTGGTGTCAATTGCATGCATTCATATGTCTTATTGATCTTCAAGATGTTCTTGATGATTTGCTTGATCTGATCTTTGAATTCTATTGACTTGAGTATCTAGTGTGTCTCATTTGCATTTTCATTTTGTTAGTGTCAGTAGTATACAAACTGCTAAGTTTGGTGTCTTGCATGCATTGTTAATTGATTCTAGTTGCATTTTGATTTTTTTTCCTTATTATTAAAAATCCAAAAAATTTTTAATTTGTGTCTTTTCAAGTCAATAATACAGAGAATTGAAGATTCAGAACATACAGCAGAGGAATTGCACATAAAAAGTTGGGCGTTCAAAACGCCCAGTGAAGAAGGACAGACTGGCGTTTAAACGCCAGCCAGGGTACCTGGTTGGGCGTTTAACGCCCAAAAGGGTAGCATTTTGGGCGTTAAACGCCAGAATGGATACCATTCTGGGCGTTTAACGCCAGGATGGCTAGAAGGGAAGATTTTGTTTTCAAATCAAATTTTTTCTAAGTTTTCAAAATCTTTTCAAAATCAAATCTTTTTCAAATCAATTTTTTCAATCAAATCTTTTTCAAAATCAATTTCTTTCCATTTTTAAAGATACTTACTAACAATTAATGATTTGATTCAACATTTCAAGTATGTTGCCTT
>NC_029774.3:74728671-74729166 GCF_000817695.3 Arachis duranensis | reverse complement strand
TTACTGAACTTCCTCCTAGTACTCTTCCAAGCAATATAGAAGAAAATCCAAAAGGAGAGTGCAAGGCCATCAACATGGCCGAATTTTGGGAGGAAGAGGAGGCAGTGAACGCCACTGAGGAAGGCCTCACTGGACGTCCACTGACCTCCAATGAGTTCCCCAATGAGGAACCTTGGGAATCTGAGGCTCAAACTGAGACCATAGAGATTCCATTGGACTTACTTCTGCCATTCATGAGCTCTGATGAGTATTCTTCCTCTGAAGAGGATGGGTATGTCACTGAAGAGCAAGTTGCCAAATACCTTGGAGCAATCATGAAGCTGAATGACAAGTTATTTGGAAATGAGACTTGGGAGGATGAACCCCCTTTGCTCACCAAAGAACTGGATGACTTGTCTAGGCAGAAATTGCCTGAAAAGAGGCAGGATCCTGGGAAGTTTTCTATACCTTGTACCATAGGCACCATGACCTTCAAGAAGGCCTTGTGTGACTTAG
>NC_029774.3:74724505-74726807 GCF_000817695.3 Arachis duranensis | reverse complement strand
TCACTAAGGTGGACCCGTTCTTTGATTTCCTTGTTATTTGTTCTTCTGTTTTTCGAATTTTATGCTTATGTTTATCCATGTTTGTGTCTTGTGATCATTAGTGTCTTAGTGTCTATGCCTTAAAGTTATGAATGTCCTATGAATCCATCATCTTTCTTAAATAAAAATGTGCTTAATTGAAAAAAGGAAAGAGTTGCATGAATTTTGAATTTTATAACAGTTTAATTATTTTGATGTGGTGGCAATATTTTTTGTTTTCTGAATGTATGCTTAAACAGTGCATATGTATCTTGAATTTGTGGTTCATGAATGTTGGCTCTTGAAAGAATGATGAAAAAGGAGACATGTTACTGAGGATCTGAAAAATCATAAAAGTGATTCTTGAAGCAAGAAAAAGCTATTCAAAAAAAAAAAAAAGAAAAAAAGAGAAAGAAAACGAAAAGAAATAGAGAAATAAGAGTTGTGATCCATGGCAAATAAGAGTGTGCTTAAGAACCCTGGACACCTCTAATTGGGGACTTTAGCAAAGCTAAGTCACAATCTGAAAAGGTTCACCCAATTATGTGTCTGTGGCATGTATGTATCCGGTGGTAATACTGAAAGACAGAGTGCTTTGGGCCACAGCCAAGACTCAATAAGTAGCTATGTTCAAGAATCATCATACTTTACTAGGAGAATCATTAACACTATCTGGATTCTGAGTTCCTAAAGAAGCCAATCATTCTGAATTTCAAAGGATAGAGTGAGATGCCAAAACTGTTCAGATGCCCAATCATACTGATCTTCATAGATTTTTTGGAATTCATTGCATATTCTCTTCTTTTTATCTTATTTGATTTTCAGTTGCTTGGGGACAAGCAACAATTTAAGTTTGGTGTTGTGATGAGCGGATAATTTGTATACTTTTTGACATTGTTTTTAGTATGTTTTTGTTATGATCTAGTTAGTTTTTAGTATATTTTTATTAGTTTTTAGTTAAAATTCAATTTTCTGGACTTTACTATGAGTTTGTGTGTTTTTCTGTGATTTCAGGTATTTTCTGGCTGAAATTGAGGGACCTGAGCAAAAATCTGATTCGGAGACCAAAAAGGACCGCAGATGCTGTTGGATTCTGACCTCCCTGCACTCGAAGTGAATTCGCAGATGCTGTTGGATTCTGACCTCCCTGCACTCGAAGTGGATTTTCTGGAGCTACAGAAGCCCAATTGGCGCGCTCTCAACGGCGTTGGAAAGTAGACATCCTGGGCTTTCCAGCAATATGTGATAGTCCATACTTTGCCCAAGATTTGATGGCCCAAACCGGCGTGGCAAATCAGCCTCAGAAATTCCAGCGTTTAACGCTGGAACTGGCATAAAACTTGGAGTTAAACGTCAAGAAATCCCAGCGTTAAACGCTGGAACTGGCACCCAAATGGGAGTTAAACGCCCAAACTGGCACTAAAGCTGGCGTTTAACTCCAAGAGGAGTCTCTGCACGAAATTTGCTTCATTGCTCAGCCCAAGCACACACCAAGTGGGCCCGGAAGTGGATTTTTATGTCATTTACCCATTTCTGTACACCTTAGGCTACTAGTTCTTATAAGTAGGACCTTTTACCATTGTATTAGAGACTTTGGTAGCTATCTTCATTTTGTATGCTATCTTAGATCATTGGGAGGCTGGCCTCACGGCCATGCCTAGACCTTATGCTTATGTATTTTCAACGGTGGAGCTTCTACACACCATAGATTAAGGTGTGAAGCTCTGCTGTACCTCGAGTGTTAATGCAATTACTATTGTTCTTCCATTCAATACCGCTTGTTCTTTATCCAAGATATCACTTGTTATTCAACTTGATGAATGTGATGATCTGTGACACTCATCATCATTCTCACCCATGAACAAAGTGACTGACAACCACTCTTGTTCTACAAGCATTTGAGGCTTGGTGAATATCTCTTGGATTCCTGATTGCACGATGCATGGTTGATCGCCTGACAACCGAGTGCTCGCCTGACAAACGAGCCAACCATTCCGTGAGATCAGAGTCTTCGTGGTATAGGCGAGAACTGATGGCAGCATTCAAGAGAATCCGGAAGGTCTAACCTTGTCTGTGGTATTCTGAGTAGGATTCAATGACTGAATGACTGTGACGTGCTTCAAACTCCTGAGGGCGGGGCATTAGTGATAGACGCAAAAAAATCACTGGATTCTATTCCGGCCTGATTGAGAACCGACAGATGAATTCCGCTATGCTGTGACAGAGCATATGCAATCGCTTTCACTGAGAGGATGGGAGGTAGCCACTGACAACGGTGAAACCC
>NC_029774.3:74718733-74724136 GCF_000817695.3 Arachis duranensis | reverse complement strand
CCATGATCTTGATAAATCTTGGCTTAGTGATCACGGAAAAGCACACCAAACTTAGAGGTTTGCTTGCTCTCAAGCAAAAGAAAGGAAAGAGAAGAGAGAGGAGGAGAGCAAATTCGAATGGTGGGGAGAGGGGGATGGCCGAGCGTTATTTATAAGGGAGGGGGAGAGATTTCAAAAATTTTGAAGGAGATTTGAGAAGATATGGAAAGAATTTGAGAAGATATTTGAGTTTTTGAAGAAGATTTGGAAAGGATTTGAAAGAGATTTTGAGGAATGATTTAGAAAGTTGTTTAATTTTTGAAATTTGAATGTGAATGATGAAAGCTTGTAATGTGTTTATGCAAAAAAATTATGGATCAAAATAAGAAAGTTTGAAAAAAATTTGAAGTGGAAAACAAAATCTCTGTCCCCTACCTTCCTGGCGTTAAACGCCCAGAATGGTATTCATTCTGGCGTTTAACGCCCACTTGGTGGCCATTATGGGCATTTAACGCCCAGCCAGGTGCCCTGGCTGGCGTTAAACGCTAGAAACCCCTTTATCACTGGGCATTTTGCTGAACGCCCAGGATGCTGCAATTTTGGCGTTAAACGCCCAGAATGGTGCCCATTCTGGCGTTTAACGCCCAAAATGGTGCCTTTACTGGCGTTAAACGCCCAGAATGGTATCCATTCTGGTGTTTAACGCCCAGAATGCCCTTTACTGACTTTTTCTTGCCAGCAAGCTCCTTTTCTCTGCTTATTTCGTTGAATCCTTCTGTAACTCATTCAATTTCAATGATCAACCTTAAAGAATGTATATCAAACTTTTATAGAACAAATAACCTACTAATGACTGGGTTGCCTCCCAGCAAGCGCTTCTTTATTGTCTTTAGCTGGACCTTTACTGAGACTCATTCAAGCCTCAGTTTTGAGCATTCTTGCTCAAAATTACTTTCAAGGTAATGTTTGATCCTCTGTCCATTAACAATGAACTTTTTATCAGAATCAATATCTTGAAGCTCAACATATCCATATGGTGACACTCCTGTAATCACATACGGACCCCTCCACCAGGATTTAAGTTTTCCTGGGAATAATTTGAGCCTAGAGTTGAAGAGCAGAACTTTTTGTCCTGGCTCAAAGACTCTGGATGACAACTTCTTGTCATGCCACTTCTTTGCCTTTTTCTTATAATTTTTTGCATTTTCAAAGGCACTGAGTCTGAACTCCTCTAGCTCATTTAGTTGGAGCAATCTTTTTTCACCAGCTAACTTAGCATCCATGTTTAGAAATCTGGTTGCCCAGTAGGCTTTATGTTCCAGTTCCACGGGCAGATGACAGGCCTTCCCATACACAAGTTGGAATGGAGAGGTTCCTATAGGAGTCTTGAATGCTGTTTTGTATGCCTACAGAGCATCCTCCAAGCTCTTTGCCCAGTCCTTTCTACGGGCAATAACAGTCCGTTCCAGGATTCTTTTTAGCTCTCTATTAGAGACTTTAGCTTGCCCATTTGTCTATGGATGATACGGAGTTGCTACTTTGTGGCTAATTCCATATCGGACCATAGCAGAGTACAGCTGTTTATTGCAGAAATGAGTGCCCCCCTCACTGATTAGTACTTTGGGAACACCAAACCTGCTGAAGATGTGTTTCTGGAAGAATTTCAACACGGTCTTAGTATCATTATTGGGGGTGGCAATTGCTTCCACCCATTTAGATACATAGTCTACTGCCACCAGAATATACGTGTTTGAGTATGATGGTGGGAAGGGACCCATGAAGTCAATACCCCATACATCAAGCAATTCAATCTCTAAGATCGCTTGTTGAGGCATGGCAAAACCATGCGGCAAGTTACCAGCTCTTTGGCAACTGTCATAGTTACGCACAAACTCTCAGGCATCCCTATAGAGAGTAGGCCAGTAAAAGCCGCATTGGAGGACTTTAGTGGCTGTTCGCTCACTTCTGAAATGTCCCCCATATTGTGATCCATGACAATGCCATAGGATCCTTTGTGCTTCCCCTCTAGGTACACATCTGCAGATCATTCCGTCTGCACATCTCTTAAAGAGATATGGTTCATCCCATAGGTAGTACTTGGCATCTGAAATTAATTTTTTTCTTTGCACTCTGCTGTACTCCTGGGGTATGAACCTCACAGCTTTATAGTTTGCAATGTCTGCAAACCATGGAGCTTCCTGAATGGCAAAGAATTGCTCATCTGGAAAGGTCTCAGAGATCTCAGTAGAGGGGAGGGACGCCCCAGCTACTGGTTCTATTCGGGACAGATGATCAGCTACCTGGTTCTCTGTCCCTTTTCTGTCTCTTATCTCTATATCGAACTCTTGTAGAAGCAACACCCACCTTATGAGCCTGGGTTTTAAATCCTGCTTTGTGAGTAAGTATTTAAGAGCAGCATGGTCAGTGTACACAATCACTTTTGACCCTACTAAATAGGATCTAAACTTGTCAATGGCATAAACCACTGCAAGTAACTCTTTTTTTGTGGTTGTGTAATTCTTCTGTGCATCATTTAGAACACGGCTAGCATAATAAATGACGTGCAGAAACTTGTTGTGCCTCTGTCCCAACACTGCACCAATGGCATGGTCACTAGCATCACACATTAGTTCAAATGGTAATGTCCAATCTGGTGCAGAGATTACTGGTGCTATGACCAGCTTGGCTTTCAGGGTTTCAAACGCCTGCAAACGCTCTGTGTCAAACACAAATGGCATGTCAGTAGCTAGCAGGTTGCTTAGAGGTTTTGCAATTTTTGAAAAGTCCTTTATAAACCTTTTGTAAAATCCTGCATGCCCTAGAAAGCTTCTGATTGCCTTAACATTGGTAGGTGGTGGTAATTTTTCAATTACTTCTACCTTTGCTTGATCCACCTCTATTCCCTTGCCTGAAATTTTGTGCCCAAGGACAATTCCTTCAGTCACCATGAAGTGACATTTCTCCCAGTTTAAGACCAGGTTAGACTCTTGGCACCTTTTCATGACAAGTGCTAGATGATTAAGACAGGAGCTGAATGAGTCTCCATATACTGAGAAGTCATCCATGAAGACTTCCAGGAACTTCTCTACCATATCAGAGAAGATGGATAACATGCATCTCTGAAAAGTTGTAGGTGCATTACACAGACCAAAAGGCATTCTTCTGTAGGTAAACATGCCAGAAGGGCAAGTGAATGCTATCTTCTCTTTCTGCACCACCTCCTTCATGGCTGGATTTAGCCGCCTCTGTGGTTGAACCACTGGCTTGGCATTATCTTCCAATAGGATCTTGTGCATGCATCTTGCTGGGCTAATGCCCTTAAGATCACTTATGGACTACCCAAGAGCTGTCTTATGTGTCCTTAGCACTTGAATTAGTACTTCCTCTTCCTGTGAGTTTAAAGCAGAGCTTATAATCACTGGAAAAGTGTCACCTTCTCCCAGAAATGCATACTTCAGGGATGGTGGTAATGGTTTGAGCTCGGGTCTAGGAGGTTTATCTGGTCACTTCCCCTTTTTGTACATCAATGAGAGTTCGTCCAGTTGCTAGGAAGGGTCTTCCTAGGATGAGAGTTGCTCTCTTGTACTCCTCCATTTCCAGCACTACAAAGTCAGTTGGAAAGGCGAATGGCCCAACCTTGACAATCATGTCCTTAATTATGCCTGATGGATATTTAATGGAGCCATCATCAAGTTGGAGACATATCCGGGTTGGTTTGACTTCTTCAGTCAACCCAAGCTTTCTGATAGTGGATGCAGGTATTAGATTGATACATGCTCCAAGGTCACATAGGACTGTCTTGGTACAAGCACCTTCCAATGTGCATGGTATCATAAAGCTTCCTAGATCTTGAAGCTTCTCCGGTAAGCTCTTCAGAATGACTGCACTGCATTATTCAATGAGAAACACTTTTTCAGTCTCTCTCCAATCCTTCTTATGACTTAAGATCTCTTTCATGAACTTAGCATAAGAAGGTATTTGCTCAAGTGCCTCTGCAAATGGAATCTTTATTTCAAGAGTCCTTAGATAGTCTGCAAAGCAGGCAAATTGTTTATCCTGTTCCGCTTGGCGGAGTTTCTGAGGATAAGACATCTTGGCTTTATATTCTTCAACCTTTGTTGCTGCAGGTTTATTCCCTACAGAGGTGGTTGGAGAAGCCTTTTTAGAGGGGTTACTATCAGCACTCTCAGGTGTCTGATTCCTCATTGGCATTTGAGTGCCAGGACTGGGTGAGGAATGGGCGTTTAACGCCAACTTCCCCCCTTTTTGGCGTTTGAACGCTAGAACTGGGCAAGGAATGGGCGTTTAACGCCAACTTTTCCCCCCTTTCTGGAGTTTGAACGCCAGGAGTATTCCTCTCTGGGCTTTTACTGTCCTCAGAGGGATTTTGGGCAGTGGTTTGGTTATCCTCTGTCAATTGTTCCTTTCTTAGCTTTTTGCTACTTTGAGCAGTGTTATTCAATGTCTTCCCACTCCTCAGTTGAACTGCTTGGCATTCTACTGTTATCTATTTAGATAACTGCTGTTTTGTCTGATTCAACTGTAATTCTATATTCTTGTTAGCAATTTTGGTTTCTTGGAGCATCTCTTTAAATTCTACTAACTGTTTTGTCATTAGGAGTAATTGCTGATTAAGCTCAACAATCTGTTCTTGAGGATTAGGATCAGTAGTTACTGCCATAGCTTCTTATTTTGTAGAGGACTCACTGCTTGAGTATAGATGTTGATCTCTAGCAACAGCATCTATGAGCTCTTGAGCTTCTTCAATCGTCTTCCTCATATGTATAGATCCACCAGCTGAGTGGTCTAGAGACATTTGAGCTTTTTCTATAAGCCCATAGTTGAAGATGTCTAACTGTACCCACTCTGAAAAAATTTCAGAGGGGCATTTTCTTAGCATACCTCTGTACCTCTCCCAGGCATTATAAAGAGATTCAGTATCCCCTTGTTTAAAGCCTTGGATGTCCAGCCTTAGCTGTGTCATCCTTTTTTGAGGGTAAAATTAATTCAGGAATTTGTCTGATAACTGTCTCCATGTTTTTATGCTTGCTGTGAGTTGGTTATTCAACCACCTCTTAGCTTGATCTTTTACAGCAAATGGAAACAGTAATAATCGGTAGACATCCTGATCCACCTCTTTATCACGTACTGTGTCAGCAATTTGTAAGAACTGTGCCAGAAACTCAATAGGTTCTTCGTGTGGAAGACCGGAATACTGGCAGTTTTGCTGCACCATGATAATGAGTTGAGGATTTAAGTCAAAGCTGCTTGCTTTAATGGGAGGTATACAGATGCTACTCCCATATGCAGCTGTAATGGGGTTAGCATATGACCCCAGAGCCCTTCTGGACAGATCAATTCCACTTAGGTCCATGATGGAGAAAGGGAATATGATATGGATTCACAAGTAAAGTAATTTTTTTT
>NC_029774.3:74693311-74718525 GCF_000817695.3 Arachis duranensis | reverse complement strand
TCATGCAATTGACACCAAACTTAAAATATGAAACTAAACTCAAATAAAAGACTCTAAACCAACAAAAATAAAACAGTCCTAATCTAAGCAACAAGATAAACCGTCAGTTGTCCAGACTCGAACAATCCCTGGCAACGGCGCCAAAAACTTGGTGCACGAAATTGCAGTCACACTTTTGCAATTCCGCACAACTAACCAGCAAGTGCACTGGGTCGTCCAAGTAATACCTTACGTGAGTAAGGGTCGATCCCACAGAGATTGTTGGCTTGAAGCAAGCTATGGTTATCTTGTAACTCTTAGCCAGGATATTAATAATTCTCAGGTTTAATTGTGAAAAGTAAAAGAACATGAAGTAAATACTTGTTTTGTAGTAATAGAGAACATGTTGAGGTTTTGGAGATGCTCTATCTTCTAAATCTCTGCTTTCCTACTGTCTTCTTCTTCATGCATGCAAGGCTCCTTCCATGGCAAGCTGTATGTAGGGTTTCACTGTTGTCAATGGCTACCCCCCATCCTCTCAGTGAAAATGTTCAACGCGCTCTGTCACAGCACGGCTAATCATTTGTCGGTTCTCAATCAGGTTGGAATAGAATCCAGTGATTCTTTTGCGTCTGTCACTAACGCCCATCCCTCAGGAGTTTGAAGCTCGTCATAGTCATTCAATCCTTGAATCCTACTCAGAATACCACAGACAAGGTTTAGACCTTCCAGATTCTCTTGAATGCCGCCATCAATTCTAGCTTATACCACGAAGATTCTAATTAAGGAATCCAAGAGATATTCACTCAATCTAAAGTAGAACAGAGGTGGTTGTCAGGCACACGTTCATAGGTGAGAATGATGATGAGTGTCACAGATCATCACATTCATCAAGTTGAGGAACAAGTGATATCTTAGAATATAAGCAAGCGTGATTGAATGAAAAATAGTAGTAATTGCATTAATCCATCAAGACACAGCAGAGCTCCTCACCCCCAACCATGGGGTTTAGAGACTCATGCCATAGAAGATACAATATGAAACATGTAATGTGTCATGAGGTAAAGATACAATGTCAAAATATCCTATTTATAGTGAACTAGTAACCTAGGATATACAGAAATGAGTAAATGACGTAAAAATCCACTTCTGGGGTCGACTTGGTGTGTGCTTGGGCTGAGCATTGAAGCTTTCATGTGTAGAGACTTTTCCTGGAGTTAAACGCCAGCTTTTGTGCCAGTTTTGGCGTTTAACTCCAATTTTTGTGCCAATTCCGGCGTTAGACGCCGGGAATTCTGAAGCTGATTTGCAACGCCGGTTTGGGCCATCAAATCTCGGGCAAAGTATGGACTATTATACATTGCTGGAAAGCCCAGGATGTCTACTTTCCAACGCAATTGAGAGGGCGCTAATTGGGCTTCTGTAGCTCCAGAAAATCTACTTCGAGTGCAGAGAGGTCAGAATCCAACAGCATCTGCAGTCCTCTTTCAGCCTCTGAATCAGATTTTTGCTCAGGTCCCTCAATTTCAGCCAGAAATTACCTGAAATCACAGAAAAAAACACAAACTCATAGTAAATCCCAGAAAAGTGAATTTTAAATAAAAACTAATAAAAACATACTAAAAACTAACTAAAATGTGCTAAAAATATACTAAAAACAGTGCCAAAAAGTGTATAAATTATCTGCTCATCAGCTCTTTAGGCAACATTACAAGCACTTGCTCAAACCACACAGGATCTAGCCAAAGGGCAAGAGAGTTTAATTAAAAGCAAAGAGAGACAATATGTTACCATGAGAAATCTTAAGAAGCAAGTGGGGCAATTGGCCAGACAAGCTGAAAGACCAACCAATATTCTCCCAAGTGATACCATTCCAAATCCCAAAGAAGAATGTAAAGCAATCCAACTCAGGAGTGGAAGGATGTTGGAAGGTGACAAGGCTAACAATAAAGAAGAAATGACAATAGATGAGAAAGATCAAGAGATTTCCAAGAGGAAGGAGGAAGAACTACAAGTCTTAAAGAAGGGAAAACAAGTCATAGAAGAGCATCCACAAGAAAAGAAGAAGGAGGTGAAGCCTTACATCCCCCCTCTTCCATACCCTCAAAGATTCAAAATAGAGCTCAAGGACCAACAATTTTCCAAGTTTCTAGAGGTTTTCAAGAAGCTAGAAATCAACATCCCACTTGCTGAAGCATTGGAGCAAATGCCTCTATATGCAAAATTCCTCAAGGAGCTCATTAACAAGAAGAGAAGCTGGAATGAATAAGAGACAGTAGTCCAGACTCAAGAGTGCAACACAGTGATTCAAAAAGTCCTGCCACCAAAGCTCAAACATCCTGGGAGTTTCATCATATCCTGCACCATAGGCAATATGACCTTGGAGAAATCTCTCTGTGATTTAGGTGCCAGCATCAACTTGATGCCTCTCTCACTAATAAAAAAACTTGCAATAGAAGAAGTTAAGCCTACAAGGATGTCACTCTAAATGGCTGATAGGTCACTCAAGATACCCAATGGAGTTGTAGAAAACTTGTTGGTCAAAGTTGGAAAATTCATCTTCCCTACTAACTTTGTCATTTTAGACATGAAAGAAGAGGGGCACAACTCAATTATATTGGGAAGACCTTTCTTGGCCACAGCAAGGGCTATTATTGATGTAGAGAAAGGTGAAATAACCCTCATGGTGTATAACGAGCAATTGGTTATCAATGTGTTTAAAGCCATGCAATATCCTCATGAGCAAGCACATCACATGAGAGTAGAAATGATAGAAGATATGGTGGAGGAAGTGTTCGAAACCGACGGTCAAGAAGAACAGGAAGAAGAGATAGAAATAGTTCAAGAGGTTTCAGAAGAACAAGTGATTGAAACTTCTTCTAAAGGCAAGATAGAGGAAAAACAAAACAAGAATTGAAGACTCTCCCCCCACAACTTAAATATGCATTTCTTGGTGAGGAGGATAGCTTTCCCGTGATCATTAGCTCTGCCTTGAGTGAAGAAGAAGAAGGAAAACTCCTAGTTGTACTGAAAGCTCACAAAGATGCATTAGGATGGACCATTGATGACTTGAAAGGCTTAAGCCTTGCCATCTGCATGCACAAAATCTTGCTGGAAGAAGATTCAAGACCAGTGGTGCAGCCTCAGAGAAGATTAAACCCAACCATGAAGGAGGTAATCCAGAAAGAAGTAATGAAATTATGGAATGCTGGGATTATCTATCCAATTTTTGACAACTCATGGGTAAGCCCAGTTCAAGTGGTGCCAAAGAAAGATGGGATGACTGTCATTGTTAATGAGAAGAATGAGCTCATTCCCACAAGAACAGTGACAGGGTGGAGGATGTGTATTGATTATAGAAGGCTGAATGATGCCACAAGAAAAGACCACTTCCCTCTCCCCTTCATTGACCAAATGCTTGAAAGGTTGGCAGGCCATGCTTATTACTGCTTCCTGGATGGATACACTGGTTACAATCAAATAGTGGTTGACGCCATGGATCAAGAGAAAACTTCATTCACTTGTCCCTTTAGAGTCTTTGCATTTAGAAGAATGCCATTCGGGTTGTGTAATGCTCCAGCCACCTTTCAGAGATGCATATTGTCAATATTCTCAGACATGGTAGAAAAATTTATTGAAGTCGTTATGGACGATTTTTCTGTTTTCGGTGATACTTTCAATGCTTGCTTGCATCATCTCACCCTAGTCTTGAAAAGGTGCCAAGAAACCAATTTGGTTCTAAATTGGGAAAAGTGCCATTTCATGGTACCCGAAGGAATTGTTCTTGGGTACAAAGTTTCAAAAAAGAGTATAGGTTGACAAAGCAAAAGTAGAAATCATAGACAAACTTCCCTTACTAACTAACGTGAGAGCTGTTAGAAGTTTCTTAGGGCATGCTGGATTCTATAGAAGATTCATCAAAGATTTTTCAAAAATAGTTAAACCACGAAGCAATTTGCTAGTGGTTGATAATCCTTTTGTTTTTTATGAAAGCTGTAAGCATGCCTTTGAAACTTTAGAAACCAAACTCACAACAACACCAATCATCACACCCCCAGATTGGGAACTACCATTTAAACTCATGTGTGGTGCAAGTGACCTTGCAATTGGTGCTGTGTTGGGACAAAGAAAAGGCAACCTGCACCATGTCGTCTACTATGCAAGCAAGGTATTGAATGAAGCAAAAAAAATTACACCAAAACAGAGAAGGAATTATTGGTTGTTGTTTATGCATTTGATAAATTTAGATTATACTTGATTGGGTCTAAAATTTTGGTTTATACTGATCATGCTTCCCTTAAGTATTTGATGTCAAAACAGGACGCCAAATCAAGGCACATTAGATGGATATTACTTCTACAAGAGTTTGACATTGAGATAAAGGACAGAAAAGGGAGTGAAAATCAAGTTGCTGATCACTTGTCAAGGTTGTCACAAGGAAATAATCAAGAGGCTGCTCAACCAGTGAATGAAAGCTTCCAGATGAACACCTTTTGCAAATTCAACAAGCTCCCTGGTTTGCTGATATTGCAAACTACAAGGTTGGAAGGAAGATCCCTCAAGGGTTCACCAAATAACAAGTAAAGAAGCTGCTCAATAAAGCTAGAAATTTTTTGTGGGATAAACCATTCTTGTTTAGAAGGTGTCCAGATAAGATGTGTTCATGCCCTGGGTCGAGCTGTACGACCCGGGCTGACTAAAGGACAAGTCGGCCGACCTGTTCAGATCTGGAATCCCCGACCACTTCTCAAAGAGGTCTGCCAAATCGCCAGGGGAGCCCAAAGCAAGCCCAAATGAAGGAGCACAACCCAAAGGCGGTCAAAGCCTAGAAAGATAGGGAGGCTCCCTAAAGGATAAGATAAGATAACTAACTTATCTTAGAGGTTACTCACAACTATAAATACGCTGGAGGAACTAGGTATAACTCATACTCTAATTCTACTAAAAACCTGCTTAATGTCTATGCTAACTTAAGTATCGGAGTCTCTTGCAGGTACCACCACCCTTTGGTGACGAAGGATCAGCGGCTCCACCATATCCAACAAGTCGGACACAGCAGCACCGACCAGCACAGAAGATCTCATCCGAGATCGACCTTCAGTTTCAGGTAACCCTTGGAACATTGGCACTGTTGTCGGGGAACCTGGAACTCATCCCATCATCATGGCAGACAATCTTAATAACGACCACGACTCTGATCTAGAGAATAGGACGTCGCATAAGAACGCGGACACCACATCAAAAGATGCATCTCAACTAAATAAAGACAAGAATTCGCCAAGTGCAGAAATCATGAAGGCACTAGAAGCTCAACAAGATCGTCTCAATCAACTTGAAAAAGAATCTGAGCATCAACGGGAAGCTGAGAAAGACCTTCGAAGAGAAACCAGGTGACGCCGAGAACTAGAGGATAAGCTCCTAAAGCTCAAGGCAGATCTGAAAACAAAAACCACTCAAATCGGTCACAATGACAACCACCACAAAGATCAAGATCCCTTCACCAAAAAAATCATGAAAGCTAAAGTTCCAAAGGATTTCAAAGCTCCCGACATGATCCCATACGATGGTACCTCTGATCGAAGCCATCATCTCAGCAATTTCATAAGTATAATGTATCTCACTGACGCCTCGGACGTTATTCAATGCAAAGCCTTCCCAACTACTTTGACAATGACGACAATTATGTGGTTCGACAGTTTGCCTCCTAGGTCCATCACAAGTTTTGACGACTTAGCCAAGAAATTTCTTGCTAGATTCTCTATCCAGAGGGACAAGGCCAAACACGCCCCAAGCTGATTAGGAATCAAGCAGGGAGATCGGGAAAGTCTTCGATCTTACATGGAAAGATTCAACAAAGCATGCCTGGATATACAAAGTCTACCAACAGAAGCAGCCATCATGGGACTCAACAACGGCCTGCGGGAAGGACCTTTTAGTCACTCCATATCAAAGAAACATCTAACATCTCTAAATAAAGTACAAGAACGAGCAGAGAAGTACCTCAACATGGAGGAAAACTCTCGACTAGGAGAGACCTCAAAATCTAGATTCTCCTACTCCTCCCGGGATAAGGATAATGAGTCCAAGAAAAAAGAAGATCAACATGGATAGAAGGCTAAAAAATATCACAATAACACCCCTCTTCGGGTGTCTCTTGTAAAGGTTTACCGAGAAGTATGCCACACTGAGAAGATCCTACCATTTCACCCAATCAAAAGCAAAAAGGAGGAGGAAATCGGACAGAATATTTTGAATACCACCGAATCTTTGGACATCCTACCAACGAGTACGTCGACTTAAAAAATGTTACAGAGAAATTAGTAAGAGAGGGATGACTAGATCGATATTTAACCAACCAATCGGATGAGCCCAGAAAAAGAAGAAGGGACAAAGAGGTCGGACGAGTTGAACGACCACCTCACACCCCGGAGAGGCACGTTCATATGATAAATGGAGGATTATCAGGAGGGGGGATCTCAAAGTCATCTCGCAAAAGGCACCTTAAAGAAGTATACCATGTCGAATGAGGAGAAGGATCACCCAACCTCCCTACTATTACTTTCACCCAAGAGGACACGGCAGGCATCATCCCGGGACATGACGATCCTATGGTCATTACTATCATATTGGCCAACGTTAATCTCCACTGAACACTGGTGGACCAAGGAAGCTCGACGGATATCTTGTTTAAATCTACTTTCAACAAACTCGGCCTACAGGAAAAAGAGCTCAGAGCGTATTCGAACAGCTTGTTTGGACTAGGAGAAACTCCAGTCCAACCGCTTCGATATATTTCACTACACACAACCTTTGGAAAGGACGCTATTACCCAATGAACGCCCAAGACTAGCAAAAAGAAGCAAACAATCAAAGGAAGCTATTTACACATGCATATATAAACATATTCACAATAAAAAATAACTATTCACATATTTACATAATTATAATAGCCAATAATAAACACCATTGTAACTCCCCGGCAACGGCGCCAAAAACTTGTTGAGTGAGATTTCGCACCGGTTTGGATTTTTCTACTCAAGATAACTTACGTTGTAAGTATAGACCAAACCGGCAAATTAAATCCCAAACATCAAAGTTTAATATTTCTAATTTAAACCGAGAGTCATTCAACCTCGGGTTGTCTTCCCTAGGAGTGCAATTAAGTGTCATTATTGGCTCTGAGGGAATAAGGGGGGTTGATTGAAAGAGGCAAGAAATTAGAGTGCAAGAAGGTAACTTAACATACAAGAAATTAAATTAAAAGTCAAAGCAAGTAAAAGCAATTCAAAAGGGAAATTAATTACCAAAAAGGACTCTTAGTGAGAATTGGGTAATTAGGATTTGCTATTCTAGTAGTGGACCACAAACATGGTAATTATGTGTGAATTAATCCCAATTAGTCAACCCTACATCGAGGATAAGTCAACTAGGCATAATTAATCTCAATCCACAAGTCCTAATTGACTCACTAATTAACTTAGTGAAAGACTAGCGTTAGTGGAAACCAAATTAATTAACAACCCTCACACAATATGGAATGGACATGCACCACTCAAGTTCACCCAAACCACACAATTTTCCAACCAAGAGTGTAGAAAACTATGCTAAAATCCTACCAAGCATTTTATCAAACACTTGGTAGGCATAGAAAGAAAGCATGATAAAATAACAAGAAATGATAAATGCTACCACTACCAAGCAAGAAAAAAAAGATAGCAACTCAATAAAGCAATAAAAAAGGCATGAAAGATAAAATTTCATTAAATATAAATGAAAGTGACAAGAGTGCAAATACATAAAAGTGGCAAAAATAAAGAAAGTGACAAGATAAAGTAATGAAATTTTGACAATAGAACAAGGAAAGGTAGAATAAAGTAGATTAAAACAAGAATTACAACAAGAAATTACAAGGTAAATACACAAAAAACCCTAGGTTCTAGAGAGAAGGCGGAGCTTATCTCTCTAGAAAATAACCTACATAATGCTAAACTAACCCTAATTTCTCCCCCCTTAAACATGGAATGAAGCCTTGTATAATATAGGAAAAATCAGCTTCAGAAAGTCCAAATGAGTCACGCGTTGGCACCCGGGCGTACGCATAGGTGTGCGCGTATGTGATAAACCACTATTTCATGGTTTATATTGTATTTAATTGAGTGGTTTTATCAAGCTTTTCACCCACTTATTTATAAGATTTGCATGATTTTACAATTCCTTCCTAATTTAGTTCTATGATTAAAAACATGCTTCTTTGGTCTTTCTTAATCCTCTCTTATTACCATTCGATGCCTTGATCTGTGTGTTAAGTGTTTCAGGCTTCATAGGGCAGGAATGGCTTAGAAGAATAAAGAGGAAGCGTGCAAAAATGGAAGGAACACAAGGAATTGAGGAGATGACTAGCGAGAAGTCACGCGGTCGCATGGCTCACGCGACCACGCAAAATGGAAGAAATCAGAGTGACATGTTCGCATGCCTGACGCGACCGCGCGGATTGGAAGCTGCACGAACGACGCGAAAGCGTAGACAGCGCATACGCGTTGTACGAGAAATGCTAAGTGACGCGAAAGCATTGACGATGCGGATGCGTGACGTGCGCGATCTGCAGAATTACAAAAGTCGCTGGCAGAGATTCTAGGCCGCATTTCAACCCAGTTTTTGGCCCAGAAACACAGATTAAAGTCAGGAAACTTGCAGAGACTCAACACACTTTCATTACTCACAATTTTAGGTTTTAGATGTAGTTTTTAGTGAGAGAGGTTCTCTCCTCTCTCTTAGGATTAGGATCAGGATTTTTAGAACTTAGGAATATTTTTATCTCATCTTTTTATCAGGTTCAATATCTTTTTATTTCGACTTCTCTTAATTGTTGATTATTGATGTTGCTTATTTGGCTTATGACTCTTCATATTTGGATTTATTTTATTTTATTAATGCATTTGAGGTATTTCAAACTTATATGTTACTGATGCTTAGGCTCTATCCAAATTAATTTCATTCAAGTAGATTTTATTCCCTTTTTCGCTTTGGTTGATTAATTGGTAACTCTTGAGTTATCAAACTCATTGTTGACTGAAAATTGGAATTCTTCAAGAATTAATTCGAGTTCCAATAACTCTAGCCTTTCCCAAGGAAAGACTAGGACCTGAGGAATTAAAATTAATTCATCCACTTGACTTACCTTCATATTTCAAGGTTGACTTAGTGGGAGAAAAATCCAATTCTCATCACAATTGATAAGGATAACCAAGATAAGACTTCCAGTTCTCATATCTTGCCAAGAGCTTTATTAGTTATTATTTTAACGACTTGTTATTTTATATTATTTGTTCAACCCTTTTGAAAACCCCAAAAATATACTTTTTCATAACCAATAATAAGAACATACCTCCCTGCAATTCCTTGAGAAGACGACCTGAGGTTTAAATACTTCGGTTATCAATTTATTTAGGGGTTTGTTACTTGTGACAACCAAAACATTTGTAAGAAAGGTTGATTGCTTGGTTTAGTAACTATACTTACAACGAGAGTTTACTATAACTTCTAAACCATCAATCTTCAATTCTTCAAAATGGCACCATTGCCGGGGAGTTTAAAGAAGATGAAACACAACATCCCATGCCCTTGGTGAACAATGAAGAAGAGATTAAATTGGAAGAAATTCACCAAAAGGAAGAGGTTGATATTGAAGATTACAAAGAGGTGGAAGATGTCGAAGAAGAGCACAAGGGAGTGTAGCTTGCACGTTCATTTGAAACACCTCCCCCTAAGTTGCCATCATCCTTCACAACATTCAAGTGGGTAAAATTCATATCCCTTAGCTTTCTAATTCCACTTGAATATGGGTTACTGGAGACGGATGGTCAACTTAGAGCTCTCTGTGGCATTAAGAGTAAGAAGAAGATGGTCAGTGATAAGATTTATCCTACAAGGTTCAACGTGGTTGTGTGCTCAACATTTAAACACAAAGGTTGGTGTAGAGCTTAACTGAATGGGTCTAGGAAGTTGTCTGGCTGCTTCAGTGAGAATTCAGACTGTTTGCCACCCGGATGGAACAATATTGCTCAATAAGAAGACGGGTGCAAAAGCAAGATTTGAGTCCCCGGAATTCAATCTAGAAATCAACACTCTTGGGCCTTGTCACTTGCTTTAACTTGCTTGAAGGCTTTCTGCGCCTTGTTTGGGACCCCGGAGGCTACTGGAACTTCAAACATTGGTGGAGATTTCTAGATGAGTTCAAGCACAAGCCGCAATAACAGGAAGCTCCTCAATTGTCCAACTTAAGGACTTTAACTAAAAGTGCTAGGAGGGAGACAACCCACCATGGTATGATCATTCCTTTTTCATTTTTATTTAGTTTTATTTGTTTTCAAGTTTTATTTTATTTTTCATTGAACCTAAAATTACTTATAACATTCATATCATTTTGCATTTTGCATACTGCATATTAAAAAAAAAACGCACGCGACGCGACAGCGTCGCTGACGCGTCCGCGTCACCAGTGCGTTATGAAGAAAACAAAGTTAAACAGAGACTCACGCGAAAGCGTGGCTGGAGGCGTGCCCTTGGCACAGTTTGCCCACGCGACCGCGTCACTGACGCGTCCGCGTCCTTTGGAAAATAAGCCTCCCACGCGTCCGCGTCACCCACGCGACCGCGTGGCCCTGTAAATCGACGTAAAAAGGGTGTATGGCCGAAAGTTGAGCGTGAATTGGGCTGGACTTGTGCTAGAAGCCCAAGCCTTCCCACGCGAACGCGTGCCCCACGTGTCTGCGTCATTTTTTAAATTGGCCATTCACGCGATTGCGTCAACCACGCGACCGCGTCACCCAGATTTTTGGCAAAATGCATTGAAACAGAGAGTTGTGCGAACGCGAGGCTGCACTCGTGCCAATCGCACAGATCAGGCCACGCGATCGCGTGACCCATGCGATCGTGTGACCCAGGCGTCCGCGTCACCTGACCTTATCGCGCACCACGCGACCGTGTCACTCACGCGTCTGTGTCGCCTGCGCCGCACAACTTATTCAGAACCATGCCAATTATCTTATCTTTTTTTTTTCTAATCCTAATTTCTTCTTTCTCTCTCCTTTGTCACTCTCTTTTTCTTCTTCTCATCTTTTTTCACTTCCATTTTATTTCATTTTATTTGCATATTTCATTCATTGCATTTTAATTTTGTGCATATTTTTATTTTCTTTTATGAACTTTTTTAATTTTTCCATTGGTGTTAAAACATTTTTCTTATTCAACTGTTGCATCTTTTCTTGAATTTATTTTGGTAACTTGTTTTACACTGTGGGATGATATCAATTATCTGCCAATGCCAATCTTTTATGATACTTGCACTCCATTTGCATTGACATGAGCTTGTACTGATACTTCCATTACCCACACTCTTCCCCATTGTTACAATTCTTGCACTATTGATATGCCATATGCTTTTACTATTTTTTCACTGCATGTTGTAGCTACCATGTAATTGAGACCTTTATTATTTGGCATTAAACAACCCATGTTTCATTTATTTTCTTATCTTTAATTCTGGGTTACTTTTCTCCCTTTTTCTCTTCTTTCAGGATGGCCACTGAGGGAGGGAAAAGGACGAACTTCTATATGGGAAAACAGGCAAGTCAATCTGCACAATCCATAGAAACAGGCATCAGTTGGAGCAGTCCATCCACTTGTACATCTTAGCATACACCAAGGACGGTGCGATCTTTAAGTGTGGGGAGGTCGATACCGATCTCCATGGGTTAGCTATTTTCTTCTTTCCAACACCATTGTTTTATTTTCTTTGTGCATTTGCATGTTTTATTGCATGATTGTTTGATTTTATGCATCTAGCCACTGCTTGGTTAAAGTAATGAGTTTCTTCTAAGACCCTATTTTTTGAAAAATTTTCACTAATTTAAAATCAAAATTTTTGTGTAAAACTTGTTTGAAGCTGTATTTGGAACATGATTTTTGAGCCAAAGAACACACAATCTGTGAGATTTTGAGCTTAATTGCATGGTTACATTATTTAACCATAATATTTTATTCTTGTGTGTTTTCTTCTCTATAATTGCAATCTTTACTTTGTTCCATTCTATATGTCCATTATTTAGTATATTTACATGCTTGCATATGATTGAGGCCATTGTTTGATTCTAGCTCACCATTCCCAAATTAGCCTACCTTTACATCACCCTTGTTAGTCCCCTTGAGCCTTTAAATCCCCTCTTGTTTTATAACCACATTACTAGCCTTAAGCAGAAAAACAAAATAAAAATCCCAAGTTGAATCCTTGGTTAGCTTATGATAGAAATTGTGTAATTGTTTAAGTGTGGGGAAACTTTATGGGAACACGGATGATAGAAACAAGGTAGAAAGTTAAAAAGAATAAAGTTATTTCAAAATAAAAATTTTTTGGGAAGCATGCTCATGTGAAATCAAAGTAATTAAATTACCATGTGCATATAAAAAAAATTTCAGTATTTAAATAAAGGGGATACAAAAGAATTCCCCAAATACAAAATAAAGCAATGCACATGGGACAAAATTCAAAAATAATTTTGATACATGAGCATGTAATACAAAAGTGAAAAAAATTTGGGTAGCTAGGTAAAGAATTTTAAATTTTATAAAGTATGTATATGTTAGGTGAGATCTTAGACTAATCAAGGATTCACTCTGTTAGCTCACTTAGCCTTATATATACATCCCCACCTTTACCTCAGCCCAATTACAACCTTGAAAAGACCTCATGATGTTTGCATTAGTATACTAAATATTTGTTGATTGGTTAGCTGAAGAACAAAGCTTAGAAAGTATGATTAGAGAAGATTAGAGTGAAGTACCTTATACACTTGAGAGATTAGAGTGATATACACTACCAGTGAGGGTTCAATGCTTAATTTTATGTTCCCTATTTTTATGAGCAATCTTCTTATTTTCACTGTATGATTTGTATTAGTAAAATCCAGTTCATATTTATTCTTGAAGGATTTATTTACTTTTTTACCAAGTAGGTAAAAACATTCTGCATGTAGTTGCATTCACATTCATAGGCTGCATTGCATGAGTCTTGCCTTTCCCTATTCATTTATTTGGTCTCCTTGAGTTTAGCATGAGGACATGCTAATGATTAAGTGTGGGGAGGTTGATAAACCACTATTTCATGGTTTATATTGTATTTAATTGAGTGGTTTTATCAAGCTTTTCACCCACTTATTCATAAGATTTGCATGATTTTACAATTCCTTTCTAGTTTAGTTCTATGATTAAAACATGCTTCTTTGGTCTTAATTTAGCTAATCTTAATCCTCTCTTATTACCATTCGATGCCTTGATCTGTGTGTTAAGTGTTTCAGGCTTTATAGGGCAGGAATGGCTTAGAAGAATAAAGAGGAAGCGTGCAAAAATGGAAGGAACACAAGGAATTGAGGAGGTGACCAGCGAGAAGTCACGCGGTCGCATGGCTCACGTAACCGCGCGAAATGGAAGAAATCAAAGTGACGCGATCGCGCGCCTGACGCGACCGCGCAGATTGGAAGCTGCACGAACGACGCGAAAGCGTGGACGACGTGCACGCGTGGTACGAGAAATGCTAAGTGACGCGAACGCGTGGACGACGTGGACGCGTGACGTGCGAGATTTGCAGAATTACAAAAGTCACTGGCAGAGATTCTGGGCAGCATTTTAACCCAGTTTTTGGCCCAGAAACACAAATTAAAAGTCAGGGAACTTGCAGAGACTCAACACAAATTATTTTCATTCAAGTAGATTTTATTCCCTTTTGGCTTTGGTTGATTAATTGGTAACTCTTGAGTTATCAAACTCATTGTTGAATGAAAATTGGAATTCTTCAAGAATTAATTCAAGTTCCAATAACTCTAGCCTTTCCCAAGGAAAGACTAGGACCTGAGGAATTAAAATTAATTCATCCACTTGACTTACCTTCATAGTTCAAGGTTGACTTAGCGGGAGAAAAATCCAATTCTCATCACAATTGATAAGGATAACCGGGATAGGACTTCCAGTTCTCATACCTTGCCAAGAGCTTTATTAGTTATTATTTTAATGACTTGTTATTTTATATTATTTGTTCAACCCTTTTGAAAACCCCAAAAATATACTTTTTCATAACCAATAATAAGAACATACCTCCCTGCAATTCCTTGAGAAGACGACCCGAGGTTTAAATACTTCGGTTATCAATTTATTAGAGGTTTGTTACTTGTGACAACCAAAACGTTTGTAAGAAAGGTTGATTGCTTGGTTTAGTAACTATACTTACAACGAGAGTTCACTATAACTTCTAAACCATCAATCTTCAGTTCTTCAGTACGCACACTTGCTGATTTTCTTCTTGTGCGTATGCACAGGAGGTCGTGCGTACGCACAAATGATTTTGTGGCTATTGTGCGTACGCACAGGTGATTGTGGGTACGATCACTCCGATGTGTACTTCTCCTTTGTTTTCTTCACGTTTTCTCCCTTTTTTGCATGCTTTCTTCCACTTCTACCAAGCCATTCTTGCCTCTAGGACCTGAAATCACTGAACAAACATGTCATGGCATCGAACGGCATAAAAGTGGGATTAAAATCACTAATTTAAGCTCAAAATAGCATGTTTTCATATTTAGGCACAATTTGGAGAGAAAACACAAAAGCATGCTATTTACATGAATAAATGTGGCTTTATGCGATAAAATTCACTCAAATCAAATGAAAACATATCGTCAAATATGGATTCATCAGCTGGCTAAGGAGGTTGGAGTTCAAAAGCTTATCATCTTTAGTGATTCACAAGTAGTTACTTCACAAATAGCGGGGAGCTACCAAGCTAAGGATCCTACCATGAAAAAAGTACCTGGACAAAACCAAGGAACAACTCGGACAACTCGGGGAATATGAGGTCCACCTTATACCTCGGGAACAGAATGCCCGAGCTGACGAACTCTTAAAATTAGCCAGGACCAAACCAGGGGGCAATAATAGAAGCCTTATCCAGGAAATATTGTAGAGCCCATCAATTTCGGAGGAAGAAAAGGTCGTAGCCATATCAGGTCAAGATTAAGGATGGATGACCTCCATAAAAAACTATCTCAAATCAGAGATACTCCCTACAGACAAGAAGGAGGCGAAGAGGCTAAAACGGGAAGCACAATACTACACCATCATAAACAACATCCTATACAGGAGAGGGGTTTCAACACCCCTGTTAAAGTGTGTGCCGACCTCCAACACAAAGGAGGTTTTGGAAGAAGTACACAGCGGCATGTGTGGTAATCACCTCGGAGCACGAGCTCTCTCCAAAAAAGTACTCCGTGCCAGGTTCTTTTGGCCGACTTTGCAGAAATAAGCAACCGAGTTCGTTAAGACATGCCTACCATGCCAAAAACATGCTAAATTCCACATCGCCACACCAGAGGAGCTCATCAGCATAACATCACCTTCGCCATTCGCAAAATAGGGACTCGACCTCCTTGGACCCTTTCCCCAAGGATCAGGACAAGTCAAGTTCCTTATTGTAGGGGTATATTACTTTACAAAATGGATTGAGGCAGAGCCCCTAGCTAATGCCACTGCTCAAAGAAGTTGGAAATTCTTATACAGAAACATTGTTATAAGGTTTGGGGTTCCCCATTCCATTACAACAGACAATGGCACGCAATTCACAGATGCGAGTATCAAGAAATTGGTAGCTGACCTGAAAATAAAGCACCAATTCATATCCGTAGAACACCCCCACGCTAATGGACAAGCAGAAGCTGCCAAGAAAGTCATACTAGCTGGGTTAAAACGGAGATTATAGGACGCAAAGGGAGCTTGGGCTGAAGAGCTCCCACAAGTCCTATGGGCATTTTGGACAATTCCACATTCCACAATGAGGGAATCACCCATTCGATTGGCTTATGGAATGCAGGCAATGATCCCAGTAGAAATCGAAGAAGGATCCCCCAGAATGATCTACTACAACAAAGAGGTTAATTCCCAAAATAAAAGGGAAGAGCTCGACCTTCTTCCAGAAATTCGAGAGAGAGCTCAGACCAGGGAGGAAGCGTTAAAACGTCGAATGGCCTCAAGATACAATCAAAAAGTATTTCGGCGAAGTTTTGCCAACAACGATCTCATCCTAATCCGAAATGACATCAGAACAGGTCGACCAGGACAAGGAAAGCTAGTAGCTAACTGGAAAGGACCCTACCGAGTTACAGAGGTACTACGAAAAAGCTAGTACATGGTGTCCGAACTCGAGGGGCGAGAGCTACCAAGTTCATGGCACGCCTGCAACCTAAGAAGATATTATAGTTAGGAGGTAATAAAAGATCTTAGGACAAGATGCACTCTTTTTCCTGAAAAGGTTTTTTAACGAGGCACCAAGTCAAGATCTCCAAAATTACCTGACTTAGAAGGGTAAGCACCCACATGTATATATTTTTGCCTATATGTCTATCTTTCTATTTGAATAAAACTTTTCAGATTCTCTATAGAGCCTCTCTACCAAGATGCATTAATCTGAACGAAAAAATTCATCGCCCGATTACAAAGCTACAGGTCGGTAAGGTGAAAACAAATTCACCGCCCGACCACGATAAAAATCAAATTCATCGTCGAATTTTGACAAAGGTCGTCAAGGTGAAAACCAAATTCACCGCCCGACTTCAACAAGGTCGGCCAAGTGAGAACCAAACTCACCACCCAATTTCTACAAAATGGGCAAGATGAAAAAGCGATAAAAACAGATTAATGCAAGAAATTATAAAAAGTAATCCATAGAAAGAGGCCTGACGAGGTCTGAGAGAAAATGGATTGCTGAAAATAACTTAGGATGGACGGACATGAAAAAGTTGGACCAATCGACTAAAGCGACAAAAAGTTATAAAAAGTAATCCATATAAAGAGGCCTGACGAGGTCTAAGAAAAAATGGATTACTAAAATAACTTGGAACAGACTGACATGAAGAAGTCAGACCAATCGATCAAAGTGACGAAAAGTTATAAAAAGTAATCCATAGAAAGAGGCTTGGCGAGGTCTGAGGAAAAATGGATTATTAGAAATAACTTAGAAAAGACCAACTAGTAGAAGTTGGACCAGACTGATCAAAGCGACAAAGTTATAAAAAGTAATCCATAGAAAGAGGCCTGGCCAGCCTTAATTAAAAGTGGATTACTAAAAATAACTCGAGAAGGATGTGCGCTAGAAGGGACACAACTTGACCCAAAAAGCCACGACCTCATCTAAATCAGTTTAAAAGTGTTCTATGAGAATACTAAAATAATAGTTGAGCAAAGTTAACCTTAAAAGGTCACTTCCACTTGGGCAGGAAAAAAGGCAACCAACAAAGAGGTCAGATAGCAAAACTCCAACACTCTAGTGATTCCTTAAAACCCAGAAACATGAAGTCAATACATCAAACAAGCGGATATAACAGAAAGCGGTAAAAACTTAGAAGGCCACCTGAAAGGTGACCTTAAGAGTTCAAATAGTATTTGCCTAAATATAGTTGCTAAGAGAAGCAATCAAAAATGTCAAGATCAAAACCATAATTACAGAAACCAGAGTTCAAAAGCCCACAGACCGGGCTATACAAAATACGTCAAGGAAATGTCATCAAGGGTCCAAGTTCTCCTCAGTAACGGCATCCTGAGTTGGCGAGGGAAGAATGATCTTTGTGGGAATCAAGTCTACGGTCCCATCCTTCCGAGTTAGGATTTTCACGTCAGGATCGAACTCAGGGTGGCTGACCTCAGTAGCTGTGGTGGAAGAAGTCACAGCTGCAGAACCTTTGACTGGCGGCTCAGGGGGAAGACCTTCTTCATCATCTTCATCTGGGGTAGGGACGATCTTACCATTCTCCACAGTATTGTCCAAAGTGAAGAGAGTCAGGTCGAGCTCGGGAGCAAGAACTCGAACCTGAGCCTTCAGGTTCTCATAGGCATCAGTCACACTGCACACGAGATGGCCCTGGAGATCAGTATAATCAGCTTGAGCAGACTCCAACCTCTCCCTGGCCTCTAGCAGCTCGCCATAAGTATGGACATAGCTCTCCTTATGTGCCATCTCCTTGGCCAGAGTTACAGTAGCCATGGCAGCAGTAGCACGGGTCTTCTCATTTTCAAAATCTATTTCCAGCTTTGCCACCTTTGCATCAAGTTCATCCTTCAATCCTTTGATCCTATCAAACTCCGACTTAGCCTCCTCCATAAAAGCCTTCATTGTATGAACTGGAATATCCTAAGCGGTCCGGAATAAGAATGCTCCTATGTGTGCCATCTTAACACTACTTCGGGTAATAAAATCCAAATGGTGAAGAATGGACACATCATTCATAGGAAGTCGGCCATAAAGAGCGATTTAATTGTCAACAAACCCCACATCATCAAAGTCGGGGGCATCCAAATCAAAGTGTTCAACAGTTTTCTGTCTTTTTGGCAGAGGGCTGGCAGTAGGAGAAGAGGTAGCACCAGAAGTTGATTGGGGAGGATCAACCAAATAGACCTGAGGAGTACGGATAACCTTCCTCGGCCCAGAAACGCCCGAGGTCGGCTTCTTAGGGGGGACCTGAGAAGATCCTTCCCCCACAGCCTGGCTGAGATGTTCTGAGTAGCTGTAACTTTCCTGGCCTTCTTAAAGACCTTCATGGAATCATTAGTCTTTACCATCTTTGAAAACACAGCAAAAACCAGAATTACAAGTGAAAAAGGGATGGATCAACAAAACAAACAAGTAAAACAAGAAGAAAAGCTAACAAGAAAATCGGTAACTACCCAATTTAGCTCGGAGAAGGGAGGGATCCCCTAAGAACTTTGTCGTGTCGAGATGAAGAGATTCCCCACAATTCTCCTCCAACACTTTCACAAAGGCTTTCTCAACCTCATCTAACATTTCCCACAAATACCTAGACACTACCACGTTCTTTTGCGAGCATAAGGGGAAGGCAGGTTTATTATTTTGTTCCAAGAAAAAAGGCCGAGCTCCTTCAATAGCTCGAACCTTGAAATAATAGTTTTTGAAATCTCTAAAAGACTCGTCGTACATAGAAAAAACTTTCTTTACTTGGGCAGCTCATAAAGAAATCCAGGAAGCCTTCTTCTTAGCTGCCCTAGGCTTTCTCAAAACAAAAAATAAAGAAAGAGAGTTTGAGAAGGCCGGACATCCAGTTTCTGACACAACAATTGAAAGATCTTTATGAAACCCCACGAGTTCAGATGGAGTTGGGATGGAGCTACATTAGAGGACCACAACAAGTTGGTCTCAACGGAAGTAAAAGGAATGGTGATGTTCAATTGGCTAAAAAAGTAATCATATGCATAAAGGAAGGGACGTTCCCCCTGGGTCAGAGAAGACAAACAAACACTCTCATTAGGATCAGGTACTACCAACTCGTATTTTCTCTCTTGATCTCTACTCTTACAAATCATATGATGCCTTCTAAGTTGCACACATTACTCGGAGTCAACCACACTGACACACATTAAGACAAGGGAATCCAACCAGTTCGATGATAAACCCTTAATTTATGTTTTATTTGGTGCTTAATTTGGGGGATTTTATCACCTTTTCTCACATTTATTCAATGAAATAGCATGATTTTGTAATTCTCCCTTGATTTGTGCTTAAATGTGAAAACATGCTTTTTAGGCCCTAAAATTGGTGATTTTAATTCACTTTAATTCCATTTGATGCCTTGATGTTTTTGTTGAGTGATTTCAGGTTCATAAGGCAAGTATTGGATGGAAGAAGTAAGGAGAAAAGCATGCAAGTGGGAGAACTCATGAAAAAAATGAAGGAACTGTAAAGTTGTCAAGCCTGACCTCTTCGCACTCAAACGATCATAACTTGAGCTACAGAGGTCCAAATGAGGCGGTTTTAGTTGCATTGGAAAGTTAACATCCGGGGCTTCGAAATAATATAAAATTTCCATAGTTGCTTCGCGTCTAAGGGACGCGCACATGCAATGTATGCGTGCTTGCCGATTGAGCATGTGGTTCACTAAAGTGAAATCGTGGGCAGCGAATTCTAGAGCATTTTGGGCCCAACCCAACCCATTTCCAATGCTATTTCATGCAGATTTCAAGCTTGGGCAATGGGGAGCAATTGTTTGTAGCTTAGCATTATGTAGTGTAATTTCTAGAGAGAGAAGCTCCCTCCTCTCTCTAGAATTAGGTTAGGTTTAGGACATTCCCATCTTATATCTAAGTTCAATTACATGTTTTCATCTTGTTTCTTTTAGGATTTCTTGTTCTTACTACTTGATTCTCTTAGTTTTCATGTTAATTTCTCTTTTATGTTCATGGATTCTCTTGTTGGATTTGATTTACTTTTAGTGCAATTTAATGTTTGATGTTCTTTTATTGTTGATTTGAGTTGTGATCTCATTTTCCTTGCAATTGGTAGTTGTTAGATTTTACCTTTTCTTGCAATTTACCATGCTTTCCTTGTATGCCTTCCAAGTGTTTGACAAAATGCTTGGAAGGATGTTAGAGTTGATTTTGAGCATTCTTGGCTTGGAAAGAGTAATTAGGCAATCTTGAGTCATAAAAAACCCAACTCATGTTGGTGATCTAGAGTTGTTAGCTAATATTGTTTCCATTGACGCTAATTTTTTGCTAATTTAATTAGTAAGTTGTTTAGGACTTTTGAATTGAGATTAGCTAGTCTTATTAGACTTTCTCTCATGGAAGATAATGTGATACTTTCTTCTAATGTTGGAGATGACGTAATGAGATAAATTCTTGTTTATATTTGTGACATGATTGATTAATCTTGCTTGACATTCTCCCTATGTGAAGATGACATGATACCTTCTTCCATTTGTTGGAGTTGACTAAATAAGATGAATTAATCAATGCATGACTAGGATAGAAAATCTATGATCTCAACCCTTGCCATGAATGTCTCTCTTTATTACTCGCTTCCTTTAATTTGCTTACTTGATTTACTTTTCTTGCCTATTTAATTTCTTGCCCCCAACATCAAATCAAAACCCCATTATCCCCTCAGAGCCAATAATCATACACTTCATTGCAATTCCTCGTGAGACGACCCGGAGTCCAAATACTCTGGTTAATTCTTATTGGGGTTTGTACTTGTGACAACTCAAATTTTTGATGTGAGAATTATTTGATGGTTTAGAGCTATGCTTACAACGAAGTAGTTCTTATTTCTATAAGAAGGAAATCTAGACCATCGAGCAAAGCTCAATTATCAAAATCGCGCCGTTGCCGGGGAGTTGCAATGGTGTTGCATTATTGGTTATTGTATATATGTAGATATTGTGAATATGTTTGCCTTTTGCTTCTTTGTTAGTTTTTACTAGTTTTAGGATTTAATTTTCTTACTCTTTATTTCATTTTTGTTTTCATTTTCTGTTGCTATCATGAATTCTCACTTTGGCTATGAGTTTGGTTCTAATTATGTTGTAGGAAATGAGAGCTTCAATGAGGATGTGTATCAAGGATGGGATAACCAAAGGTGGGAGGAGCCATATGCATATGATCAATCCTCTTGGCAACAACCTCCACCAATGCACTATGAAGAAGAGCCATTCTATGATGCATACCAACCCAATGGCTATGGTGAATCTCCTTGTAACTTTCAAGAACCACCACGATATGCCTATGAGTCATATCCTCAACATAACCCTCAACCATACTCACAAGCCCCTTCTTACCAACCACCTTCATATAACCTTAACCCATACCCACCATACCAACCACCATATGAACCATATCTAGAGCCACCACCATTCCAACACCAATACTCCCATGAACGACAAAGTCCATATACACCACCTCAAGAATTTCACCAATATGAACCACCTTCCAACTACAATACCTTTCCCTCAAATGATGAACCCTCTCTTCCCACACCACCTCCCAATGAAGCCCCAATGCTAGAATTGAGAGATCTTGAATCTCATATCTTAAGGTGACACGAGGAGGATAAAAAGAAGTTTGAGGAGTTAAGAGCGAAAATGGCTATCATGGTAGAAGCCATTGGCAACATAGTCTCATCCCGCCTAAGCCTATGCGATCAAGGTACTCCCATTGTTGAATGTGGAGAAGCAATCAAGGAGCTTAGTGAGAGAGTGAACTTAAAGCTTCAAGGTGGAGAAGAGGAGTTAAAGCGAGAAATGCAACAAGAGAAGAAGGTAGAGATGATTGAACCAAAGGAAGTAGTGGTTAGCACCTTAGGATATGTTGAGTACATAGAGGAATCACAAGTTGAAGAGCCTTCTTCCATGGAATTTGAAGTTGATGTTGAGGAGGAGAGTGCACAACCTCCAAGGTACAATGTGATTGAAGAATTGGAAGAAGTGACCTGATGAGCGGATAATTTATACGCTTTTTGGCATTGTTTTTAGGTAGTTTTTAGTAAGTTCAAGCTACTTTTAGGGATGTTTCATTAGTTTTTATGTTAAATTCACATTTCTGGACTTTACTATGAGTTTGTGTGTTTTTCTGTGATTTCAGGTAATTTCTGGCTGAAATTGAGGGACTTGAGCAAAACTCTGATAGGAGGCTGACAAAGGACTATTGATGCTGTTGGAATCTGACCTCCCTGCACTCGAAATAGATTTTCTGGAGCTGCAGAACTCCAAATGGCGTGCTCTCAATGGCGTTGGAAGGTATACATCGAGAGCTTTCCAGCAATATATAATAGTTCATACTTTATTCGGGAATTGACGATGTAAACTGGCGCTCAACGCCAGTTCCATGTTGCTATCTGGAGTAAAACGCCAGAAACACGTCATGACCCGGAGTTGAACGCCCAAAACACGTTACAACTTGGCGTTCAACTCCAAAAGAAGCCTCAGCTCGTGGATAGATCAAGCTCAGCCCAAACACACACCAAGTGGGCCCCGGAAGTGGATTTATGCATCAATTACTTACTCATGTAAACCCTAGTAGCTAGTCTAGTACAGTTTTATTTTAATCTTCATCTGAGGAGACTATTGATCACGTTTTGGAGGGGTGGCCATTCGGCCATGCCTGAACCTTTCACTTATCTATTTTCAACGGTGGAGTTTCTACACACCATAGATTAAGGGTGTGGAGCTCTGCTGTACCTCAAGTTTTAATGCAATTACTACTATTTCCTATTCAATTCTCTTTATTCCTATTCTAAGATATTCGTTGCACTTCAACTTGATGAATGTGATGACCCGTGACACTCATCATCATTCTCACCTATGAACGCGCGTGATTGACAACCATTTCCGTTCTACCTTAGGCCGGGCGCGTATCTCTTAGATTCCTTAAATAGAATCTTCGTGGTATAAGCTAGATTGATGGCGGCATTCATGAGAATCTGGAAAGTCTAAACCTTGTCTATGGTATTCTGAGTAGGATTCCGAGATTGAATGACTGTCACAAGCTTCAAACTCCTGAGGCTGGGCGTTAGTGACAGACGCAAAAGAATCAAGGGATTCTATTCCAACCTAATTGAGAACCGACAGATGATTAGCCGTGCTGTGACAGAGCATTTGGACCTTTTTCACTGACAGGATGAGATGTAGCCATTGACAACGGTGATGCCCTACATACAGCTTGCCATAGGAAGGAATGAAAGAACTGGAAGGAAGAAGTAGGAAAGTAGAAAAAGAAAGGGCACAGTATCTCCATACGCCTATCTGAAATTCCCACCATTAATTTACATAAGTATTTCTATCCTATTTTAATTATCTTTACTTTATGTTTATTATTTATTATTATTTGAAAATCCATAATCAATTATTATCCGCCTAACTGAGATTTACAAGATGACCATAGCTTGCTTCATACCAACAATCTCTATGGGATCGACCCTTACTCACGTAAGGTTTATTACTTGGATGACCAGTACACTTGCTGGTTAGTTAAAGGGAGTTGTGTCCACACATAGCAAAGAGCCATTATAATTATTCCATACAACAACAAAGAATACAACATTGATGATCACAATTTCGTCCACCATGACCTAAGAAATAGGTCCTCCTATTTATGATGATTCCGCATCAACATATGATCCTTTTGAGTTTGAAGAGTCCTTCCCCACTATACTTGGAATTGATGATGAGGTAGATTTTACTAAACCTCCTATATATGATTTGAGTGATGGGGAAGAGATTGAAGGCATTGGTGAAGAAGATTGGGAACTTGAGGAAGTTTGGCAAGAGGTAAAGCTTGAAGAATCTTGCCAAGTGGTGGAAGCCTCTAGAAGAGGATGGACGGGAGTAGAGCACGCCTTGTCAAGATCATTGGGAACTCCTCCACCTAGGTTGTCATCTAATCCTTCATTTGAGTGGGTAAAACTTCTAACTCTTAGCTTTATTATCCCACTTGAATTTGGTTTTGCTTAAGACGGATGGCCAACTTAGGGCGCTTTGTGGAATTAAGTGGTAGCGCGAAATTGTGAACAATACTTTTCACAACTCTCATAATCCCCGGTCATGAACCCCAAAAACTTGGTGTTCAATACCATGGCATTAACACAACTTTGCACAACTAACCAGCAAGTGCACTGGGTCGTCCAAGTAATAAACCTTACGCGAGTAAGGGTCGATCCCACGGAGATTGTTAGTATGAAGCAAGCTATGGTCATCTTGTAAATCTTAGTCAGGTAAACTCAAATGGATATGGTGATGAACGCATAAAAACATAAAGATAAAGATAGAGATACTCATGTAATTCATTGGTAGGAACTTCAGATAAGCGCATGAAGATGCCTTCCCTTCCGTCTCTCTGCTTTCCTACTGTCTTCATCCAATCCTTCTTACTCCTTTCCATGGCAAGCTTAAGCAAGGGTTTCACCGTTGTCAGTGGCTACCTCCCATCCTCTCAGTGAAAATGTTCCTATGCTCTGTCACAACATGGCTAATCATCTGTCGGTTCTCAGTCAGGCCGGAATAGAATCCAGCGATTCTTTTGCGTCTATCACTAACACCCCGCCTGCTAGGAGTTTGAAGCACGTCACAGTCATTCAATCATTGAATCCTACTCAGAATACCACAGACAAGGTTAGACCTTCCGGATTCTCTTGAATGCCGCCATCAGTTCTAGCCTATACCACGAAGACTCTGATCTCACAGAATGGTTGGCTCGGTTGTCAGGCGATCAACCATGCATCGTGCAATCAGCAATCCAAGAGATATTCACCCAATCGACAGTAGAACGGAGGTGGTTGTCAGTCACACGTTCATAGGTGAGAATGATGATGAGTGTCACGGATCATCACATTCATCAAGTTGAAGAACAAGTGATAT
>NC_029774.3:74673197-74692837 GCF_000817695.3 Arachis duranensis | reverse complement strand
GCGTTTAACGCTGGGAATTCTGAGGGTGTTTTGAACGCCGGTTTGGGCCATTAAATCTTGGGCAAAGTATGGACTATCATATATTTCTGGAAAGCCCAGGATGTCTACTTTCCAACGCTGTTGAGAGCGCGCCAATTGGGCTTCTGTAGCTCCAGAAAATCCACTTCGAGTGCAGGGAGGTCAGAATCCAACAGCATCTGCAGTCCTTTTTAGTCTCTGAATCAGATTTTTGCTCAGGTCCCTCAATTTCAGCCAGAAAATACCCGAAATCACAGAAAAACACACAATCTCATAGTGAAGTCCAGAAAAGTGAATTTTAACTAAAAACTAATAAAAATATACTAAAAACTAACTAGATCATACTAAAAACATACTAAAAACAATGCCAAAAAGCGTACAAATTATCCGCTCATCATTAAGCGTAAGAGGAGGATGTTTAGTGGTTGGCGTTGTAAGTCTAGGCTCATTATGGTTGGAAGCTCAAAATTGAGGAGCATGGATTGGACTAGTGCTCAATTGGATGGGTCTAGGAAGGTAGTTTGGTGCTTCTATGAGAATTCATCTCTCTTGCCACCCGGAGAAAATCACCATGATCAACTCAAGGACGGGTGTGAAAACAAGGTGTGGGATCCCGGATCACACAAGGAGAATCAACTTTGGGAGCCCATGGTTAGTGAAGAACTCCATCAAGGCTTGGAGTTATTAACTTTGGATGATGAAGCTCAATGGAAGTCCAAGCATTGGTGGATGCTCAAGGATGGATTCAAGCACAAGCCACCTTGATGAGAGTTTCCCATAAGTCCAACTTAAGGACAATGAACAAAAGTGCTAGGTGGGAGACACCCCACCATGGTAACATCTTTCTCTTTTGGAGGTTTGGAATGCTTGGTTTGGTGCAAAAACATGAAAAATTTTGAAAAACAGAGCACTAACCCACGTGCACGCGCCGGTACACGTACGCGTGCCCAAGCTATTTCGACCATCCACGCGCACGCGTCATGTGCGCGTGCGCATGGATTGAAAGTTTCACCCTTCCATTCATTTTCCCGAGAGTTGTGCCCACCTCATGCCAACCTTGTGCCACGACCCAAGCGTACGCGTCAATCACGCGCACGCGTCGTTGTCCAAATAACCCGCCCATGCGCATGCGTGCCGCACGCGTACGCGTCGATGCCATTCCACCAATCCACGCTTACGCGCACATGACGCACACGCATAGATTGCCCTGTTCCACCCATCTTCTTTTTCTTCTATTCTTTCCATTTCTTTCTCTCTCTTCTTCCCTTCTCTCACTCATCATCCAACACTACCAAACACTATCCATAACCACTTCTTTTAGTTAGTTGGTTAATTGTTTAATTAGTACATTTTCATTTTGTTTTCTATTTTTCATTATAAGTGTTGGATTACTGATTTTGTTGCTAATTCTTGCTGCCTATTATTAACTGAATGCTATCTTAGCATAATTATTGTTAATTCTTATTGTTGGATTTAATTGTTGAGGTTATATGTTGTTACATGGTTTTGGGTTATTAATGCTTAATGTTTTTTAACACCAAGTACATGTTACATTGCCTTTAAGCTTCTAAACTCTTATGAATTGCATGTTTTGGCCACCATGCATTCATCATCCATTGTCAGGCAATATATTATCATTGCATTTTTTTAGGTGATGCTTGTTTATGATTTACCTTATTCACATCACCTATTTCACGCATTGAGATTGTAGAGTTGTGAAATTGGATCGAAAGCTTACCTAGTGACATATTTTTGAGCTTTCTAAGCTTTGTGGACCATGCTTGCTATGTGATTGATTTCTACTTCCATATTCCTTTCTCCTAAGTTCCATAGCATCCATGTGTTTCACCTCTATGTCACTACGGTGTTGCAACAACTTCAATATGTGTCATTGTTTGTTGTGTAAGTTTCATATATACCATTTTGTTCACTAAGTTACTTACACATCAATCAATGTCCATGCACTATCCAATTTCACAATTGCTTGATTAATTGCTTGAATGCTTTCATGCCTCTTCACTACTTGTTTGATTGACTTACCCTACAAGTCTTTTGAAGTACTTCAAGCACACTAGAATGAGTGAAATGCATACCTCTTTTGTATAATTGTGACATGGTTTTTAATTACTAGGATGTGAGTTCTAAAACTGCATGCAAGTTAGGACCCACACACCTATTTTTCATCAATGTCACACTAATTCACTCACTCAATTCTAGTGATTTACCTCATTCCAACAATTTACACTTCCTTGCTTGCACATTCACTTTTCTTACTATCTTATTTTCTATTGTTCAGGATGAATCATCACAAGCAAAAATAGAAGCGGAAGGAAGAACACGCAGCACCGGTTGATCTACCAGCTGAAGGTAGCAACTCGGAAGGTCGTCGTACCCCCTTGCTCATCTTTGAGTGCACCGAGGACGGTGCAAACTTTTAAGTGTGGGAAGGTCATCCGACCACTCGGCATTTTTGGGTAACAAGTCTCTAATCACAACACTTTTGCATTTCATTTTAGGATTTTTAGTTTCATTTTCTTGTTTGCATATGTATATATTAAGCTTAGTCAAAATCATGATATTTTCCAAGAATTTTATCTATAGGGCACCCCAATCGATTGAAAAAAAAATTTTTAGAACTTGCTTGAATTATACAATTGTGGATCATGTTTTTTAGCTAAGAACACAAGCATGTGAGATTTGAGCCTAATTGTGTGGTTACATTATATAGCCACCTATTTTCATTCTTGTGTGCATTGTTCTCTTTCTATGATTGTAATCTTTGATTTGTTTGATTCTATATGTCCATTATTTTGTGTATACATGCACTTATATGATTGAGGCCATCATTTCAATTAGCTCACTTACCCAAATAGCCTACCTTTTATCTTCCATTGTTAACCAATCTTGAGCCTATGCTTAACCCATTTGTTCGTAATTTTAGCACATTACAAGCCTAAAGCAAAAAATAATAAATGTCCTTATTTGGATCTTTGATTAGCTCAGGTTAGTGAGAGTGCTTGTCATTCAAGTTTCGGAGAGTTGGGAACATTGGTTGGGATGAAAGTGTATTTTTATATTTTTGTCAATATTTTGGGAAATCGGGTACATACTCATGCGTTGAATGTAAAACCATATGCATTGATACTTTTGTATATACTTTATTGCACAAAAAAATAATATAAAATAAAGAAAATATATATATATATATAATAGAAAAGAAAGAAAAAGAAAAGCAATAAAAATGGGACAAAATGCCCCAAGTAAAGCTCAATAAGAATCAATGCATATGTGTAGTGATCAAAAAGAGAATGCATGAGTGTGTGTGAAAAGTGAAGAATGGGTAGTTAGGTTAGCTTTGAATTGTATAGGTTGTCATAGGTTAGGTGGGAAGTTTAGGTTAATCAAAGATTCAAATTCTAGTCCACTTGACCATATGCATCCTTACCTTGACCCTAGCCCCATTACAACCTATGGAAAGACGTCATGATATTTGTATGCATGCATGAAATAATTGTTGATTGTTAGATGAAAAACAAATATTGGAAAGCATGATTAGGGGAGAATTGAGTGAATCAACCCTATACACTTGAGTGCCTAGAGCGGATACACATCCGGTGAGGGTTCAATCACTCAATTACATGCCTCCACCCATGATCATCTTTTCTTGCAAGTTTGTAAAATCTTTCAATGATTCAATTCAATTGTGGGTTAATTTGATTGCTATTGCCTTAGCCCTTGTGCTTGCATATGTATTCTTGGAAGTTGACTTATTTTGACCAAATAGTTGCATTCATGTAAATAGATTGCATATAGATAGGTTGCATCTAGTTAGTTTGCATTGAATAAATGTTGATACCCCTTTGCTTCTTTCTTGATTTTAGCATGAGGACATGCTTAGTTTAAGTGTGGAAAGATTTGATAAACCCCAATTTTGTGGTTTATTTTGTGCTTAATTTGGGGGATTTTATCACCTTTTCCCACATTTATTCAATGAAATAGCATGATTTTGTAATTCTCCCTTGATTTATGCTTAAATGTGAAAACATGCTTTTTAGGCCCTAAAATTGGTGATTTTAATTCACTTTAATTCCATTTGATGCCTTGATATTTTTTTTGAGTGATTTCAGGTTCATAAGGCAAGTATTGGATGGAAGAAGTGAGGAGAAAAGCATGCAAGTGGGAGAACTCATGAAGAAATGAAAGAACCGTAAAGCTGTCAAGCCTGAACTTTTCGCACTCAAACGACCATAACTTGAGCTACAGAGATTCAAATGAGGTGGTTCTAGTTGCGTTAGAAAGCTAACATCCGGGGCTTCGAAATGATATAAAATTTGCCATAGTTTCTTTGCGTCTACGGGACGCGCACACGCAATGTATGCATGCGTGCCGATTGAGCACGTGGTTTACTAAAGTGAAATCATGGGCAGCAAATTCTAGAGCATTTTGGGCCCAACCCAAGTCATTTCCAATGTTATTTCATGCAGATTTCAAGCTTGGGCAAAGGGGAGCAATTGTTTGTAGCTTAGCATTATGTAGTGTAGTTTCTAGAGAGAGAAGCTCTCTCTTCTCTCTAGAATTAGGTTAGGTTTAGGATATTCCCATCTTAGATCTAGGTTCAATTACATGTTTTTCATCTTGTTTGTTTTATGATTTCTTGTTCTTACTACTTGATTCCTAGTTTTCATGTTAATTTCTCTTTTATGTTCATGGATGCTCTTGTTGGATTTGATTTACTTTTAGAACAATTTAATGTTTGATGTTCTTTTATTGTTGATTTGAGTTGTGATCTCATTTTCCTTGCAATTGGTAGTTGTTAGATTTTACCTTTCCTTGCAATTTACCATGCTTTTCTTGTATGCCTTCCAAGTGTTTGACAAAATGCTTGGAAGGATGTTAGAGTAGATTTTGAGCATTCTTGGCTTGGAAAGAGTAATTAGGCAATCTTGAGTCATAAAAAAACCCAACTCATGTTGGTGATCTAGAGTTTTTAGCTAATATTGTTTCCATTGACGCTAATCTTTTGCTAATTTAATTAGTAAGTTGATTAGGACTTTTGAATTGAGATTAGCTAGTCTTATTAGACTTTCTCTCATGGAAGATAATATGATACTTTCTTCCAATGTTGGAGATGACGTAATGAGATAAATTCTTGTTTATATTTGTGACATGATTGATTAATCTTATTTGACATTCTCCATATGTGAAGATGACATGATACCTTCTTCCGTTTGTTGGAGTTGACTAAATAAGATTAATTAATCAATGCATGACTAGGATAGCAAACCTATGATCTCAATCCTTGCCATGAATGTCTCTCTTTATTACTTACTTCCTTTAACTTGCTTACTTGATTTACTTTTCTTGCCCATTTAATTTCTTGCCCCCAACATCAAATCAAAACTCCCTTGTCCCCTCATAGCCAATAATCATACACTTCATTGCAATTCCTCGTGAGATGACCCAGAGTCCAAATACTCCGGTTAATTCTTATTGGGGTTTGTACTTGTGACAACTCAAATTTTTTATGTGAGAATTGTTTGATGGTTTGGAGCTATACTTACAATGAAGTAGTTCTTATTTCTATAAGAAGGAAATCTAGACCATCGAGCAAAGCTCAATTATCATCCGACGTACCCTCTGGGATCTTAGTGGGCATCTCGATAATGTTTTTGCGAGAAGACGTGGGTCAACTAATCCTACAGTGAGAAAGAGGAAAAAAGGGTTACTAATCAAATAGCTTCGAAAAAAATGAAAGATAGCTCAGACAATAGCATGCGAATGTCAGAAGTCAAGCACAACTGATGAGGGGATATTTTATACGTTTTTTGGTAGTGTTTTCATATAGTTTTTAGTATGTTTTATTCACTTCTTGTTGCATTTTTATTAATTTTTATGCAAAAATCACATTTCTGGACTTTACTATGAGTTGGTGTGTTTTTCTATAATTTCAGGTATTTTTTGGCTGAAATTGACGGACCTGAGCAAAAATCTGATTCAGAGGCTAAAAAGGACTGCAGATGTTGTTGGATTCTGACTCTCCTGCACTCGAAGGGGATTTTTGGAGCTACAAAAAGCCAATTGGTGCGCTCTTAATTGAGTTGAAAAGTAGACATCTTGGGCTTTCCAGCAATATATGATAGTTCATACTTTGCCCGAGATTTGATGGGCCAAACTGGCGTTTAAACGCCCACCAGAGACCCTTTTCTGGCGTAAAATGCCAGAACTGGCACCAAAGCTGGCGTTTAACTCCAAAAACGGCACATGCACGTGAAAGCTAGGAAGCTCAGCCCAAACACTCACCAAGTGGGCCCCTGAAGTGGATTTTTGCACTCGCTGCATCTAGTTACTCATTCTCTGTAAACCTCGGTTACTAGTTTAATATGAACCTCTAAACCCCATAGGTGGGGGTGAGGAGCTCTGCTGTGTTTCCATGGATTAATGCAATTATGGCTGTTTTCTATTCAATCACATTTGTTTCTGTTCTAAGATACTCACTCGTATTTCAACATGGAGAATATGATGATCCGTGACACTCACCATTATTCTCCAACTTATGAACGCGTGCCACACAACCACTTCCGTTCTACAGGAGCTCAACGTACTCATTGAGCGACGGCTTGAGTGTGTATCTCTTGGGTTTTTAATCCACGAGTTTGACCTGCATCTCCTGACAACAGAGCACTCAAACTCGTGAGATCTGAACCTTCGTGGTAGAGGCTAGAATACATTGGCAGCATTCCTGAGATCTAGAAAGTCTAAACCTTGTCTGTGGTATTCTGAGTAGGATCTGGGACGGGATGACTGTGACAAGCTTCAAACTCGCGAATGTCAGGCATAGTGATAGTGTGCAAAAGGATAAATGTATCCTATTGCGACACAAGTGAGACCCGACAAATGATTAGCCATGCGGGAAACCGTAGAGAACATGTTTTCACTGAGAACGGATGGTAGCCATTGACAACAGTGATCCACCAACATACAGCCTGCCACGGAAGGGACATGCATTTTTGGAAGAAGAAGACAGTAGGAAAGCAAAAATTCAGACGGCAGAGCAACTCCGAAACCCCAACCTGCTCTCTATTATTGAATAACAAGTACCATTCTTTTCATGCTCTTTTACTTTTCACAAACAAAATCCTTTTTATTATTAATCTCTTGACTAAGAGTTACAAGATAACCATAGCTTGCTTCAAGCTGCCAATCTCCGTGGGATCGACCCTTACTCATGTAAGGTATTACATGGACGACCTAGTGCACTTGCTGGTTAGTTGCGCAGAGTTGCAAAAGTGTGATTGCAATTTCGTGCACCAACTGCAGTAAAAAGGGAAAACCTCAGGACCCACAGCAAGGTCCAAGGGCACCTTTTGCAGGCAATAACAAAGTAAGAGCCCAGGAAAAGAGGAAAATCTACAGTCTATGCCCCAACATCTCAAACAAGAAAATAACCCTCCTTTGACAGCGACACTCCACAAAGAAAGTCACAATTCACAAAATAGTCATCAAAAGTCACGATCTTTTTATAGTTTATCAGCAAAGGGATTTTGTCACATCTAAAGGAAATCATCCATGCCATACAAAATAGCAAACCATCAA
Organism: Arachis duranensis; assembly: GCF_000817695.3. Lineage (NCBI taxonomy): Eukaryota > Viridiplantae > Streptophyta > Magnoliopsida > Fabales > Fabaceae > Arachis > Arachis duranensis. The sequence continues at coordinate 74,685,226 of NC_029774.3, read as the reverse complement.
CATCAAACAGACCACGCAAGAAATCATCAAAGATCCAACCTTTTTGAAAGAAACAGTTCACTACTTCAAGCTACAAACAGAAAAAGATAAAATCCTTCTCTGACAAAATGACGATTCATACAAGTCAAAGAAACCCTCAGAGTGCACATTACAGTGATAATCAGACGTAACAAACACAAAGAAAGAACGGTGTGGAAGGTAAAAAGAGAAAGAAGAAGAAAACCAACCTGCAGAGAAGAAGAACACGATAACTGATCAGAGATTGAAGCAAACAAACCAAAATGACACCAGTAAGTCACCTTTCAAGTAAAGAAAAGGGAAACGCGAAGATGCAAAAACAAAAACGGTAAGGAGAAGAGAGGAAGTTACAGTGAACAAGAAATGAGAAAACTGAAAGAAGCTTTGAAAATTTAGAAATGAGATACAAAAGAGGGAAACAAAGGAAACGGCAAAGGAGTTAATGAATTTTACTCTCGCACGTTCCCAAGGAAACACAAAACGCGCGTTGCAATTAAAAGGGGTGACAAAAAATGCTCCTCATTCAAGCCACTAAAGGGAAGCTCTAAGATGAGATCAACAAAAAGTGCTCGAGCTCGGCTTCTCCAAAAGGATCGAAGTCTAAAAAAGGACTCGACCTCAAAAGGAAAGGCCGCGCTCAAGCAGGGGCACTGTTCATGCCCTGGGTCGACCTGTATGACCCGGGCTGATTAAAGGACAAGTCGACCAACCTGTTCAAGTCTGGAATCCTCAACCTCTTCTTAAAGAGGTCGGCCAAATCGCCAGGAGAGCCCAAAGCAGGCCCAAATAAAGGAGCACAGCCCAAATCTAAAGGCGGTCAAAGCCTAGAAAGATAGGACGGTTCCCTAAAGGATAAGATAAGATAACTAACTTATCTTTAAGGTCACTCACTACTATAAATATGTTGGAGCACCTAGGTATAACTCATACTCTGATTCTACTAAAAACCTGCTTAAAGCCCATGCTAACTTAAGCATCGGAGTCTCTTGCAGGTACCACCACCCTCCGGTGACGAAGTATCAGCGGCTCCACCAGATCCAACAAGTCGAACATAGCAGCACCGACCAACACAGAAGATCTCATCCAAGATCGACCTTCAGTTTCAGGTAACCCTCGGAACAGGATAATTAGAAGATGTATCCCTGAAAATGAGATGAGAGACATATTACGGCACTGTCATGGTTCAGCTTATGGTGGACATTTTTGGCCAGAGAGAATAGTAGCTAAAGTGCTTCAAAGTGAATTTTATTGGCCAACAATATTCAAAGATGCTAGAGACTTTGTGCACCAATGCAATGAATGTCAGAAACCTGTAGGATTAACAAAGAGGAATGAAATGCAACAAAACTACATTCTGGAAGTGGAACTCTTTGATCTCTGTGGAATAGATTTCATGGGCCCTTTTCCCCATCATACTCATTTAAATACATACTGGTGGCAGTAGAATATGTCTCAAAATGGGTGGAGGCCATGGCAACAACCAACTGTGATGCATCAATCTTTCTTCAATTCCTCAAGAGACACATATTCACCAGATATGGGGTACCTAAGGGTCTTATTAGTGATGGTGGTGGCCATTTTTGTAATAGACAAATAAAAAAATTGCTTCACAAATATAGGGTAATTCATAAGGTGCCTACACCCTATCAACCCCAGACCAATTGTAATAACCCTGATTTTCGAGTACATGAGATCTTTTCTGAAAGTACGAATTTCTCTGGAAGATCAGTAAAAGGAACACCTCTGTTATATCATCAAGCATCTCAATCCTCATTATCATTATGTCATCCTTAAGCTAGAACCTTTACCGAGGCAAGCTCGATAACGCGGTCACGAAGAACCTAGTTTTTGAACCATATCGGTTGGCAGTTTTGATTCTGATTTCGTAAATAATCTCTGTTTGACGAACCGGACTCGATTCTTGAGAGGAGAGAGATAATAGTATAATATTATCATTATATTAGTATTATAAAATGCTTGAATGATATTATAAGGTTACCTGGTCTGTTTTAGTTAAAAATAGAAAATCGGTTTAACCGGGTTTACGGTTTACTGGTGCAGCTTAGCACCAACACTCTCTGATGAATTTAGCAATGATAAAGTGATGAGCGGATAATTTATACGCTTTTTTGCATTGTTTTTAGGTAGTTTTTAGTATGATCTAGTTACTTTTAGGGATGTTTTCATTAGTTTTTATGCTAAATTTATTGAGATATTTTAATATTATTTTGATCCACCTTCAAGCCAACCAATCACAACTCACCTTACACTCCCAAGACCTCCAAGGCTGTCTCATTTCATCATTTTGGCCGAAAATAACAAGAGAGAAAAGAGAGAAACTTTCATGAACACTTAATCTTCAAAGCTTGATTTCTTCTGAACTAAAACTCAAATCAAAATTCCAATCCCACCAAAATGATCCTCTCTTATTTCTCTACATGATCATATGACTTATCAAGGCTGGAATCAAGGTGAGTTGGCTGCACCATCTCTCTTTTGATTCGGTTTCAAGGAAACATGCTTAAGTTCCCTCTTCAATTCGGTTTTCAAGGAAAACCATGCAAAACATGTGTTTTCTTGATGTTCTTCCTTAGGAATCATGCTTAACATGACCTGAGGGCCAAGAAACATTAATTTCCAGCAAGTCTAAGGTGAGATATCTCTTCCTAACGTGCTGAGGGAGATTTGGTCAGTTGAGAGTTTTTGGATTTAAAGTTGTTGTTGATGTGATTTAGGAGGAAAAAGTGCTTAAGGACCACCTGAAAGTTTGATTGAATTAGGAGCAGCAAAACCAGGTAGGGTGTCACGAAATTAATCTTGATTATTTGTGTTTGATTTGTGTGAATTTTGTATAAATTGGCTGTGCTAAAAATTGGTTGCATATATGATTGATTCTTGGTGAAAATTTGGTGAAATTTTGATGAAATTTGATGAAATTCAAGCTTTAAAGTTCATGTTCTTAGGCAGCTGGAAAAACGAAACCCTAAGCTTAAATTGAGGTTCAATTTATGTTGAAATCATGTAGAAAATATGGGGTTTTAGTGGCTGCAATTTTATTTTGAATTATGGTAAAAATCGGTTGCTGAAAAGACTGAAAAACGGGTAAAAACAGAGAAAGGGCAAGTAAGTAAATATTTTGGTGTTTGAGGGGTTATTTTGTAATTTCTGAAAGTTAGGGTGGTTAAAGTAGAAATATTAAAAGTTACGGGTGGTAAAAAGTGAATTTTTAAAGGTTAAAAGTTAAAAGGGGTAATTTTCGAAAAATTAATGATAAAATAATAAATAATAATAAAATATTAAAAATAATATTTTAATAAAAATAATACGAAAAAGGCAGTTTTCTGTAAAAGTTTTAGAAAGACAACTTTAAGCGCAGAATCTCATAATTAGCTTTATAAAACACCTAGGGAGTGGTAATAACATGATAGTGAGGCAAAGATAAAGGAAATATAAGAAGTTAAAGAAAAGATAAAAACCAAAGAAAAGTCTATAAAGTTTTAATGATAGAAAAATAGACATAAACGAGAAATGTGGTGCAACATAGAAGGAGGAGGCAAACACTGCCCTCCACAAGAGCACACTGCCCTCCAGGAGAGCAGCATATTGAACCAAGCCTTGATAAGCATCACTGCCCTGCCCACAACAAGGGCGGAGCACAATTTGATGCCAAGGACCAAAGGAAACAAAAACTCTGCCCTGCCCTCCTCAAGAGCAATATCAGGCTTCATCCAAGAATAATTCAAAGGAAATTGCTTCCTAGTGTCTCCTATGGGTTTCGAACCCAAGAACAAGGAGGAAAGAAGTAGCGCTCAAACATAAGGAAAACAAGCAAAAATTGGCTTGCTTTCAATCTCCAAGAATCGAACACGGCACCATAAGGAAGCAAGGAACTAAGCGTGACTTTGGTGCCAAGGAAACCAAGGAAAAAGGAGCAGCATATGCCTCCACCGAGTTTCGAACGTAGGACTTCACCATTGGCACATTGCCTACCATCCGCAAGGGCAGGGCAGCATTTCTTGGTGCATGGCACAAAAATTGGCGCGGCCAGCATGCACAATTAACGCGCACCAAGGGAGTCTCGGCCAGCAGCACGCACGCACGGGCAGCACTTGGCGCACCATGCAACTCTACCCTGCCCTCCACAAGGGCAGGGTAGCATCTTGAATGCCCATCACACGCACGAGGCCGCATGCACCATTTTCTGCTCTGCCCTCCACAAGGGCAGGGAGCCTCCTGGAAGATACTTTCTCTTGGGCTGAAAATTGGATTAAAAATCCAATTTAATTCATTTCTTCACCAAATAAAAAGCCCATCCAAATTCCAAAATCCAAGAACAGAAAGTGTATAAATAGGAGATAGTTTGATGTAATTAGGACCCTTCTTTGGATTTTTGAATTTTTACATTTTGAAACTTCATTTTCTCTGAGAGCTTTGAACTAAGACTTGAGAGAATTGGGAAGGAGAATTGATCTCTCTTCTTCCTCGTTCTTGCTTGAGCATTTTTACTTTTCTTGTTTGAGTCTTGGGTGTGAAGAATTGAGGAATTTCTGTCTCAATCTCCATTCAAGATCTCTTTAATTTCCTTTCTGCATAATTGAGTTCAATTCCATTTCCTTCACTGCTGCAATCTTTAATTTCTTGTTAATTGCTTTGTGAATTTGGATCTGGGAATGCAATTGAGATCTAGACTTTGCTATCTGTGAACCCATTTTCCTTTTGGTTCTTCTGTGAACCCATGCTGCAATTAAATTTCCCTTTCTGTTTGAGATCTAACAGAATTCAAATCATTTCTTGCTTTGATAATTGCTGCAACTTAATTTCCATTGCTTAAATTCTGAAATCCCAGTCCTCAAATCCCTTTTCCATTCAAGCAATTTATATTTCTTGCACTTTAAGTTACTGCAATTTACATTTCTTGCACTTTAAGTTTCAATCATTTAATTTCTTGTTCTTTAAGATTCAGCTCTTTTACTTTCAGTTCTCTTTAATTTCTGCAATTTACCCCTTCCCCTTTACATTTTCTGTCATTTACTTACTGTTGGATACAAAATCACTCAACCAATACTTGATTCGCTTGACTAAATCAACCACCGAACTAAAATTGCTCAATCCTTCAATCCCTGTGGGATCGACCTCACTCTCGTGAGTTTTATTACTTGATGCGACCCGGTACACTTGCCGGTGAGTTTTGTGTTGGATCGTTTTCCACACATCAAAAGGCAGTTTTCTGTAAAAGCTTTAGAAAGACAACTTTAAGCGCAGAATCTCATAATTACCTTCATAAAACACTTAGGGAGTGGTAAGAACATATTAGTGAGGCAAAGATAAATGAAAGATAAAAAGTTAAAGAAAAGATAAAAAAAACCAAAGAAAAGTCTGTGAAGTTTTAATGATAGAAAAACAGACAGAGACTAGTCAACGAACTAGGGCAACATAGTTAGTCCTGGAATTGTGAATAGGGTTAGGTATTATATGAAAAGTTAAACTGTTTCAGTATAGACTTAATGAACCTATACTTGGGACAGACTAACTATTCATACCGAAATTTACATAAGCTTTAAATACATACGTTAAACAGAGAAATCAGAACAGAGTAAAGAAACACAGATAATAGAGTAACCAGAGCAGAATAAAGGGATACAGAGAAAAGATTAACCAGAGTAAAGTAAAAAGACAAAGAGAAAAGAGTAATGTGATAAAGAGAAATGGTTTGAGTTACGATGTTGTAAAAGTAAAAGCTGTAAAGTTTGTATAGCATGATTGAACAGAGAAAGAAAAAGGTACTGCATAAGAATGTGAAAGTGATGATGATAATGAGAATGATTATGTGATGATCTGCTGCATGAAGGCAGTCAGATAGATGGTGGTATGACCACTGAGAGTGCTTCCCTGGGATACTTAGCTATAATGCTATTCTGTAAGTCAGAGGACTCTTACAAAGGTATCGAGAACACACGACTAGCATATACTCCTGTAAGTCAAAGGACTCTTACAGTGAGAGTGTGTGTGTATGCTCCTGTAAGTCAAAAGACTCTTACAGTGAGAGTGTGTGTATGCTCCTGTAAGTAAAAGGACTCTTACAGAGAGTGTGTTGGGCAGATATAAGTTAACTAGCTCCGCCATGCAACTCAAAGGACTCTTGCAGTGGGTTGCTAGTGTCGCCCTGCAAGTCAAAGGACTCTTGCAGTGGTTTGCCTCACAAGTCAAAGGACTCTTGCGAGGGACATTGCCAACAGGAAAGCCTTACCTGGTCAGAGGACTCCGGGTAACATCGGGAGCGGGTATGTAACCGACAAATGAGCTCATTACCTGTGCTAGGGCTAGACATGAATCATACTTGGTAGTGCATTTCCTTTGTTATGATTGTGGTATGAATGTATGTTTTCCTTGTTTGTATTCTATTCTCTGTGTCTGTTTTGTATTTTCTTGTATCCTTCTGTTTGTGTTCTGCTATCTGTTTTCTCTATCTTCTCTATTTATCTGTATCTTCTATTTACTATTTTTTTGTATTCTACTATTTACCTGCTAAATAACACGGAATTAATGAACTTAACTAATAACCCCGACCCTACTAAGAACTCCCCAGTTCTTACCCCTTCTCTCTCCCTTCCCCCTTCAGATGGAAGCATGAGTACTCTTCCGTAGTTCGCTGACGATCGTTCACAAAAAGGATTCCACTCTAAATAGTCTTCTGAGTCTAGAGTGAACTCCGTTACCTGTTTATATGTATATACTATGAGGCCAGCCAACGTCTGCACCCCGCTTTTCTACAAACTTTAGCCTAAGTCCTCCGTACGATGTTGCTGTTATCTGGCCACTCGATGAAGTACTTGAGAAACGCTCTTTGATGACATATGATCGTGCAGAGGAGTAACAGATGATGTTCTACCTTTAGGTGACGTTCCACCTGACTTGAGTTTTGAAGATTTAGAGCGTACTTTTCCTCGCTTTAGTAGTTTAGAGGGAATAGGTGAGTATAGAGTCTAGACTAGCCTAGGTGCCAGCTTAGGGACTTCTTGAACAGGTCAGGGCCTAGGATGTTGTATGTATATATATGTATATAGTTATTATCTAGCTATATCTAGGGGTGTTCTAACTAAAAGTCTATACTCTAATAAAGGCTGGATCACTAAATGTTGTTAGCTGCTTGTGATGTATTTATGTGTGGTTGCTTATAACTGTTTTATCTGTTATTATTTGTGAATTGATTATAAATGATTCTGTTTATTAATTCAAACGTTTTCAGGAAAAAAATACCTCGCTAACTAACTACGCTTTTAACAACGAACCAGGCTCATATAATAAATAATAGATAATAATTAGGATGACAAATTGGTAGCACTCAGTTTCTGGTATGTCCTAGGCGTACTGAAAATTGGGTCGTTACAATTTGGTATCAGAGCAGTTCGTTCCCGGTAGAGCCTGGGGAGTGGACTGACTATGCTTCATTGCATACTCTGTTGTGTGTCTCACGCTTATAGGATATCTTAATGATATGTATGGCATGATCTTTTCTGTGCTTTCATTTTGGGAAATGTTCACACTTAACTTGAAGTATTGAGACTGATCACCTTAGTAATGATTGTTTGGTGTGAACAGGGCTATAATGAGACCACAGAGACGGAGTGCGTGGAAAGAAACCCCTATTGATAACCGAGAGAGAGATTAGGAAACGTTTATGGCTACGATGAACACTGTAGCTGATGCAGTGCGTGAGGCTGCAATGGCTGCTGCTAGGGCTGTTGAGCGTCTTGGAGTGAGAAATGGAAATGAAAACGAAAATGGAGAGGATAATGGGAACAATGAGGCTGATCCAGCGCGTCCTGATAAACCCATGACCCTTGCTACTTTTCTGAAAGTGAATCCACCTAAGTTCAAAGGTACACTCGTTGCGACTGATGCCAACAACTGGTTCCGAGGTATCGAGCGATCACTGCGAGCACAACATGTTCCGGAAGGCCAACATGTAGAGTTTGCTATTTATATGCTCGAAGGAGAGGCTGAGTATTGGTGGCAGGGGATACAGCGACTGCTGCAACAAAATGAAAGTGACATTCCTTGGGATACCTTTAGGGACGAATTCTATAAGAAGTATTTTCCGAGAGCGGCACGTGACACTAAGGAGATAGAGCTTATGCAACTGAAGCAAGAGGATATGACTATTGCTGAGTACGCTCGTAAGTTCGATAACTTGTGCCGTTTCTCCAAGATTTGTAGAGGGAACCCGGCCGACTTTGAGGAATGGAAGTGTCTGAAGTTTGAAGGAGGACTCCGAGAAGAACTGATGAATTCTGTTGTTCCGCTAGAGATATGAAATTTTGTTGAACTGGTGAATAAAAGTAAACTAGTCGAAGAATGTTCGAAGAAGGTGGCGATAGCTCGAGCAGATCGTAGGGAGGCCTCACGAAGAGACCTTATTCAGAAGTTAGCCCCTCAAGGTCACAACTTTAAAGCCAATAATCAATATCGGTGCCAAAATAGGAATCAACGGAATGGTGATTTTCTTGCTCGCAACAACAACAACAACCATAACTATAATCTGGGACAGGAACGAGGAGGTCAATCTCAGGGTATTTCGATATGCTCAAGGTGTGGGAAAGATCATGGTAATAGACCTTGTCAGTATGGAACAAACAATTGTTATACTTGCGGAAAACCTGGACATATGGCCAGGGCTTGCCCAAATAGGTTTGTTCAAGATCCAGCCAGAACCCAACTATTAGGACGAATATCTACCATGACTGTTGATGATGCTCTGTACTCAGACTCCGTGATCCAAGGTTAGTGTTATGTCAAGACTTGCTCTTTAAATGTACTATATAATAAGGGTATAATATATTCCTTCCTTTCATTAACTATTGCGCATAATTTTGGAATTCGAAGATAAGGTAAGGGACGATTATCCGAGCCTGTTTACAGGTAAAGGAAATTTTGAGGGCAAAATTTTCTTTTAGGAGGGTAGAATGTAACAACCCTGATTTTCGAGTACATGAGATCTTTTCTGAAAGTACGAATTTCTCTGGAAGATCAGTAAAAGGAACACCTCTGTTATATCATCAAGCATCTCAATCCTCATTATCATTATGTCATCCTTAAGCTAGAACCTTTACCAAGGCAAGCTCGATAACGCGGTCACGAAGAACCTAGTTTTTGAACCGTATCGGTTGGCAGTTTTGATTCTGATTTCATAAATAATCTCTGTTTGACGAACCGGACTCGATTCATGAGAGGAGAGAGATAATAGTATAATATTATCATTATATTAGTATTAGAAAATGCTTGAATGATATTATAAGGTTACCTGGTCTGTTTTAGTTAAAAATAGAAAATCGGTTTAACCGGGTTTACGGTTTACTGGTGCAGCTTAGCACCAGCACTCTCTGATGACTTTAGCAATGCTAAGGCCTCATTATTCATGTTTTATTCTCATAATAAATATGTTACTAGTGTCATTTATGCTAGTAGCTCAGAAAATAATTTTTAGAGATGTTTTTACAAGTGTTCCGATACACCTAGTTTTAGTTGTTATACACTTGAGATATTTTAATATTATTTTGATCCACCTTCAAGTCAACCAATCACAACTCACCTTACACTTCCAAGACCTCCAAGGCTGTCTCATTTCATCATTTTGGCCGAAAATAACAAGAGAGAAAAGAGAGAAACTTTCATGAACACTTAATCTTCAAAGCTTGATTTCTTCTGAACCAAAACTCAAATCAAAACTCCGATTTCACCAAAATGATCCTCTCTTCTTCCTCTACATAACCATGTAACTTATCAAGGCTGTAAATAAGGTGAGATGGCTGTCTCCCTCCCTCTTCAATTCGGTTTTCAAGGAAAACCATGCAAAACATGTATTTTCTTGATGTTCTTCCTTAGGAATCATGCTTAACTTGACTTGAGGGCCAAGAAACATTAATTTACAGAAAGTCTAAGGTGAGATATCTCTTCCTAACGTGCTGAGGGTGATTTGGTCAGTTGAGAGTTTGTGGATTTAAAGTTGTTCTTGATGTGTTTTAGGAGGAAAAAGTGCTTGAGGACCACCTGAAAGTTTAACCGAATTAGGAGCAGCAAAACCAGGTAGGGTGTCACGAAATTAATCTTGATTATTTGTGTTTGATTTGTGTGAATGTTGTATAAATTTTCTGTGCTAAAAATTGGTTGCATATATGATTGATTCTTGGTGAAAATTTGGTGAAATTTTGATGAAATTTGATGAAATTCAAGCTTTAAAGTTCATGTTCTTGGGCAGCTGGAAAAACGAAACCCTAAGCTTAAATTGAGGTTCAATTTATGTTGAAATCATGTAGAAAATATGGGGTTTTAGTGGCTGCAATTTTATTTTGAATTATGGTAAAAATCGGTTGCTGAAAAGACTGAAAAACGGGTAAAAACAGAGAAAGAATCTGAAGAATTTATGAAGAACATGAAGAACACTTTGAGTGTGGTGAAGAACATTGAAGAACACCTTTTAGATCTTAGAAAGGGCAAGGAAGTAAATATTTTGGTGTTTGAGGGGTTATTTTGTAATTTCTGAAAGTTAGGGTGGTTAAAGTGGAAATATTAAAAGTTACGGGTGGTAAAATGTGAATTTTTAAAGGTTAAAAGTTAAAAAGGGGTAATTTTCGAAAAATTAATGATAAAATAATAAATAATAATAAAATATTAAATAATAATATTTAATTCGTTCATAAAACACTTAGGGAATGGTAAGAACATATTAGTGAGGCAAGGATAATTGAAAGATAAAAAGTTAAAGAAAAGATAAAAAAACCAAAGAAAAGTCTGTAAAGTTGTAATGACAGAAAAATAGACAGAGACTAGTCAACGAACTAGGGCAACATAGTTAGTCCTGGAATTACGAATAGGGCTAGGTATTATATGAAAAGTTAAACTGTTTCAGTATAGACTTAATGAACCTATACTTGGGACAGACTAACTATTCATACCGAAATTTACATAAGCTTTAAATACATACGTTAAACAGAGAAATCAGAAAAGAGTAAAGAAACACAGAGAATAGAGTAACCAGAGCAGAATAAAGGGATACAGAGAAAAGAGTAACCAGAGCAAAGTAAAAAGACAAAGAGAAAAGAGTAATGTGATAAAGAGAAATGGTTTGAGTTACGATGTTGTAAAAGTAAAAGCTGTAAAGTTTGTATAGCATGATTGAACAGAGAAAGAAAGAGGTACTGCATAAGAATGTGAAAGTGATGATGATAATGAGAATGATTATGTGATGATCTGCTGTGTGAAGGCAGTCAGATAAATGGTGGTACGACCACTGAGAGTGCTTCCCTGGGATACTTAGCTATAATGCTATTCTGTAAGTCAGAGGACTCTTACAGAGGTATCGAGAACACACGACTAGCATATACTCCTGTAAGTCAAAGGACTCTTACAGTGAGAGTGTGTGTATGCTCCTGTAAGTCAAAGGACTTTTACAGTGAGAGTGTGTGTATGCTCTTGTAAGTAAAAGGACTCTTACAGAGAGTGTGTTGGGCAGATATAAGTTAACTAGCTCCGCCATGCAAGTCAAAGGACTCTTGCAGTGGGTGATGACAAGTCATCATATACCCATTTTTCAAGCTAATTTCACTTGTTTTATTAGCCTTTATGCACTTTCTTACATCCTAAGTAAGTGATTTGGAATGAAAATGCACAACTTCTTTAAATCAAGCAACTACCATTAAATTGATGCTAACTCATGAGGTTTAAGCTAATTTTAATTGAATTTTAATTGATTTATAAGCCTTGTGAATTTAGTGATACTTTGAGTAGTTGTTTTGGTTTATTGTAGGTGAAGAAAAGAAGAAAAAAGAGGAAGCGTAGCTTAAGAAAGCGTGGCCCAAGGAGAAAAAGGCGTGGCACATAAAGGAGGAGTGCAAGCATTGCCCTCCACAAGGGCAGACTGCCCTCTAGGAGGGCAACATAAGGAAACGAGTCTTGAAAGGCAACACTGCCCTGCCCACGACAAGGGCAGAGCACAAATTTGTGCCTTGGATCAA
>NC_029774.3:74669199-74673014 GCF_000817695.3 Arachis duranensis | reverse complement strand
CGGGGCTTCAACTTGGAAACATTGCCCTGCCCTCCGCAAGGGCAGGGCAGCATCTTGTGGTGCACGGCCAGCGCACCATTCTGGCGCACCAAGGGAAGTCTCGGAAGCACCAGCGGCACGCACGGGCATCATTCTGGCGCACCAAAAATTTCTGCCCTGCCCTCCGCGAGGGCAGGGCAGCATCCTGCAGCACCAACGCATCACACGCACGCACCAATAGGCCAGATGCATCATTTTCTGCCCTGCCCTCCACAAGGGCAGGGCAGCCTCCTGGGAGCTACTTTCTTCATGGGCTAAAATTGGATTAAAAATCCAATAAAATTCATTTCTTCACAAAATCAAAAGCCCATCCAAATCCTAAGATCCAAGAATAGAAAGTGTATAAATAGGAGATAGTTTGATGTAATTAGGACCTTTTCCTTTACTTTTGAACTTTGATTTTTCTTTTGAGCTTTTTCTTTACTTTTGAACTTTGATCTTTCTTGTGAGCTTTGAATCTTTATTTTTGGAACTTTAGAAAATTTCAGAGAATTAGGGAGGAGAATTGATCTCTCTTCTTCCTCGTTCTTGTGTGGGCATTTCTACTTTTCTTGTTTGAGTCTTGGGTGTGAAGAATTGAGGAATTTCTGTCTCAATCTCCATTCAAGATCTCTCTAATTTCTCTTCTGCACAATTGAGTTCAATTTCATTTCCTTTACTGCTTCTTCTTTAAATTCTGCTTAATTACTTTGTGAACTTGGATCTGGGAAGGTAATTGAGATCTAGACTTTGTTATCTAGTCTCTTGAGTCCTGAGATCCCATTTTTCTTTTTGGTTCTTCTGTGAACCTCTGCTGCAAGTTAATTTCCATTTCTGTTTGAGAGCTAATCTATTTTAATTCGTCTCTTGTTTAGTTAATTGTTGCAGTTTAATTTCCCTTGTTTAAATTCTGAAATCCCAGTCCGCAATTCCCTTTTCTATTCAAGAAATTTATATTTCTTGCACTTTAAGCTACCGCAATTTACATTTCTTGCACTTTAAGTTTCAGTCATTTAATTTCTTGTTCTTTAAGATTCAGCATCCTTTACTTTCCTGCTCTCTAATTTACTGCAATTCTCCCCTCTCCCTTTACATTCCAAGCAATTTAGCTTCTGTTAAAGATAAACCACTCAACCATTACTTGATTCGCTTGACTAAATCAACCACTAAACTAAAATTGCTCAATCCTTCAATCCCTGTGGGATCGACCTCACTCCAGTGAGTTTTATTACTTGATGCGACCCGGTACACTTGCCGGTGAGTTTTGTGTTGGATCGTTTTCCACACATCAAGTTTTTGGCGTCGTTGCCGGGGATTGAAATAGATTGACAATGATTAAGTGAAGTGGAGATCTAGATCAATCACTTTTTTCTTTTCTGTTTCTTTAATTTTGACTAACACACTAACTGTTTGAGTTTTTGCTTAAACTAACTAAAACTTCATTCTAGCTATAGATTGAAGTTTCATTGGTTTTCTGGATTTGTGTGTTTATTGTTGTGTGTTTGTATGTCAGGTACAGGAAGATCTTCCCCTATCCTCTCTGAAATTGACCAAAGAACTCTTCGAAGAATAAGAAGAGCTGAAAGAGGGAAGAACGTTATTGGAGAGGAAGAATCTGAGGAGGAATTCCAAGAGATGGAAGGAGATCCATCAAATCTCAATCAACCAGGAGGAAGAGCCAACAATAACCCACAACAAAGAAGAGTCCTGGCTTCATACACATTTGCAAATGCTAGACACTGTGGAAGTAGCATTCTTACTCCTAATGTCAATGCAAACAATTTTGAACTAAAGCCACAACTCATCACTTTGGTTCAAAACAACTGCTCTTTTGGAGGAGGGACAATGGAGGACCCGAATCAACACTTATCTACCTTCTTGAGGATTTGTGATACTGTGAAAACCAATGGTGTGCCTCCTGACAGCTACAAGTTGTTGCTCTTCCCATTTTCTCTCAGAGACAAAGCTACTCAATGGCTAGAGACATTTCCAAAGGAGAGTATCAACATGTGGGATGACTTGGTAAGCAAGTTCCTTGCTAAATTTTATCCCCCTCAAAGAATCCTAAGATTGAAGACTGAGGTGCAGACATTCACTCAAATGGAAGCTGAAAATTTATATGAAGCATGAGAAAGATATAAGGCACTATTGAGGAAATGTCCACCAGAGATGTTCACTGAGTGGGACAAGTTACAGAACTTCTATGAGGGACTCACTCTGAAGGCTCAAGAAGCACTTGACCATTCAGCTGGAGGCTCATTACAACTCATGAAAACTATAGAGGAAGCTCAAAATCTCATTGATATGGTGGCTAACAACCAATATTTCTTTGCTCACCAAAGGCAACGCCAACCATCACAAAGGAGAGGAGTAATGGAGTTGGAAGGAGTGGATTCAATCTTAGCATACAGAAAACCATAAAACACTTATCCCAACTCTAACCATTATCCACCAAATAACCACCCGACTAATCAAAACACCTATCACCATCCATCAATACCCCAAAACCAACCAATCTCACAAGACTCTCAGAGGATCACTAATCTAGAGATGCTCATGGAAAAGATGATGAAGAACCAAGAATTGACAACAATGAACCAAGAAGCCTCCATGAAGAACCTAGAGAGGCAGATTGGGCAAATCTCCAAACAAATTTCTGTTGAAAAACCATCAAGCTCACTACCAAGTGACACCATTCCTAATCCAAAAGAGGAATGCAAGGTAATACAGTTGAGGAGTGGAAAAATACTGCTGAAAGATGAAGAAGCCACCAAGAAACCCAAGGAAAGTGACAAGAAACAAATTGAAAATGAGGCAGCCAATGAAAAAGATGCAACAGCAAGCAAGTACTCTCAGAATCAACCTCAAGAGAAAGAAAATAGACCACAAAATTTGAAGAAGGGAAAGCAGATCATGGAAGAACCGATTCCAAGACAACTTCAAGGGGAGAAAAGCTTGACACCTCCATTGCCTTATCCCCAAGGATTCCACAAAGAGACAAAGGATCAACATTTCCACAAATTCCTTGAGACTTTCAAGAAGTTGGAAATCAACATACCGCTGGCTGAGGCATTAGAGCAAATGCCTCTGTATGCCAAGTTCTTAAAGGAACTCATCAACAAGTAAAGAGACTGGAATGAAAAGGAGACGGTAATGCTCAGTGAAGAATGTAGCGCTGTGTTACAAAAAGGAATCCCACCAAAGCTTAAAGATCCAGGGAGTTTTGTAGTATCATGCACCACAGGCAATTTAACCTTGGACAAAGCTCTCTGTGATCTTAGAGCTAGCATCAACTTAATTTCCCTGTCCATGATGAGGAAGCTTGCTATAGAAGAACTCAAACCCACCAGGATGTCACTAATCATGGCAGATAGATCAATCAAGACACCCAATGGAATTGTGGAAAATCTGTTAGTGAAGGTTGGGAAGTTTATCTTTCCTGCGGATTTTGTAATTTTGGACACCGACGAGGAAGGAAATAATTCAATAATCTTGGGAAGACCGTTTCTAGCAACTGCAAGAGCCATTATAGATGTGAAAAAAGGAGAAATGATCTTCAGAGTACACAATGAGCAAATGATCATAAATGTTTTCAAGTCAATGCAACACATTCCTGAGCAAGAAGATTACTTGAGGGTGGATATGATAGAAAGCCTGATGGAAGAAATATTAGACACTAATCAGCATGAGCAAGAAGGAGAAATTAATCAAGAGACAGCAAGGGAACACGCAGCTGAGATCTCCATTGACAAGGAGGAGAACCCAAGCAAGAAGAAAGAGGTGCATAAACAAGAACT
>NC_029774.3:74666552-74669091 GCF_000817695.3 Arachis duranensis | reverse complement strand
TCATCCCTGACAAAAAAAGAAGAAGGAGAGCTTCTTGATGTACTCAGAGCTCACAAGGATGCTTTAGGATGGACCATCAATGATTTGAAAGGCATTAGCCCAGCAATATGTATGCATAAAATCCTCTTGGAGGACAATTTCAAAGCAGTAGTTCAACCTCAGAGATGGTTAAATCCTGCGATAAGGAAGTTGTCCAGAAAGAAGTAATGAAATTGTGGAATGCTGGGATAATATATCCTATCTCTGATAGTCCATGGATAAGCCCAGTCCAAGTGGTACCAAAGAAGGGAGGAATGACAGTCATTGTTAATGAGAAGAATGAACTCATTCCAACAAGAACTGTGACAGGATGGAGAATGTGTATTGATTATAGGAGGCTGAATGATGCCACGCGCAAAGATCATTTCCCACTTCCCTTCGTTGACTAGATGCTTGAAAGATTGGCCGGCCATGCTTACTATTGCTTCCTGGATGGCTATTCTGGGTATAATCAGATAGTGGTAGATCCAAAGGACCAAGAAAAGACTTCATTCACTTGTCCATTTGGAGTTTTTGCTTATAGAAGAATGCCATTTGGACTATGCAATGCCCCAGCCAGTTTTCAAAGGTGTATGCTCTCCATTTTTTCAGATATGGTAGAAAAGTTTTTAGAGGTTTTCATGGATGACTTTTCTATTTTTGGTGACAATTTCAGTACTTGCCTGAAACATCTAACTCTTGTTTTGAAACGGTGCCAAGAAACCAATTTGGTTTTAAACTGGGAAAAGTGCCATTTCATGGTACCTGAGGGGATTGTTCTTGGTCACAAATTTTCAAGAAAAGGAATAGAAGTTGATAAGGCAAAGGTGGAAATTATAGAGAAACTTCCCCCACCAATTAACGTAAAATCTGTTAGAAGTTTCTTGGGACATGCAGGATTTTATAGAAGGTTTATCAAGGATTTTTCGAAAATAGCTAAACCTTTGAGTAATCTATTAATGATTGATTACCCTTTTGTTTTTGATGAAAACTGCCGGCATGCTTTTGAAACTTTAAAACATAAACTCACAATAGCACCAATTATCACACCCCCGGATTGGGAAATACCCTTTGAACTCATGTGTGATGCGAGTGATATTGCAATTGGTGCTGTGCTTGGACAAAAAAAGGGAAACCTGCATCATGTCATATATTATGCAAGTAAAGTGTTGAATGAGGCTCAAAAAAATTACACCACAACAGAAAAGGAATTGTTAGCTGTAGTTTATGCGTTTGATAAGTTTATATCATACTTAATAGGATCTAAAATTGTGGTTTATACTGACCATGCTGCCCTCAAGTATTTGATGTCAAAGCAGGATGCTAAACCAAGACTTATCAGGTGGATACTACTTCTACAGGAGTTTGATATTGAGATAAGGGACAGGAAAGGTATTGAGAACCGAGTTGCTGACCATTTGTCAAGGTTGCCACAAGAGACAATTCAAGAAGCTTCACAACCTGTGAATGAAAGCTTCCCAGATGAACATCTTCTGCTGATCCAACAAACACCATGGTTCGCTGATATAGCAAACTACAAAGTGGGGAGGAAGATACCTCAAGAATTCACCAAGCAACAAGTGAAAAAGCTAATCAATGAAGCAAGGAAATTCTTGTGGGATGAACCTTATCTGTTCAAAAGATGTTCTGATGGAATAATTAGGAGATGTGTCCCTGAGAGTGAAATAAGAGATATATTATGGCATTGCCATGGCTCAGCTTATGGTGGACATTTTGGTCCAGAAAGAACAGCCGCAAAGATATTGCAAAGTGGTTTCTATTGGCCAACTATCTTCAAAGATGCCAGAGAGTTTGTCCACCAATGTAATGAATGCCAGAGAGCAGGAGGATTGATAAGAAAGAATGAGATGCCGCAGAATTTCATTTTGGAAGTAGAATTATTTGATCTATGGGGCATTGATTTCATGGGACCCTTTCCCCCTTCTTATTCTTTCAGATATATCTTGGTAGCAGTGGAGTATGTTTCAAAGTGGGTGGAAGCCATAGCCACAACTACCTGTGATACACAAATTGTCCTTCAATTCCTAAAGAAGCACATTTTCACTAGATATGGAGTACCCAAGGGTCTTGTTAGTGACGGTGGTGGTCATTTTTGTAACAAACAAATGGAGAAACTTCTTCATAAATATGGAGTTATTCATAAAGTGGCCACACCATATCACCCTCAGACTAATGGGCAGGCTGAATTAGCAAACAGAGAACTGAAGAAAATCCTAGAGAAAACAGTAGGTAGCACAAGAAAGGATTGGGCTAGGAAGTTGGAAGATGAACTTTAGGCGTACAGAACAGCTTTCAAAACTCCCATTGGGAAGTCTCCCTTTCAGCTGTTATATGGCAAATCTTGTCATCTCCCTGTAGAGCTTGAACACAAAGCCTTTTGGGCTACTAAACTTCTAAACCTTGATTCTGAAGCAGCAGGGGAGAAAAGGTTGTTGCAGCTAAATGAGCTGGATGAATTCAGGCTAGAAGCCTATGAAAATACCAAGATATACAAGGAAAA
>NC_029774.3:74656282-74666503 GCF_000817695.3 Arachis duranensis | reverse complement strand
GACTCAAGATATTCCCTGGCAAGCTTAAGTCTAAATGGATTGGTCCATATTTGGTAACTAAGATCTTTCCTTATGGGAGTATTGAATTGCTAGATGAAGCAACAAAGAGCCGGTTTACAGCAAATGGTCACAGAGCAAAGCTATATCTAGGAGGACAATGGGACAAGGAAAAAGAGGTTCAGAACCTAAATCCTCCTTGAAGTAAAAACAGAGGATGTCAAGCTAGTGACAATAAAAGAGCGCTTGTTGGGAGGCAACCCAACCTGAGGTAGTTTTCTTTCATAACTTTTTCAATAAAAATGTTGAATAATTGGTATGGATTGCAAGGAGCTAAGTTTGGTGTTGCACACCAAAATAATTTAAGGGAGAATGAAAGATTCTAAGTTTGGTGTTCCACCAAAAATATTATTTAAAAACACATTCTCACCTCTTGCATGATGCTAGCTCCAAGCAATCAAACACATTATTCAACTGTTTAACTTCCTTCTAGCTTTAATTTCATAACCTTTAGCAAGGACACAAGGTTTCACATATGGTTAACTGTTGCATCAGAAGCAGTGGCAAACAATTAAGTTTGGTGTTCTCACACCTAAATAAAACCAAGAGCCACACTCGATTTATGCATACTAACCAAGTAATTAAGGGCTTGAGAAGCAAGCAACTTTGAGAATTATGCAGGACATGAGTCAACAATTGAAGATATTGTGCATCTTAACTCAAAGAAAATACAACAGAAGGAAGAATCAAAGGGCTGCAACTTCAAAGGTTGTATCTAAACTTAATCCTTGCTGTTGTGAATTGTTTTGAACATGGAAACCATTATATATCCTGCTAAAGTGTTTATCTAGTTGCAAGTGAAGTTGTTTGACTAAGTATGCTAAATCTGCATGTTGTTTGTTATCCATCACTTAGTTAAATTTTGTTTTGTCTCCCACATGCTTGAATAAAAGAGAATTGTTTGAATTGAAAAGTGAAATATCCAATGTTGCATAAGTAAGAATGGAAGTTAATGGTGGTATATGTGTTTGATTAAATGCATAAATCATGGAATAATTGTTGCATAATATCATTTTCATTAAAGTGTGAGTTAGCTTGCTGTTATAAAGATTCTTATCAATAAAGAAAAAGCCCTTGAGAACAAAAATAGAAAGAAAAGGAAGAAGAAAAAGCCAAAGTGGCAAGAAAAACAAAGAATAAAGGTTGGACACCAATAGCTTGGACCCTAGGACATATGCCTGTGGTATTCTTGTACTAAGATATGCTTGGATAAATAAATTCTAAGGGGTATTTTAAAACCCGGTCACTTAGATCAACTGATTTGGGATGACCAATTGAAACATTGTCTGCATAAAGACTCCATAAATCAAGTTCTGCTATTTGCTTAATAAGGATATGTATTCTTTTCCTGTTCATATCATTTTCTCTTAGTTTTGACGCTTGCTTGGGGACAAGCAAGATTTAAGTTTGGTGTTGTGATGACAAGTCATCATATACCCATTTTCAAGCTAATTTCACTTGTTTTATTAGCCTTTATGCACTTTCTTACATCCTAAGTAAGTGATTTGGAATGAAAATGCAGAACTTCTTTAAATCAAGCAACTACCATTAAATTGATGCTAACTCATGAGGTTTAAGCTAATTTTAATTGAATTTTAATTGATTTATAAGCCTTGTGAATTTAGTGATACTTTGAGTGGTTGTTTTGGTTGATTGTAGGTGAAGAAAAGAAGAAAAGAGGAAGCGTGGCTTAAGAAAGCGTGGCCCAAGGAGAAAAAGGCGTGGCGCATAAAGGAGGAGTGCAAGCATTGCCCTCCACAAGGGCACACTGCCCTCTAGGAGGACAACATAAGGAAACGAGTCTTGAAAGGCAACACTGCCCTGCCCACGACAAGGGCAGAGCACAAATTTGTGCCTTGGATCAAGGAAAGTAAAAACATTGCCCTGCCCTCCACAAGGGCAGTATCGGGCTCTCCAAAGGGAGAAATTCAAAGAAAAAGTTCACCATTGCTTGCCACAAGGATCGAACACGGCACCATGAGGAAGCAAGGAACTAAGCCTTATTTTGGTGCTAAGAAAATCAAGGAAAAGAGGTAGCGTGCGCGTCACACAAGGATCGAACACGGGGCTTCAACTTGGAAACATTGCCCTGCCTTCCGCAAGGGCAGGGCAGCATCTTGTGGTGCACGGCCAGCGCACCATTCTGGCACACCAAGGGAAGTCTCGGCAGCACTAACGGCACGCACGGGCATCATTCTGGCGCACCAAAAATTTCTGCCCTGCCCTCCGCGAGGGCAGGGCAGCATCCTGCGGCACCAACGCATCACATGCACGCACCAATAGGCCAGATGCATCATTTTCTGCCCTGCCCTCCACAAGGGCAGGGCAGCCTCCTGGGAGCTACTTTCTTCATGGGCTAAAATTGGATTAAAAATCCAATAAAATTCATTTCTTCACCAAATCAAAAGTCCATCCAAATCCTAAGATCCAAGAATAGAAAGTGTATAAATAGGAGATAGTTTGATGTAATTAGGACCTTTCTTTACTTTTGAACTTTGATCTTTCTTGTGAGCTTTGAATCTTTATTTTTGGAACTTTAGAAAATTTCAGAGAATTAAGGAGGAAAATTTATCTCTCTTCTTCCTCGTTCTTGTGTGGGCATTTCTACTTTTCTTGTTTGAGTCTTGGGTGTGAAGAATTGAGGAATTTCTGTCTCAATCTCCATTCAAGATCTCTCTAATTTCTCTTCTGCACAATTGAGTTCAATTTCATTTCCTTTACTGCTTCTTCTTTAAATTCTGCTTAATTACTTTGTGAACTTGGATCTGGGAAGGTAATTGAGAACTAGACTTTGTTATCTAGTCTCTTGAGTCCTGAGATCCCATTTTTCTTTTTGGTTCTTCTGTGAACCTCTGCTGCAAGTTAATTTCCATTTCTGTTTGAGAGCTAATCTATTTCAATTCGTCTCTTGTTTAGTTAATTGTTGCAGTTTAATTTCCCTTGTTTAAATTCTGAAATCCCAGTCCTCAATTCCCTTTTCCATTCAAGCAATTTATATTTCTTGCACTTTAAGCTACTGCAATTTACATTTCTTGCACTTTAAGTTTCAGTCATTTAATTTCTTGTTCTTTAAGATTCAGCATCCTTTACTTTCCTGCTCTCTAATTTACTGCAAGTCTCCCCTCTCCCTTTACATTCCAAGCAATTTAGCTTCTGTTAAAGATAAACCACTCAACCAATACTTGATTCGCTTGACTAAATCAACCACTAAACTAAAATTGCTCAATCCTTCAATCCCTGTGGGATCGACCTCACTCCCGTGAGTTTTATTACTTGATGCGACCCGGTACACTTGCCGGTGAGTTTTGTGTTGGATCGTTTTCCACACATGAGTGGGTTGCTAGTGCCGCCCTGCAAGTCAAAGGACTCTTGCAGTGGTTTGCCTCACAAGTCAAAGGACTCTTGCGAGGGACATTGCCAACAGGAAAGCCTTACCTGGTCAGAGGACTCCGGGTAACATCGGGAGCCGGTATGTAACCGACAAATGAGCTCATTACCTGCGCTAGGGCTAGACATGCATCATACTTGGTAGTGCATTTCCTTTGTTATCATTGTGGTATGAATGTATGTTTTCCTTGTTTGTATTCTATTCTCTGTGTCTGTTTTGTATTTTCTTGTATCCTTCTGTTTCTGTTCTGCTATCTGTTTTCTCTATCTTCTCTATTCATCTGTATCTTCTATTTACTATTTCTTTGTATTCTGCTATTTACCTGCTAAATAACACGGAATTAATGAACTTAACTAATAACCCCGACCCTACTAAGAACTCCCCAGTTCTTACCCCTTCTCTCTCCCTTCCCCCTTCAGATGGAAGCATGAGTATTCTTTCGTAGTTCGCTGAGGATCGTTCACAAAAAGGATTCCACTCTAAATAGTCTTCTGAGTCTAGAGTGAACTCCGTTACATGTTTATATGTATATACTATGAGGCCAGCCAACGTCTGCACCCCGCTTTTCTACAAACTTTAGCCTAAGTCCTCCGTACGATGTTGCTGTTATCTGGCCACTCGATGAAGTACTTGAGAGATGCTCTTTGATGACATATGATCGTGCAGAGGAGTAGCAGATGATGTTCTACCTTTTGGTGACGTTCCACCTGACTTGAGTTTTGAAGACTTAGAGCGTACTTTCCCTCGCTTTAGTAGTTTAGAGGGAATAGGTGAGTATAGAGTCTAGACTAGCCTGGGTGCCAGCTTAGGGACTTCTTGAACAGGTCAGGGCCTGGGATGTTGTTTGTATATATATGTATATAGTTATTATCTAGCTATATCTAGGGGTGTTCTAACTAAAAGTCTATACTCTAATAAAGGCTGGATTACTAAATGTTGTTAGCTGCTTGTGATGTATTTATGTGTGGTTGCTTATAACTGTTTTATCTGTTATTATTTGTGAATTGATTATAAATGATTCTGTTTATTAGTTCAAACATTTTCAGGAAAAAAAAAGTACCTCGCTAACTAACTATGCTTTTAACAACGAACCAGGCTCATATAATAAATAATAGATAATAATTAGGATGACAAATTGGTAGCACTCACTTTCTGGTATGTCCTAGGCATACTGAATATTGGGTCGTTACACTAATGGCCAAGCTAAGCTGGCTAACAGAGTGCTGAAGAGGATTCTAGAAAAGACAGTGGGAGCCACAAGAAATGATTGGGCCAGAAAATTAGAAGATGCTCTCTGGGCATACAGGACAACATTAAAAACTCCTATTGGGAAATCACCTTTCTAGTTGTTGTATGGCAAGTCCTGTCACCTCCCTGTGGAGCTTGAACACAAAGCTTTATGGGCTCCTAAACTCCTCAACCTTGATTCTCAAGCTGCGGGAGAGAAGAGGCTATTACAACTGAATGAGTTGGATGAGTTCAGGTTAGAAGCCTATGAAAATACTAAGATATACAAGGAGAAGGCTAAGAGATAGCATGACAAAAGAATCTCAAAGAAGGAGTTCAAACGTGGACAGCAGGTACTCGTGTATAACTCCAAACACAAGGTCTTTCCTGGCAAACTCAAGTCCAAGTGGATTGGTCCTTACTTGGTGACAAAGGTCCTCCCTTATGGAAGCCTTGAACTTCTGAATGAAGACACAAAGGACATCTTCACAGCAAATGGCCACAGAGCAAAGAATTATTTAGGAGGCCCTTGGAACAAGGAGGAAAGCATCCATGAGCTGGGATGAACAAGAATGAAGGATATCAAGCTAATGACATTAAAAGAGCATTTGTTGGGAGGCAACCCAGCCGGAGGTAGTTTTCTTCTCATAGCTATTTCAATAAAAGGTCAAATAGGTTTTTCTGTAGTGTAATGAGCTAAGTTTAGTGTTGCACACGAAAACAAATTAAGAGTGAATGTGCGATTCTAAGTTTGGTGTTCCACCAAAGATTTCATTAAGAACACATTATACTCTTCTGTATGATCACTCACTCCAAACAATCAAAGAAACTACTTAACACTTGTTTAATTTTTAGTTCATATTCTATTTTCTTTAAAAAAATCATGGAGTTTCGTGTATCTGATGCATCATGGACAGTAGCAAAGGACTAAGTTTGGTGTTCCCCTCACCAAAGTAAATCCAAGAACCTATAACAATTTATGCATGCTAACCATCTGCTTAAGTACTTAGAGAACGAGCAACTTCCACTGATTATACAGAAAACGCATTCAGTCTCTTGAATGAAGCATACATCATCACCAAACGAAATGCAAAAGTCTTAGATGATGACAAAAGGAA
Organism: Arachis duranensis; assembly: GCF_000817695.3. Classification (NCBI taxonomy): domain Eukaryota; kingdom Viridiplantae; phylum Streptophyta; class Magnoliopsida; order Fabales; family Fabaceae; genus Arachis; species Arachis duranensis. The sequence continues at coordinate 74,660,713 of NC_029774.3, read as the reverse complement.
AGCTGGATGACACCATTAAGAGGTTGTATTGTCACTTAATTCGTTATGCTTTAAATTATTCTGCATTGGAAGTTTCTGTCTATCATGCTTATTAGTAAATTAGTGCAAATTTTTATGTTTGCTAAGTGTTCTGGTTTAGGTGTTTGTACATCACTCATTTACCTAAAATCATGTCTTGTACCTCTCTGCATAAATAAAAGAAAAGAAGAATGATTGAACTAGAAAGTAACTGTCCAATATGGTAGGGTTGAAAATAAAGTTCAGTGGTGGTGATTGCTTGATTAGTTGGTAAGCTCAATAATAAAAACTACAGGATAGAATGTGTCTTATAGTGAACTTAAGTGCTGTTGTAAAACCTTTAGTAAATAAATATCCCTAGGAAAAAGAAAGAGCAAGGAGAAAAAGGAACAAAACCAAGATTAGGCAAACAAAAATGAAAGAAACAAATAAAAATAGCTAGACACCAATAGCTTGGACCTTAAGACACATGCATGTGGTGCTATTGTATTAGGATCTGCCTGGATTATTAGGTTCTGAGGAGTATTTTAAAACTTGGTAACTTGGATTTACTAATCCGGGATTACCAACCGAAAATCCACCATCAAGAGCAACCTAACTACAAAGCATTTAGTAACCCAAAGAGGTGTTGGGCATCAATATTCTTAAGAAGAATTGAGCCAAGTGTCTGTGGTGAAGAAGGGTTGAGAAAAATTGAGCCAAAAAGCTGCTGCAACACTTGACACTGAGTTACAATTGAAAATAAGCTTTTGAAGCAAAAGAAAATTTAACAGGGATCAATAGAGAATAAGGTCTTATAGCAGCAACTCTAGTTAACACTCAAAGGGACATCTCACAGTTGGAAATTAATAATAATTGAGATGCATTCTATCTGCATAAAACCCCATGAACCAAATACAATTACCTGCTAATAAGGACAGATATGCTTTTCTATTTTTCCTTCATTTCTTCTCATGTTTTAGTGCTTGTTTGGAGAGAAACATGGTTTAAGTTTGGTGTTCTGATGACAAGCCATCTTATGCTAGTTTCACAAGCATTTTTCACTTGTTTCATTAGGTTTTATGCACTTTCTTGCACAATAAGTAAGTGATTGGAATGAAAGTTCATGTTTATCTTGATTCAATCAAGCATTGTTAATTTTGTACAAAATCTTGAGATTTATGCAAGAATTAGGTGATTATTATGGATGATGCAAATTTTTATGATTTTGGTGAGACTTTGATTGCATGTGTGATTGATTTCAGGTGATAAAATGAAGAAAAAGAGATCCAGCGCAGAGTAATGCTGCATTCAAACAAGGAACGCTACGCTCTCTTGTAACGCACACACGTACAGGACGCTAACATGTCGAGCAACAACTTTGAATACCCATGCGTACGCGTACAAGACACGTATGCATGGATGTGTTTGGCGCTTATTTGCATACAAAGCGCTACATTAGATTAACAAGCATTTTCGGGCAACTATGAATTTGGTATTGATGGTTTGGAACTGACGCTGATGCGGGCAGAAATTGGTGAATTAAAAATTATTAAAATATATACGTTGCAAGTATAGTTCTTAACTCGCCAGAAATTCACTTTATCAATTTAGAAAGGTGTCACAGAAATTTGAAATTAAAATACTGGGAGTATGAATCCCAGGTCGTCTCCCAACGAGTTGCAGAAAAGTGTGCTATTTTATTAATCAGATGTTTTCAAAAAGGTTTGAGTTGAGTAAACAGGAAATAAAATTGGAGAATTTGAATAATGTAAATAAAAGCCTTGACTGGGAGTTGGTTAGTTGGAAGTCCCAGTATTGTTGAATTACTCTCTAGATTAATTGATAATTAAAGGTTATCCTGTTTAGTTATCTCTTACTAGGTAAGGGAAAGTCAAACAAGTCGGAATGCTACGTCCGTTCACAAGTTGTAACCCACTTAATTAAAAGGGATTGGTGTTAGTGACCAGAGGGCAATCCAACAATAAACCCAAATACAATCTTTCTTTTAAGCCTTCCAACTCAAGGGTTCCTTTCAATCAACTCCCCATCAACTTAGGGAACTACTCGCTCATTGTGAATGTAAAATTCATAACATATGAAAGGGAATTGAAGAAAGACATTGTAAATAAAAATCAAAATAATCAATTAAAAATAAAAATAATCCTTGTATTAAATAATCCTAAAAATATTCCAATGGTAAAATTAAACAAAGCAAAGGACATGGGAGAGTAAAGCCAAGTAAAGAAAACGAACTAGAATGACGAAGTCTTGATGAGGTAATAACTCTTCTCAGCATCCCAATGCAAAAAGTGGTAGAAAAATAAAATCCTAAGAACTATGAATGTCTAGAGAGAAAAACCTAGAGGAGGAGTAAAAACTAGATCTAAAACTAAAATTGTCTAGAATGAATTGTTGTTCTGGTTTCTGCATGTTCTCTGGCTCTAGTCTGCTGTTCTGGGCCAAAAACTGGGTCAAAATAGGGTCCAAAATGGCCCCCGGTGAATTCTGCAAATTATGCAAATCACGCTTGTCACGCGATCGCGTCATCCATGCGGACGCATCATTTGCATTTTTCCCTGCCACGCGGTCGCGTCGCCCACGCTTCTGCGTCACTTGTGCTTTTCCAATCCGCGCGGTCGCGTGAGCCATGCGGCCGCGTCACTGCGATTTCTCCTCCTTCGCGCGAACGTGTGAGCCATGCGGCCGCGTCACTTCTCGCTGGTTTATCTCCTCAGTTTCTCGTGTTCCTTCCATTTCTGCTAGCTCCTTTCCAATCTCCAACTCATTCATGGCCTATAAAGCCTGAAACACTTAACACACAGATTACGACATCGAATGGAATAAAAGAGAATTAAAATGCATAATTAAAAGTCTCTAAGAAGCAGTTTTCAATCATGTAATAATTTCAGGAAGGAAATATAAATGCATGCTAAATTAATGAATAAGTGGGTAAGGATCATGATAAAACCACACAATTAAAGACAATATAAACCATAAAATAGTAGTTTATCAGACGCGCACGCACACAGGACATGCATGCATCGATGAAGCAGCTTGGATGAAGCACGCACATGCGTGGGTGGCTCGGAAGCTGAGAATCAACATTTTACCATCCACGCGCACGCGCATGCGAGAGGAGTGCTCATGGCGCTAAAGTAGTGCTCACTAAGTAAACGCTATCAAAGTACGCATACGCGTGGATGGAGCGCACAAGCATGATCGAGTCTGGAGATGATAAGGACGCGCGCGCATACATGACGCAGACGCGTCGATTTGCAGAAGCAACAGGGGATGCGCATGTGCATAGTACGCATACGCAGGGTGAATGAACGCTACGCTCAATTTGCAAACGCTCCATTCTCCTGGAAGTGGCACCCAAGTACCATCCTGATGATGACAAGTCATCTTATGCTAGTTTTACAAGCATTTTTCATTAGTTTAATTAGGTTTTATGCACTTTCTTGCACAATAAGTAAGTGATTGGAGTGGAATTTCATTATTATTTTGAATCAATCAAACATCATTTATTTTACACAAAATTATAAGGTTTATGTTAGAATTAATTGGTTTCATGAACTATGCAAAGACCTTGTGAATTTGGGGAGACTTGCTTGTTTGGTTGCTTGTAGGTGAAGAAATGAAGAGAGAAAGAATCAGGGAAGCGTTGTGTGCAAATAGAGAACGCCACGCTCAAAGATGGGTAGCGTTCATTTCTGAAGTGAGCGTGGCGCTCACTTTGTCACCGTCTTCGTGACTTTCAAGCCCGAGAGCCAAGGCCTCGTGCCATCCATACCAGGCAGCGTTCAAATAATGAACGTAGCTGGTGCGCGAAATTGTGAACAATACTTTTTCACAACTCTCATAATCCCCGGTCATGAACCCCAAAAACTTGGTGGCTCAATACCATGGCATTACACAACTTCGCACAACTAACCAGCAAGTGCACTGGGTCATCCAAGTAATAAACCTTACGTGAGTAAGGGTCGATCCCACGGAGATTGTTAGTATTGAAGCAAGCTATGGTCATCTTGTAAATCTTAGTCAGGCAAACTCAAATGTATATGGTGATGAACGAAAATAACACAAAGGTAAGGATAGAGATACTTATGTAATTCATTGGTAGGAACTTCAGATAAGCGCATGAAGATGCCTTCCCTTCCGTCTCTCTGCTTTCCTACTGTCTTCATCCAATCCTTCTTACTCCTTTCTATGGCAAGCTTAAGCAAGGGTTTCACCGTTGTCAGTGGCTACCTCCCATCCTCTCAGTGAAAGCGATTGCATATGCTCTGTCACAGCATAGCGGAATTCATCTGTCGGTTCTCAATCAGGCCGGAATAGAATCCAGTGATTCTTTTGCGTCTGTCACTAACGCCCCGCCCTCAGGAGTTTGAAGCATGTCACAGTCATTCAGTCATTGAATCCTACTCAGAA
>NC_029774.3:74653974-74654883 GCF_000817695.3 Arachis duranensis | reverse complement strand
TTATTGAGTCTTGGCTGTGGCCCAAAGCACTCTGTCTTCCAGTATTACCACCGGATACATACATGCCACAGACACATAATTGGGTGAACCTTTTCAGATTGTGACTCAGCTTTGCTAAAGTCCCCAATTAGAGGTGTCCAGGGTTCTTAAGCACACTCTTATTGCCTTGCATCACAATTTTATTTCTCTTTTCTTTTTTTTTCGTTCTCTTTTCTCTTTCTCTTTTTTTTTCGATTTTTTTTTGAATAGAAATGCCTTTTTTCTTGCTTCAAGAATCATTTTATTGATTTTTCAGATCCTCAGTAACATGTCTCCTTTTTCATCATTCTTTCAAGAGCCAATCATTCATGAACCACAAATTCAAGATATATATGCACTGTTTAAGCATACATTCAGAGAACAGAAATATTGCCACCACATCAAAATAATTAACTGTTATAAAATTCAAAATTCATGCAATTCTTTCCTTTTCAATTAAGCACGTTTTTATTCAAGAAAGGTGATGGATTCATAGGACATTCATAACTTTAAGGCATAGACACTAAGACACTAATGATCACAAGACACATACATGGATAAACATAAGCATAAAATTCGAAAAACAGAAGAATAAAGAACAAGGAAATCAAGGAACGGGTCCACCTTAGTGATGGCGGTTCTTCCTTGCTCTTGAAGATCCTATGGAGTGCTTGAGCTCCTCAATATCTCTTCCTTGTCTTTGTTGCTCCTCCCTCATGATTCTTTGATCTTCTCTAATCTCATGAAGGATGATGGAGTGTTCTTGATGCTCCACCCTTAGTTGTCCCATGTTGAAACTTAACTCTCCTAGGGAGGTGTTTAGTTGCTCCCAATAGTTTTGTGGAGGAAAATTCATCCCTTGAGGAATCTCAGGGATTTCATGATGAGTGG
>NC_029774.3:74651821-74652671 GCF_000817695.3 Arachis duranensis | reverse complement strand
GACAGAGGGATATCCTTGGGCCTTAAACACCAAGGATTCTTCATTCACTTGAATGATCAACTCTCCTCTATCAACATCAATCACAGCCTTTGCTGTGGCTAGGAAGGGTCTGCCAAGGATGATGGATTCATCCATGTTCTTCCCAGTCTCTAGGACTATGAAATCAGTAGGGATGTAATGGTCTTCAACTTTTACTATAACATCCTCTACAAGTCCATGAGCTTGTTTTCTTGAGTTGTCTGCCATCTCTAGTGAGATTTTTGTAGCTTGCACCTCAAAGATCCCTAATTTTTCCATTACAGAGAGGGGCATGAGGTTCACACTTGACCCTAAGTCACACAAGGCCTTCTTGAAGGTCATGGTGCCTATGGTACAAGGTATAGAAAACTTCCCAGTATCCTGCCTCTTTTGAGGCAATTGCTGCTTAGACAAGTTATCCAGTTCTTTGGTGAGCAAAGGGGTTTCATCCTCCTAAGTCTCATTTCCAAATAACTTGTCATTTAGCTTCATGATTGCTCCAAGGTATTTGGCAACTTGCTCTTCAGTGACATACTCATCCTCTTCAGAGGAAGAATACTCATCAGAGCTCATGAATGGCAGAAGTAAGTCCAATGGAATCTCTATGGTCTCAGTTTGAGCCTCAGATTCCCATGGTTCCTCATTGGGGAACTCATTGGAGTTCAGTGGGCGTCCAGTGAGGCCTTCCTCAGTGGCGTTCACTGCCTCTCCTTCCTCCCAGAATTCGGCCATATTGATGGCCTTGCACTCTCCTTTTGGATTTTCTTCAGTATTGCTTGGGAGAGTGCTTGGAGGAAGTTCAGTAATTTTCTTGCTCAGCTGACCCACTTGT
>NC_029774.3:74648708-74650603 GCF_000817695.3 Arachis duranensis | reverse complement strand
GTTCTTCTTCCTTGAAGAATTCGTTCAGGTTCTCTAAAGAGAGTTGTGCTTTGGCTTCTCTGAGCTTTCTCTTCAAGGTCCTTTCAGGTTCAGGATTAGCCTCAACAAGAATGCCTTTGTCTTTGCTCCTGCTCATAAGAAAGAGAAGAGAACAAGAAAATGTGGAATCCTCTATGTCACAGTATAGAGATTCCTTTAGGTGTCAGAGGAAAAGAAGAGTAGAAGACAGAAGTGGAAAATTCGAGCTTAACAAAGGAGATGGAGTTTGAATTTTGCATTAAGGGATAATGTTAGTCCATAAATAGAAGGATGTGAGAAGGAGGGAAGTAATTTTCGAAAATTAAGTGAAAATTTTGAAAGCATTTTTGAAAAACATTACTTAATTTTCGAAAATGAAAGTGGAAAAGAAATCAAGTGATTTTTGAAAAAGATTTTGAAATCAGAAATAAAAAAGATTTGATTGAAAACTATTTTGAAAAAGATGTGGTTTAGAAGATATGATTGATTTAAAAAAAGTGATTGAGAAGATATGATTTGAAAAACATTTTAAAAAAGATTTGATTTGAAAATTAAAAACTTGACTAACAAGAAAAGATATGATTCAATCATTAAACATTTCTCAACAGAAAAGGCAACATACTTGAAATGTTGAATCAAATCATTAATTGTTAGTAAGTATCTTTAAAAATGGAAAGAAATTGATTTTGAAAAAGGTTTGACTGGAAAATTGATTTGAAAAAGATTTGATTTTGAAAAGATGTTGAAAACTTAGAAAAAATTTGATTTGAAAACAAAATCTTCCCTTCTAGCCATCCTGGCGTTAAACGCCCAGAATGGTATCCATTCTGGCGTTTAACGCCCAAAATGCTACCCTTTTGGGCGTTAAACGCCCAACCAGGTACCCTGGCTGGCGTTTAAACGCCAGTCTGTCCTTCTTCACTAGGCGTTTTGAATGCCCAGCTTTTTCTGTGCAATTCCTCTGCTGTATGTTCTGAATCTTCAATTCTCTGTATTATTGACTTGAAAAGACACAAATTAAAAATTTTTTGGATTTTTAATAATAAGGAAAAAAATCAAAATGCAACTAGAATCAATTAACAATGCATGCAAGACACCAAACTTAGCAGTTTGTATACTACTGACACTAACAAAATGAAAATGCAAATGAGACACACAAAACTATCAAGTCAAATTGAATTCAAAGATCAGAGCAAGTAAATCATCAAGAACATCTCGAAGATCACTAAGATACATGAATGAATGCATGCAATTGACACCAAACTTATGATGAGACACTAGACTCAAACAAGAAATATTTTTGGATTTTATGATTTTGTAAAATTTTTTTGTGTTTTTCGAAAATTAAGTGGAAAAAGGTATCAAAATTCTTAATAAGAATTCCAGGAATCAGTGCAATGCTAGTCTAAGACTCCGGTCCAGGAATTAGACATGGCTTCACAGCCAGCCAAGCTCTCAAAGAAAGCTTCGGTCCAAAACACTAGACATGACCAAAGGTCAGCCAAGCCTTAGCAGATCACTGCTCCAAAAGCAAGATTGATAAGGCATCAACAAGCTCTTGTGATGATAAGTTGAAACCTCGGTCCAATGAAATTAGACATGGCTTCTCAGCCAGCCAGATTTCAACAAATCACCATGAAACTCTAGAATTCATCTTCAAGAATTTCGAAAAAAATAAATACCTAATCTAAGCAACAAGATGAACCGTCAGTTGTCCAGCCTGAACAATCCCCAGCAACGGCGCCAAAAACTTGGTGCGCGAAATTGTGAACAATACTTTTTCACAACTCTCATAATCCCCGGTAATGGCTCCAAAAACGTGGTAGCTCAATACCATGGCATTACACAACTTCGCACAACTAACCAGCAAGTGCACT
>NC_029774.3:74642412-74647609 GCF_000817695.3 Arachis duranensis | reverse complement strand
CTTCCGGGCCCACTTGGTGTGTGCTTGGGCTGAGCAGTGAAGCATTTTTCGTGCAGAGACTCTTCTTGGAGTTAAACGCCAGCTTTATTGCCAGTTTGGGCGTTTAACTCCCATTTTGGTGCCAGTTCCAGCGTTTAACGCTGGGATTTCTTGAGGTGACTTTGAACGCCGGTTTGGGCCATCAAATCTTGGGCAAAGTATGGACTATCATATATTGCTGGAAAGCCCAGGATGTCTACTTTCCAACGCCGTTGAGAGCGCGCCAATTGGGCTTCTGTAGCTCCAGAAAATCCACTTCGAGTGCAGGGAGGTCAGAATCCAACAGCATCTGCAGTCCTTTTTGGTCTCTGAATCAGATTTCTGCTCAGGTCCCTCAATTTCAGCCAGAAAATACCTGAAATCACAGAAAAACACACAAACTCATAGTAAAGTCCAGAAAAGTGAATTTTAACTAAAAACTAATAAAAATATACCAAAAACTAACTATATCATATCAAAAACATACTAAAAACAATGCCAAAAAGTATACAAATTATCCGCTCATCAGTAGCACTCATTAAGGGAGCACTGGGCAAGGAAACCCAAGCAATCAGCCAAAGAGTAGCGCCCAAAGTTTGAGTGTAGCACTCATTAAGGGAGCGCTAGGAGAAGCGCTCAACCAAGGAAGCACACAAGGTGCAATGCTCGACAAAGCAATTGAGCGTTCAATAAATGAGCGCTAGTAGAAGGAGTTGAGCACATGAGGGATGCACACCAAGGGAGAAGTGAACGCAACGTTCACTAAGTGCACTGAGCAGTTCACTGGGAGCATGATGTGTGAGCATCATTCTTGTCTTTTCCTAGTGAATTTGCATTTAAATTATTGAGTTTAATCAATAATTAATTATCTTTTAGCCACTATGGATGCTACTTTGAGTTTCATGCAATTTTGTGTATTTTAGGTAGCATTTGGCTGGATTTGATGGAAAGGAAGCTTGCACAAACGGAAGGAGCTCAAGAATAAAAGAAGATGATCGGCGAGGAGCGATGCATGCGCGTACCTGACGCGTACGCGTGATTTGGAGCTTTGCATGGCGATGCGTGCGCGTACTGATAAACCGCATTTGTAGGGTTTATCTTGTGTTGAATTTAAGGGATTTTATGACCATTTACCCACATTTATTCAATAAAATAGCATGGTTTCATGATTGTCTCCGAATTTGTGCTTAAGTGTGAAAACATACTTTCTAGACCTTAAATTAGTTAATTTTAATTCACCTTTTATTCCACTAGATGCCTTGACTTGTTTGATAAGTGATTTCAGGATGAAAAGGGCTAGGGAAGGATCGAAGGAGTGAAAGGAAAGCATACAAAGTGGAGAAGATCACGAAAAGCTAAAGAATTGAACTCGCCCATGGACGTGCGCGCGCACACCTTGCGAAATGGCCCATGGACGCGTACGCGGGCTGTGTGCGTACGCGTCGATGCTGATACTTGATTTTTAAGTGAATTCGCACCCAGCAAATTCTCTGGAGTTGTAGGGCCCAATCCCAACCAACTTTTGGGACAAAAATGCTATTTAAAGCCAAGGATTGAAGAGCAAAGGGGGGATTCCATCATTCACACTCATTAGGATTAGTTTAGAGTTAGTTTTAGAGAGAGAAGCTCTCACTTCTCTCTAGGATTAGGATTAGGATTAGGTTTAGTTCTTAGATCTAGGTTTAATTCATGCTTTGATTTACTTTTCCTTTTGTAATTCTTCTTCTCCTACATCTCTTCTCTCTAGTTTAACATTTAATTCTTGTAATTCTCTACTTTTATGTTTATGCACTTTTGTTTCTTTTATTTTCCTTTTATGCAATTTGAGTTAATTCATGTAGATCTTGTTCACTTGATTTGTTGTTGTTTAATTCCTTGCAATTGAGTAGTGTAGATTTACTTTCCTTGCAATTTTACTATGCTTTCCTTTTATTGCCTTCCAAGTGTTTGATAAAATGCTTGGTTGGATTTTAGAGTAGAATTTTATGCTCTTGGCTTGGAAAGGTAACTTATGACTTCTTGAGTTGCTAATGTCCAACTAATTGATGATTGGGATCCATTAACTCTAGTTCTCACTAATTGAATTAGTGGAGAGTTAGGACTTATGGACTAGGACTGATATATCTCATTTGACTTTCCTTTACTAGTTAGAGGATTGATGCATTCGCATATTTGCCATTTTAACTAGTTAGTTTAGTTAGTTTTAGCTTAGGTTCATTCACTTTCTTTGAAATAAATGAGCAATTTTGTGAGTTTTCCTCCATGCATCCATGAACCAAGAATTAAGTGAAATTTGGCATAATTCATGCAAATAAATCAAGGAGTTTATATACAAGTTGATGTGAATGATTCCCTTGAAAATTATTGCATAAGATGGCAAAACTTTGAGGAAAGTTCTTTGGTTTATGTTAGGTGATGAAGCAAGAAGACAATGGAGCAAGAAAATATTGGAGAAAGGAAGAACAAGCAAGTTGGCAACTTGGAAATCAAGTTGGCAACTTGCTAGTGTGTGTCCAGCAGAGTTGGCAGCTTGACCTCCCCCTCTTCAAGGATGAATATCTTGAACCACAAGGATCCAATTGGCATGATTCCAATTGCGTTGAGAAGCTGACATCAAGAGCTTTCCAACGATATACAATAGTCCATAATGTGGCAAGAAATGGAAGCTCAAAACAGAGGGAAACTTAAGCCCCAAGAGCAAGGAAATGGAGCATTGCAAGTTGCAAACTTGAGGACCAAGTTGGCAACGCCATGAAGCCACCAGGGGAGATGTTGGCACGTTGTTGCTGGCGTGTTTGCCAACAACTTGGGCAACAACGCCCAGGCAGCTTGAGGATGCTCTCTTCAAGAACATATATCTTGAGCTAGAAAACTCCAATTGAGGTGAAATCAGTAGCATTGAAAAGTAGACATCAAGCGCTTTTCAACCATATATCACAATATGAAATTGGAGTTCATTTGAAGGTTCAAAAGTTGGCTTCATTTAGAGCCTCAGACATTGAGAGCGTGGTCACTGGCGTGTTCACCAGGTTGCCAACGCTCAACCAAGTTGCCAACGCCCAAAATGAAGAAAAGAGCAGCATCCAGCATGTTGCCAACGTCCAAAGCACGTTGCCAACGCCCAGGAGCTTCCAGTGGGCGTTGTCACTGGCGTTTTTGCCAGTAACTTGGGCAACAACGCCCAGCCCAGGCAGCCTGACCTCCCTCTCTTCAATGACTTATATCTTGAGCTAGAGAACTCCAAATGAGATGCTTCCAATTGCATTGGAAAATAGACATCAAGATCTTTCCATCCATATATAATAGCATGGGATTGGAGTTCATTTGAAGATTCAAGAGCCAGCTACAATTAGAGCCTCAGAAACACTGGGCGTTGTTGCTGGCGTGTTTGCCAACAACTTGGGCAACAACGCCAGACAGCCTGACCATACCCTCTTCAAAGGAGCATAACTTGAGCTATAGAGATCCAATTGAGGTGCTTCCAGTTGCATTGGAAAGCTGACATTCAGAGCTTTCCAACCATGTATAATTGTCTATAGTGAAGCATGAAATTGAAGCTCGAGCAAGAGGCAACTTTAGGCATAAAAACTGAATTCAGAGAAGGCCAAAACACTTAGCAACATTTTGGGCCAGAATCTGTGAAGAGATGGCTCTTGTTCTCTACACCCTTTTCAAAGGCAACTTCTTCCTTCATTGGACCAGGAACTCACAATGGAAAAGCCCACATTGCCAACCACTTGAGGACCTCCAAATGAGTCTTAGGAGTAGTATAAATAGAATTAAACTTTGTACTTGGAGGACTCTTCTTCCACACTTAGAGACTTTTACTTTTGCACTTTTAGTAGTATAGCTTTCATAACTTTCGGGAGGATACCCGAAAGCTATTTTGTCTCTCTTGCAACTTTCAAATTTCAGTTTTAAGAACTTCTTCTTCCTCATTCTTCATTCTCTTTTATTCTCCATTTAACTTTAATGTTTAACTTTGCCATTGTTGTTGAATTTAGAGCTATGATTCACTAAACCCCACCTTCATTAGGGGGAGGAGCTCTGTTTATTTGAATGGGTTGACAACAACTCTCCTCTCTCTCAATTCAAGTGGTTCATCCAAGAGGAAACTCTTGTTCTTCACAGATTCAATTACATTCGAGAGAAGGATTGAATCTATATGAATTGTATGGTGAACTTGAGAAAGAATCCATAGAATTCAGTTTAGAGTTATCCTCTCATAATTTCCTTGATTAATACACTTTGGGTTGGTATGTGAGATGTAACCTCCCTTGGTTGAGATCCTGGAAGTTGTGTGGCTTGGGATTAGAAATTGAGCTTCACCTCTTCTCATGACCAATTAGATCACGAGAGTGGCAATTGATTGTGTTGAGAGAAATTGGATTGCCAAGAGATTGGGATCCAATTAATCACAATCTGCCATGGATCTATCCCCATAATTGAGAAGGAGTTGAACCAAGTCAATCCATGATAATTTACATCTCTGATCCCTAATGATTTCTCCATCATTAATTCTCATCTCTTTTGTTCTTTAGTTATTTTGAATACCCACTACCCAAATCCCTTTTACTTTCTTGCAATTTATCATTCTGTCACTTATATCCTGCTTCCTACTTCCTGAAATCTATTCCTCTGCTCTCTAAATTCTGCAACATTTACCTTCTTGCAATTTACTTTCCATGTCATTTAAGTTTCTTGCACTTTAATTTTCAGCTATTTACTTTCATTTTCTTCCTTTACTATAGTTCTTTAAATTCATTGTCAATTAATTTTCTGCAAGTATATCAAAAAAATCAATTCTCATGAAATCCAAATCATGTTTGCTTGACTAAATATATCATTTAACTAAAATTGCTTAATCTACCAATCTCCGTGGGATCGACCTCACTCTTAGTGAGTTTTATTACTTGATGCGACCCGGTATACTTGCCGGTTGTACGTAAATCTTAATTTTCACGTATCACAAGTGCAGCAAAAAAACGTCAACTGTTTGGGTGTAGCATTATCCGGTAAATAAAAAAATAAAAAATATTTTTAAAAATTTTAAAAACTAAATTTTTTGTTATTGAATTTTTAATTTATATTATTAAATGTTTTTTATTGAAATAAATAAAATAAAATAATGTCCATGCAATATCTAGTAAACAATAGATCTGTAATTTTTTTTTTTATT
>NC_029774.3:74559706-74641523 GCF_000817695.3 Arachis duranensis | reverse complement strand
GGTGTGGTGGTGGTGACAGGATCGGCTTTCCCTCTCTCTCTCTCTCTCTCTCTCATCTTCGCGCATTTTCTCTCTCTCTTCGAAGCCCAACAGTGATGTGTAGTGAGGCACCACGGTAACCCTAGCTCGATGGTGGCTGGACATTGGCGGAGCATGACAGCTCCTCTTCCCCATTGTGGTGTCTCTAACTCACGACGCACATTCTCTCCCTTGATGGTGGCAGCAGCGATGATGTCTCCCTCTTCTTGCATGGTGGCTCGGCATCTTGACGGCGGTGGTGGTGTGCGACGGTGGCTGGTGATGGCTCGGTACCCTCCTTCTCTCGGATCTCTTCTCGTGCTCTCTCCTCACTTTCTGAATCTCCCGTTTCTTAGCTTTGTTCCTCTTTGCTCTCTTATTTCCTCTGTTAATGTGTGTGTGGGTAAAGGAAAAGGACAATGGAGGTGGTGAGTGAATGGTGAGGAGAGGGTGGCATGGCTCAATGAGGAGTTAACAGGTTATGGGGTACGTGTGTGTGAGTTGGGTAAAAAGGGTTAGGGTTAGTAAAATTAGGGTTTAGAATTGGAAATTTGGGATTAGGGTAGAGTATTAATTTAAAACCAAATTTAATCAATATAATTAATTTTAAGAATACTACTGATTTTTCAAATTACAAATTATTTTTAATTAAATACTTCTAATTTAAAATTACAGATAAATAAATAAATTCTTCTTTGTTTATAAAATAAGGATCGAAACTAAATATTCAAAATATTGTACATAAAATTTTCATTATTTCTCAATTACTAGAACTTTAAATTATAATTAAGAAGTTACTCGATTAATATGTAAAAATCTCCAAAAATATAATCTTGATGAAATAGAATAAATCGTAAAATAACTTATTATTTAATTTTCGAAAATCCGGGGTCTTACAGTGTGCGCACCAGAATGTGCGTACGCACGTTTTCTGAAAATCACAGGGTGTGCGTGCGCACAAGTCAAAATGTAGCCACTGTTTAGAGTACGCGCACAGCAGTGTGCTTGCGCACACATACCAGAACTCATAATTTCTACAACATCACAGAAATCAGATTTTTGACACCAACTTCCAATGACCATATCTTTTTCTACAAAATTCCAATTTCCACAAAATCTATACCGTTTTAAAGTTCTTTGAATTGAATTTAATTTGATACAAAATTAAATCAATTTCAAAAACCGTAGATCAAGATATGATCCGCCAAAGTTGGCATAAAACCCATTTTTACCAAAAACAATAAAAACTCAACTTTACCAAAACTCTCAATTTAAAACCAAATCAAAGCCTACTCAATCATCATAAAATACCACCACACACAACAACTTACCATTTCATATCATTTCCATCAATTTCACACCTAACTCACTCAACCATTACACCATAAATTACTACAAACCCATAATTTCCAATTCAATCATTAATCAACACTCATAATCATTATTCACAATTCTCACCAATCCATTTCTAACATCACAAACACTATCATCACAACATTACATCATTATACTCATCAATATCCATCATCACACATAATAATCATCAACACTCATCATCATCATAATCGTATATTGCACATTCCAATATTCCATATACTCCTCTTCATCATACGACATAATCTTATATAATTAAGCATACACTAACATCATTCAATCCTATCTTATGGTCCACTAGCCTAAGTGTCCAGAAACATTACATATTACATAAAGGAAACAAAAACCATACCTTGGCTGATTCTCAGGTAACTGAAAACACAAAGCTCAAACTCAAAGCTCCAAAACCATGAAGCTCACTCCAACAAACACCAAACCTCAATCTAACATCATACAACATACCAACATCAAACTTAGGGTTCACAAAAATAACTAAACACAAGGATTTAGTGAGACCTTACCTTACCGTTAACGTTTTTAGCCTGTTTGGCCCTCTTTGGACCAAAACCTTTAAGATTAGTGCCCGATTTTTTATTCTAAATTATTTTTTTCCTTCCAAAATAATAAATTAATTTTCAAAATCTTATTTTTCTCAAAATACGGTACCGAACAGACTAGAGTCGGTACTGCCAGCGCATGCACTGGTACCCATTTTTACAAAAAATCTTTCGTAAAAGATACATTTTCCAACTTAGAAAAATTTATTGAATTCAAATTTTACTTTTATATGTTAAAATTAAGATGTCTAATTTTTTCAAACGATTCTTGATGACTACGCATCATGTTATGTTTTTCTATGCTTTTTCATATAAAAATCAATTCATAATGCTTAATTATGGGAGTGTTTTGGTGATTAAATTGAATATTGCTTTGATTGCTTGAGTTAATAAATTTTGTAGGAAATTATGGAAAATGAAGCAATAAAAGCACTAATAGAGGAAGCACACTCCCAAGGTGGCAAAAAGTTGGAAACAAACTCAAAGAGAAGCAAAGAGGATTTGCAACCCTGACCTCTTCACACTCCAACAAGAATAACT
This sequence comes from Arachis duranensis, assembly GCF_000817695.3. NCBI lineage: Eukaryota > Viridiplantae > Streptophyta > Magnoliopsida > Fabales > Fabaceae > Arachis > Arachis duranensis. The sequence goes on along the minus strand of NC_029774.3, from coordinate 74,639,034 downwards.
CGAGCTACAAAGCTCCAAATGAAGTGATCTCAGTGTCCTTAGAAAGTAGACTTCTAGAGCTTTCCAACCATATATAACACTTTATAGTTGACACTGATTTGAGGGGACAAATTGCTATTCGTTTAGCTTCACAATTTCAGCGTAAAACAAGTCCCTGCAGTTCGCCAGACTGACCTCTTCACCTTCAAAAGATCATAACTTGGGCTAGAGAAGTCCAATTGACATGCTTCCAGCGGCGTTGGAAAGCTGAGATCTAGGGCTTTCCAAAGATATATAATAGTCTATAGTGGACATTCAATTTGGAGACCCAAACAGACCAATACTTCAGCGTGTAAGGTTTTTCCAAACCTTCAAAAGCCCAAAATGCCACTTCAATGACACTCCACATTGGGCCACTTCCAAATACTCCAATCCCTTCATTTATTCTTCAATGTTTCAAGCTTCTATGAAGGGAGTTAAAAGTTCACAAGCCCAAGTCAAGCCACAAGTAACAATCAATCAAGGCCACAAGAATCATCTAGAAGTAATTAGGAAATTTGCATTTGATTGTAATTTCATTTGAATTTGTAATTTAGTTAGCTTATAAATAGGGCCTTAGATTCATCATTTGAGATACACCATGGAGGGGTGGAGGTGACTCCACTCCCCTTTCACTCTCATTCTCTTCTCTTCTTTCATTTTCTTTCATTCACACTTTAGTAAATATTTTTGTTATGATGAGTTTCTAATTTCCAACATTTGGGAAAGAGAGCTCTATTGCAATTTAATGGGTTGATTTTTTTCATTCTTCATCTTCAATTCTTCTTTCATTGTTTCTTTAGAGAGAGTTTTTGTGCTTCAAAGATCTAATTACTATCGAGAGAGGGATTAGATCTATTTGAATTATATGATGAACTTGAGAAAGGAGTTATAGAATTTAGTTTGAGGCTCTTCTCTCACAACTCTCTTGATTGATAATTCTTAGCTTGATATGTGAGATGTAATCACTTTGAATTGAAATCTTGAGGGTTGTGTGGCAATTAGAGACCATTCTTCATCTCTTCTCATGAGCAATTAGATCAAGAGATTGGCAATTGATCAAGTTAAGAGAAATCAAATCACCAAGAGATTGGGGTTTGATTACTTATGATTTGCCAAGAGATCAATGATTGAATGATTGAAGTGGAGATGAGAATTGTTGATCTTGAGAATGCAATATCTCTTGATCCCAATGTTAATTTCATTCTTAATTCTTGTTATTTACTTCTTGTCTTTAATTCTTGTCATTTAATTGTTCTCTTTAAATTCTTGTCATTTACTTATGCACATTTATGGCTTTCTTTACTTTGGCACATTTATGCCTTCCAAGTGTTTGTAGAAATACTTCACTTGGTTTTACTTTCTAGTCATTTACTTTCTTGCACTTTACTTTCTTGTACTTTCTATTCCTTGCAATTTACATTCTTGCACTTTAATTTTTAGCACTTTAATTTCTTGTCATTTACTTTCCTTGCACTTTATTGCTTTTATTTAATTTCAAGTCATTTACATTTCTTGTTGCTTATCACTCAAACATGAATCGTCTAACTAGAACAATTAATTAACTATTGCTTGCTTAATCCATTAATCCTCGTGGGATCGACCTCACTCTAAGTGAGTTTTATTACTTGATGCGACCCGGTACACTTGCCGGTTGTACGTGAAATCTAATTTTTACGTATCAAGGATGACTTAATGGGATTAATCCTTGCCAATTCTCATATTGTGGTTAGTGATTAGGATAGAGATCCTTGACCACCAACCCTTTCCAAGACCTTTTTAGCCATTAGTTTACTTTCTTGCCATTTATCTTTCATGTTTCATATCAAAACCCCAAAAATAACTCAAAACCAATAACAAGACACTTTATTGTAATTCCTAGGGAGAACGACCCGAGGTTTAATACTTCGGTTTATAGATTTTAGGGGTTTGTTACTTGTGACAAACAAATTTTTGTATGAAAGGATTAGTGTTGGTTTAGAAACTATACTTGCAACGAGAATCTATTTGTGAAATTCTAAACCGTCAAAAATCCAATCATCAAAATGGCGCCGTTGCCGGGGAAGTTGCAATGGTGTTATGTTATTGGTTATTGTATATATGTGAATATTGTGAATATGTTTGCCATTTGCTTGTTTGTTAGCTTTTGGTAGTTGTAGGACTTTGTTTCCTTTATTTGTTATTAGTTTTTGTTTTCTCTTGCTACTATGAATTCTCACTTTGGCTATGAGTGTGATTACAACTATGTTGTAGGTGATGAGAACTTCAATGAGAATGTGTATCAAGGATGGGACACTCAAAGGTGGGAGGAGCCATATGCATATGATCAATCTTCTTGGAAACAACCTCCACCAATATACTATGAAGAAGAGCCATTCTATGATGCATACCAATCCAATGGCTATGGTGAATCTCCTTGTGACTTTCAAGAACCACCACCATATGCTTATGAGCCATATCCTCAACATATCCCTCAACCATACTCACAAGCTTCTTTTTACCAAACACCTCCACATGACCCTAATCGTTATCCATCATACCAACCACCTTTTGAGACACATGAGCCATACATAGAACCAACCGAATTCCAATGTAATTACTTCCAAGAACCACCACCTCTACACCCTTACCAAGAGGAACCACCTTCTTACCATGAATCCTTCCACCAAATTGATGAACCTTCCTATCCACCCCAATCTCTAATGGATGAAACCCTTGGTGTTCTTCTCCAAGGGCAAGATGAAATAAAAGGGATGTGCAACAGTTTGTGGCTACCTTGACCGAGGTAGTAAGCCGATTAGCCTCCCAATGCTTGAATATTCAAGGAACTCCCATAGCTACATGTGAAGAATCCAAGAAAGAGCATAGCATGAAGGAGAGATTGGAAACTCTGGTGGATTAGAAGGAATGCTATGTGGTATTAGAACAATTGGAGAAGCCTATGATCATTGAAGACAAGGAAGAAGTGGTTGAAGACCTAGGAGATGCGGGACCTCCATGGGAAACTAGAACCATAGAACATACCTCCAAGAAGATTGAATTTGATGTTGAGGAGGAATGTGCACAACTTCCAAAACAAAATTTGAATGAAGACTTGGAGGGAATGAAACAAGAATTAAGTTCCATTGGTGATGAAGATCACGCATCCAATCTTCTTGGTGAAGAATCCTTTGAATTTGAAGAACCTTCTCCCAATGAATTTGAAAGTGATGTGGAGGTAGATTTCTCTCGTCCTCCAATTTATGACTTGAGTGATGGAGAAGAGTTAGATGAAGTTGATGAACAAAGGATTGAGAATGAAGAAGTTTATGAAGAGGTGGAGATTGACAAGGAAGCAAACAAGGGAGTAAAGCTTGCAAGGACATTGGAGATATCTCTCCCTAAGCTACCACCATCCATTCTCTCATTCAAGTCAGTAAATTCCTTATACTCAAGCTTTATTATTCCCTTTGAATATGGTTTGATTGAAATGGATGGTCAACTTAGACATATTTGTGGCTATAAGAGTAAAAAGGAGATGGTTAGTGGTTGGAAATGCCATTCTAGGTTCACCATTGTTACATGTTCAAAGCTTAATAGCAAGAGTTGGTGTAGAACTAGATTGCTTGGGTCTAGGATGATGTTTGGTCATTTCTTTGAGAATTCACTTTGCTCACCACCCACATGGACTAATGATGATCAACTTAAAGACCGGTGTCAAAACAAAGTGTGGGACCCCGGATCGCACAAGGAAAATCAAATTTGGGAGCCCATGGTGTGTGTAGAACTCTATCAAAACTTGGAGATATTAATTTTGAAGAATGAGGCACAATGGAGAATCAAGAATTGGTGGATGTTCCAAGATGAGTTTAAGCACAAGCCACCTTGATGAGGAGCTCCACAAAAGTCCAACTTAAAGACAATAAACAAAAGTGCTAGGTGGGAGACACCCCACCATGGTAACATCATTTCATTTTCTCTTTTGTAAATATTGGTAGAACTAGTTTAATATCATGTTTAGTTTAGTTAGTTGAGTATATTTGGTAGTATAATATGTCAAATAAGGTTTTTGGGTATTTTGGTAGCTGTTTGGAGGTCTAGAAGGCTTGGTTTGGTGCAAGAACTTGAAAAATTTTTTGAAATACAGAGCACCATCCACGCGTATGCGCATAGTGCGCGTACGCGCACATGAGCATTTTCGACCATCCACGTGGATGCGCACTGCACGCATACGCGTGGATGCGAAAATTCCATCCCTAGCCAAAAACCCGAGAGTTAGGCCTGCACTGTGCGAACATTGGACCTAAGGTACAAACCAACTCACGCATGCGCGCAGTTGACGCGTACACGCACATGATCTTGAACTCGCAATGCACGCGCACGCACGTTGTTCGCGTGCGCGTCGATCGGGTTGCTTGCACTCCTGGTACATTTTCCAGAGAGTCGTGTTGGCCTTGTCGACGCGTAAGCATGCATGACGCACACGCGTCGGTAAAAGAAAGAGTTTTCTTTTCTCCGCTTCAATTTTCTTTTGTTTATCCCATTCGCATACTTCTACTCTTTCCATTTTAATTTTGTTTTTATAGGTAGTTTTCATGTTTTTTTTCTAAGTCCCATCTTAATAATGGTGTTGAACTTTCCTACTCAATTGTTGAGACTTTCTTGCATTATTTTGGTGCTTCTAAACTTGTTTGATATTGATGGGTGATGAAACTTTTAAATCAATGCTTCATCTTATATGACTCTTATGTCCTTGTGCATTGACATGAACTTATAGTGTCTTTCATGACCCATTCTTTCTTGTTTGAACTTGATGCTCAACATGCTCTTCATGGCACTTACTTATGCTTTGATTTTACTCTTGCATAAAGTATTAGTTGATATGCCTTAGCTTATATTATTTTCTCACTTACATGCGTAGCTAACATGTAGTGAGAACCTTACTCTTACTTGGCATTAGCCCCGCCTACGTTCTATTTTCTTTGATATCTTTGTTGTAGGCTTACTTTTCTTTCTTTTTTTCTCTCCCTTTAGGTTGGCCACCAAAAAGGGGGAAGGAAAAGTTTCTAAATGGGGCAACAAGCAAGTCATCCGCACAACCTTTTGAAGAAGCTCATCAAGTGTAGCAACCCATCCACCTTGCTCTTCATTGCGTGCACCGAGTACGGTGCAATCTTCAAGTGTGGGGAGGTCGTCCGACCGATCTCCGTGGGTAACAATTTTCTTTCAACACCAATGTTAGCTAGTTGTTGCATTTCATTATAGGTTGCATGTTAGTTATAATTTGTACATATTTTACCACTTCTTTCCTATTAGGACTACTTGGTTAGGGTGATGATTTCTTTTCCAAGAAACTGTTTTAGGGCACCCTACCAATTTGAAAAATTTTGTTGAACTTGCTTGAAAGAATTTGTTTTGGAACATGGTTTTTGAGCTAAGAACACACAACCTTGTGAGATTTGAGCTTAATGGTGTGGTTACATCTTATAACCACTTATTTTTCCTTCTTGTGTGCAATTATTCTCTTTCTATGAATGTAATCTTTGATTTGTTTGATTCTTTATGTCCATTATTTTGTGTATTCATGCATTTATATGATTGAGGCCATCATTTCATTAGCTCACTTACCCAAATAGCCTACCTTTTATCTTTCATTGTTAGCCAACTTTGAGCTTACGCTTAACCCACTTGTTCTTTAATTTAGCACATTACAAGCCTTAAAGCGGAAAATAATAAATGTCCTTAATTTGGATCTTTGATTAGCTTAGGCTAGTGTGTGTGTGTGAGTATCATTCAAGTGTGGAAAACTTGGGACATTAGTTGAGTTAAAAGGATGTTTTTGTTTTATATTTCTATATTTGAGAATCGGGTACATATTCATCCATTAATTAAATGTAAGATCTTAGGAATTGATAGTCTTGAAAGAAAGAAAAAAATAAGAAAAATGAAAGAAAAAGAAAAAGAAAAAATAAATGTGAAAAGAAAAGAAAAGAAAAAATAATAGAAAAAGAAAGAAAAAGAAGAAAGAATGCAATAAAAGGGGACAAAATGCCCCAAAGTAAAGCTCAACAAAGAATCAATGCATAAGTGTTGTGAAATGAAAAGGAAATGCATGAGTATGTGAAAAAGTGAAAAACCGGTAGTTAGGTTAAAACTTAATTGTATAGGATGTCATAGGTTAGGCGGGAAGTTTAAGCTTATCAAAGATTCAAATTTCAAGTCCACTTGACCAAATATGCATCCTACCTTGACCTTAGCCCCATTACAACCTATGAAAAGTCCTCATGATAGATTTATGCATGCATGAAATAAATGTCAATTGTTAGATGAAAAACAAATCTTGGAAAGCATGATTAGGGGAGAATTGAGAGAATAGACCCAACACACTTAAGCGACTAGAGTGCAAACACTTCCGGTGAGGGTTCGATGCTCAATTCCGTGAGGTGCCAGCTTCCATAAGCTTTCTTCTTGCAAGTCTATTTGAACTTCATTTTTATACTTGAATTGGTAGGATTCATGAATCGTTATATAATCTTGGCCCTACTTGTGCATACATGCTCTTGGAGGATTGATTTATTTTTAACCAAGTAGGTAGAATCATTTTGCATTTAGTTGCATTCATATAGATAGATGCATTTAGGTTATTTGCATTGAATAAATGTCGTACCCCTTGTTTCATTCTTGGTTTAAGCATGAGGACATGCTTGGTTTAAATGTGGGGAGGTTGATAAACCCCATTTGTAGGGTTTATCTTGTGCTTGATTTAGGGGATTTTATAACCTTTTACCCACATTTATCCAATGAAATAGCATGGTTTTATAACTTCTCCTTTAATTGTGCTTAAGAGTGAAAACATACTTTTTAGGTCTTAAAATAGCTAAATTTAATTCACCTTGATTCCATTAGATGCCTTGATATGATTGTTAAGTGATTTTAGATTAAGGAGGTAAGGATTGGATCAAGGGAATGAAGGAAAAGCATGTAGAAATGGAGAACTCATGAAGAAATGAAGGAATCGCAAAAGCTGTCAAACCAACCTCTTTGCGCTTAATCGACCATAACTTGAGCTATAGAGATCTAAATGATGCGGTTCGTTCCAGTTGTGTTGGAAAGATAACATCTGGGGCTTCGAAATGATATAAGATTTGCCATAGTTGCATCGCGTATAGGGGCGCGCACGTGCATGGTACGCGGATGCACTGATGGTGGCACATGATCCACTTAATGCAACTCGTGGCCAGCAATTTTAGAAGCCTTGTCGGCCCAATCCAACTCATTTCTGATGCTATTTAAGCCAAGGATTGAAGAGAGATGAAACACCTAGTTACTATTAATTTAGTTTAGCTTAGTTTTGGAGGGAAAGTTAGTTTTAGAGAGAGAAGCTCTCACTTCTCTCTAGGGTTAGGACTAGGTTTAGATATAGATCTACTTCTTCTTCTTCTCTCTTAATTTTCCTCTTTCATCCTCAATTGTTCTCTTGTAGTTGTAGAATTCTTCTTCTCTTGTAATTCCTTTGTATTGTTAGTTGTAGTTTATGAACTTCCTTTTGTAGATCTACATTTCTTCTTCAATGCAATCGGTAAGTTCTTTGTTATTTCATAATTGTTTGATTTTCTATTGTTGATCTCTTACTTTTGTAGTTGTAGATCTCTCTTTAATTCTCGCAATTCATGTTGTTTACTTTTATTGCCTTTTATGTGTTTGATGAAATGTCTCTTCTAGTTATGAGTTATATTTTGTTCCCCTTGGCTTAGGTAGAGTAATTAGTGACACTTGAGTTATCAACCTCTTTTGTTGATTGATAATTAGAGATAGCTAATTGATTTGAATGCCTCTAAAGCTAGTCTTTTCTTTAGGAGTTGATTAGGACTTGAGGAATCAAATTGATTCATCCACTTGATTTTCCTCCATGGTTAGAGGTTAACTAGGTGGGAGCAATGAACAATTCTCATCACAATTGATAAGGATAACTAGGATGGGATTTCTAGTTCTTATACCTTGCCAAGAGCTTTGTTAGTTGTTAGTTTATTTTCTTTGCCATCTGTATTTCTTGTCTAAAATCTCAAAAAACCCCAAAATATCTCATAACTAATAACAAGAACACTTTATTACAATTCCTAGGGAGAACGACCCGAGGTTTGAATACTTCGGTTATTAATTTTAGGAGATTGTTTAAGTGACAAACAATCTTTTGTATGAAGGGATTATTGCTTGGTTTAGAAACTATACTTCGATGAGATTTCATTAGTGAAATTCTAAACGATGAAAAATCCATTCATCACATACCTGACGCGTACACGTGAAAAGCAAATTTGTGCAGCGACGCGTGCACGTACCTGACGCGTACGCGTGACACGCGAAGAAGACCACTGACGCGTACGCGTGACTGATGCGTACGCGTGACATGCGCGACATGCAGGGAAAGCAGAAAACGCTGGGGGCAATTTTTGGGCCCCATTTTGGCACTCAAGTAAGGCGCAGCTCTCTACCAAGTTAGGCACGGATCCAGTGAAGCCAAGTGGTTCCCACATTACAAGGCGTGGATTATTTAATTGATTCTGATTCAAAATTGAATTTGAAAATAGGAAAAGATATTATCTTAATTTTTGAAAGTAGATTTTAAATTTATTAGCAATTGATATAAAAGGAATTCAATTCCATTCATGCCATCAGATGGGAACTCAATACATTTTACCTGAATCCTTATTTTCTCTCTAAACCATGAGCAACGAAAACTCCACTATTAAGGTTAGGAGCTCTGTCTATTTGTATGATTGATTTTATTGCTTTTTCTATTTTAATTCATGTATGGATTTATAATTTAAGAATTGTTTTCGCTCTTCATATTATGAATTTGGGTGGAATGAAAGCGTGACCCTCTTTCTATTTGAGTTCTTGCATAACTTGGAAAAACTCTTTACTTGAACAACAGCTTGAAAACATGTTCTCCTAAATTTTAATTATCTGGATTTAACAGGATATGTGACATATAATCCTTTTATTTTTGGGTAATTAGAGTTTTTGTGGCATATAAACTGGAATTTGATCATCACCTTCTAATTGGAATTAATTGACTAAGGAATTGGCTGTTGATGAATTTTAGAGGAGACTAGAAAGGTCTAAGGAATTACGGTCTAGTAACATATAGTTTGCCATAAATTAAATTCTACATGATTAAAATAGTTAGTAAGAAAAGTTAATCCAGAAAAATAGATAACTCTAAAACCTTAACTATTTTCTCCATATTTTATTTCCAAACCATTTACTTTACAATTTTAGTTTTTGCATGATTATTCAATGCTCTTTGAACATCCAACACTCTTTTCTGTTTGCCTGACTAAGCTCATCAATCAACCATTTTTGCTTGATCCATCAATCCTCGTGGGATCGACCCTCACTCACCTGAGGTTCTACTTGGTGCACTTGCCAGTTAGTCTGTGGTTGTTAAATCACCACACCAAGTTATTGACGTCGTTGCTGGGGATTGATAGTGATTAACAACTATTAGTTGTTTGATTGCTTAGATTAGGCATTTTATTTTTAATTTTATTAAAATCTCTTTTTAATATTAAAAAAAAATATTTTAATAGCACTGGGAATTCTCTGCACTCTGACGTAGAGAGTTCCATTTTTTTCTTGTCTTCTGGTTGTTTATATGTAGGAACAGAGACAAAGAACATCTTTTGGACTTTGAACCTGTACCTGAAAGGACTTTCAGGCGGCGTTTACAACAAGCAAGGCTTTACAAGGTTACAGAATCCATTATGGATCGTAACGAGGCTGCTAATGCCAATGTGGCAAATCTGAATGGGAATGAGTAACAAAGGATAGTGCTTGGCTCTTATTCTGCTCCTATTGCAGATCTTTATAGAAAAAGCATTGTAGTGCCTCCTATAGCTGCGAACAACTTTGAGTTCAAGCCACAATTGGTCACCCTGGTGCAACAAAACTGCCAGTATCATGGTCTTCCCCACGAAGACCCAAATCAATTTATTTCTAATTTTCTGCAGATTTGTGATACTGTGAAGACAAATGGAGTGAACCCAGAGGTGTACAAGCTAGTGCTCTTCCCGTTTGCTGTATGGGATGGAGTAAAGCTATGGCTAGACTCCCGACCCAAGGAGAGTTTGGATACTTGGGACAAGGTTGTTACTGAGTTTTTGAGTAAATTTTTCCCACCAAAAAAGCTTACTAAGCTTAGGGTGGAGGTTCAGACCTTCAAGCAGAAGGATGGTGAAACTCTTTATGAAGCTTGGGAGAGATACAAGCTACTGACTAGGCAATGACCTCCGGACATGTTCTCCAAATGAACTCAACTAGATATCTTTTATGAAGGTTTGGGTGAAATGTCCAAGATGTTCTTAGATAATTCTACATGAGGTTCAATGCACAAGAAGAAGACACCAGAGGAGGCTATTGAGCTTATTGAATTGGTTGCTAGTAACCAATATTTATACTTATCTAACAGGAATCCTGTGAACTCTGAAGCTCCTCGGAAGAAGAGTGTTATAGAAGTAGAAACTCTCAATGATATTCTTGCCCAGAACAAGCTTATGTCTCAGCAAATAAATCTACTTACTCAACCGACGGGTGGAATGCAAGTCTCTGCTATCAACACCCAAAATCCACCTCAAGAAGCTTCTTATGACATGACAGGTAATTTTGTGCAAAATGATAATTATGATTATGCTCAATTTTCTTCTGAACAGGTCAATTACATGGGGAGTGCTCCTAGAAATCCCAACAATAATCCCTATTCTAAGACCTACAATCAAGGGTGCAGAAATCACCTAAATTTTGGGTGGAGAGAGCAACCTCAGAGGCCACAAAATTTTAATCATAATTCTCAGGGTGGTTTTCAACAGAATAATTTTAATAACCACCAGTTTCAGTCATCTCAGCAAGCAACTTCTCAACCCCAACAGAATAATGATTTAGAAGCAATATTGATAAGTTTTAGACAGGAAACCAAAGCATCAATCAAGAACTTAGAGATTCAGATGGGTCAATTAGCCACAAAAGTTGATAAAATTGATCAAAGGACCACTAATAGCCTTCTTGGTAATACAGTGGTGAATCCAAGAGAGGAATGCAATGCTATCACCTTGATAAGTGGACAAGTGGCATGTATGGAAGCACAAGTTGCCGAGGAGCTAGTTGAAAAAGATTGCAAGGTTATTCAACTGAGAAGTGGCAAAGTAGCTAGCTCTGAGGCCAAGGTCAATGAAGAGTCAGTTGAAAAAGAAGCTCCAGAGGAGAAGAAGGAAAAAGAATAGCACGCCCCTCTAAAGCGTGCGGACAACCCATTCCCAGACTCTATTGACACTCATCCTACATTTCCAAAGGCTCCTGAGTACAAGCCTAAGATGCCATATCCTCATAAACATCAAAAGGAGACCAAGGACAAGCAGTTTTCAAAGTTTTTGGAAGTCTTCAGAAAGTTGCAAATCAATATTCCTTTTGCTGATGTTTTGGAACAAATGCCTATCTATGTCAAGTTCATGAAGGAGCTGTTGTCAAAGAAGAAGCGATTAAAGGGAGATGAGACAGTAGTCTTGACTAAAGAATGTAGTGCTGTAATTCAGAATAACTTGCCAAGGAAGATGTCAGATCCAGGGAGCTTTCAAATTCCATGCACCATTGGGAGCACAACCTTTGAGAAAGCCCTATCTGATCTGGGGGCAAGCATAAATCTAATGCCCTTATCTGTGATGAAGAAGCTGCAAATCCAAGAGGCACAACCCACAAAGATAGCATTACATATGGCAGACAATCTATGAAGCCTGCATACAGATTAATGGAGAATATCTTGGTCAAAAAGGGTAAGTTCTTCCTCCCAATAGACTTTGTGATTCTTGACATAGGGGAGGATGAGACTGCCTCTATAATTCTAGGAAGACCATTCCTAGCCACTAGAAGAGCTCTGATTGATGTAGAAGTGGGTGAATCAGTGCTTAGAGTGCATGATGAGCAACTAGTCTTCCATGTTTTCAAAGATGTACATTCAGCAGGTGAAGAAGAGAGGTGCATGCAGACTGAGCTTATTGATCCAACCCGCCAAAAACCCCTTGATGAAACACAGCAGAATCTGCAGCTCAAACCTCCCTTGGCTACAATCAATAAAATTCCTCCTGACATCAAACCTAAGTTTGGTGTTGGGAATGCATCATCTACCAAGGAGGAGGTTCTCGAGAAGAAGAAAGTACCTAGAGGATGGAGAAACAAAAAGATCCCCCACTGAAGGTTTTTCCACAGGAATGAAGGTGGTGTTGACCAGCAATCCATCATGGGTTTATACAGTAATCAGAATCCTCTCTCTGGAGCATATTGAGCTATGTTATAGAGACACATGAAAGAAGTTAAAAGTAAATGGTAAAGAGCAGAGCCCCTATGATCCTCCTCCTTAGAGGAGCTGACTGTCAAGCTAGTGACGGTAAAAGAGCACTTGTCGGGAGGCAACCCGATAATTTCGTATCCTTAGTTATTTTTCGTAGTAGTAGTTTTCTTACTTATTTGATTTTTATTGAGTTTTTTCTATTTTTTTGATCGTGCAGCTATCTTAGAATAGGGACCGAATATTAAAAAAAAAATGTGCACACGACGCGCAAGCGTCGCTGATGCATACGCGTCATATGTATGTGCGTGAAAAATAAAAAGTGAACCAAAAGTTGTGCAGGAGGGGAGCAGGAAGTGTGCTTGGCACACAAAAATGGCTCACGCGTACGCGTCCATGACGCGTGCGCGTCATTTGCGATTTTGGCACTCCACGTGTACGCGTCAAGCATGCGCATGCGTGGATGAGTAAAAACGGCGTAAAAGGTGTTTAACCAGAGAGTTATGCTGGTGTGAGGCTGGAAGTATGTTGGATGCACAAACCCCACCACAAGGACGTGTCCGCGTCGTTTTCCTATCCTAGCCATCCACGCATACGCGCCTTCGATGCATACGCGTCGCTTGAAGTTTGCGCGATCCATGCATACGCATGCCTCACGCGTACGCGTTGCATGCGACGCCCAATTGAACCACCTCAGCACCTGATTTCAAATCATCCACCTCCCAAATCCTAATTCTCTCTTGTTCTTTTATCTTTTTCTTCTTTTTTCATCATATTAATTACTTTTATGTCTCTCTCTGTTTGCAGTACTTCTTTGCTTGAGGACAAACAAACCTTTATGTTTGGTGTTGACGCTTCGCTTATGGCTCTTCTGTCTAGCACCAAAGGGAGAAGAATGTTCTTTATGAAGGAATGAGATGACCACCAACATAATTGAGGTGGTTGAGTTTCTTTCATTCTATTTCTCCTCCATTCTTATGTTGTTGTCTTCTGTTTTCTGTTGCTTTGATTACTTGCATGATCGTTAGTACTTTTAGTCAAAAAAAAAATTTTTTTTACGCACCACTCTCTGTACTTGAATCTAAAAGGAAAAGAAAAGAAGTGATGTATTGCTTGAGAAATTGAGTCTAATTTTAAGAGTAGTCTTATTCACATAAATGTGGTGGTATTATTTGTGATTTTGAATCCATGACATGAACAGTGCATATTTGAATTTGAATCGAAGGATGTTGATGTATAAGGAATAGGAATTTAGAGAATTATTATGACTTATCTGAAATAAGTAAAAGTTTAATCCTTCAAGCAAAAGAAACACCAAAAGAAAAATATATATAATAATAAAAAAAGGTCCAAGGCTCTGAGCATCAATGACTAGGGAGGTCAGACATGATTAAAAGCTCAAAGAGTTGTTTCCCTATTCATATGCTTGTGGTGTGATTTTGTCAAGTAATCCCTGAGACAGAACAATTAGAGTCGAGACCAGGTGCATTTAACAGAGTATGCCAAAGGCTTTGAGCACCACTGTCTGGGAGTAAATGAAAGAAAAATCAGAACTTAAAGAGAGTTCCCCAGTCAAGTGCTTGTGATGTTTCTGTATCAAGTAACCCTTGAGACAAAATATTTAAAGTCACGGCTAGGCTCAAGGTGCAAAGCACAAAAGAACAATTAATTAAAGTAAATTTTGCTGTGTTCAAGGCTTAAACTGAAATATAAATATCAGAGAATTCATAATATTATCTGGATTCTAATCCGAATGACACTGACATTCCTCTTATTCAAAGGAGAGTGAGATGCCAAAACTGTTCAAAATTACAATGAATAAGTCCCATTTTAAGAATAGACTTGAGCTTAATCGAACTCTCATTCTCATGCAAATTCACATCCTAAGCCTGTATTATTTTGGTTGCTTGAGGACAAGCAATAATTCAAGTTTGGTGTTGTGATGCGTGAGAATCTTTCTTGTCTTTTCCTAGTGAATTTTCATTTAAATTATTCAGTTTAATCAAGAATTAATTATCTTTTAGCTACTATAGATGCTCCTTTGAGTTTCGTGCAATTTTGTGTATTTTAGGTAGCATTTGGCTAGATTTGATGCAAAGGAAGCTATCACAAATGGATGGAGCTCAATAATTAAAGAAGATGATCAGCAAGGAGCGACGCGTGCGCGTATCTGACGCGTACGCGTGAAAAGCGAATTTGTGCAGCGACGCGTGCGCGTACCTGACGCGTACGTGTGACACGCGAAGAAGACCACCGACGCGTACGCGTGACTGACAAGTTAGGCGCAGATCCAGTGAAGCCAAGTGGTCCCCACGTTACAAGGCGTGGATTATTTAATTGATTCTGATTCAAAATTGAATTTGAAAATAGGAAAAGATATTATCTTAATTTTAGAAAGTACATTTTAAATTTATTAGGATTAGATATAAAAGGAATTCAATCTCATTTATGCCATCAGACGGGAACTCATTACATTTTACCTGAATCCTTATTTTCTCTCTGAACCATGAGCAACTAAATCTCCACTGTTAAGGTTAGGAGCTCTGTCTATTTGTATGGATTGATTTTATTGCTTTTTCTATTTTAATTCATGTATGGATTTATAATTTAATAATTGTTTTCGCTCTTCATCTTATGAATTTGGGTGGAATGGAAGTATGACCCTCTTTCTATTTGAGTTCTTGTATAACTTGGAAAAGCTCTTTACTTGAACAACAACTTGAAAACATATTCTCCTAAATTTTATTTTTGGGTAATTAGAGTTTTTGTGGCATATAAACTGGAATTGATCATCACCCTCTAATTGGAATTAATTGACCAAGGAATTGGCTGTTGATGAATTTTAGAGGAGACTAGAAAGGTCTAAGGACTTAGGGTCTAGTCACAAATAGTTTGCCATAAATTAAATCCTACATGATTAAAATAGTTAGTAAGAAAAGATAATATGAAAAAATAGATAACTCTAAAACCTTAACTGTTTTCTCCATATTTTATTTCCAAACCATTACTTTACTATTTTAGTTTCTGCACGATTGTTCAATACTCTTTGAACACCCATCACTCTTTTCTGTTTGCCTGACTAAGCTCATCAATCAATCATTGTTGCTTGATCAATCAATCCTCATGGGATCGACCCTCACTCACCTGAGGTATTACTTGGTACGACCCGGTGCACTTGCGGGTTAGTCTGTGGGTGTTAAATCATTGCACCAGAGCACCAAATGCATCCTAATCCACTTGAACCAAGCCAAGCACCCTTGACCCACTTTCATTCAAGGCCAAATTAAAAAGCCCACTCCAAGTTTTAAAGACTGAAATAGAAAGTGTATAAATATGATCAAATTTGATTTGGATTGGACACACAGACTTTTACTTTTAGCTCATTTTTAGTTTTCTCTTTTTAATTTTCCTTTAGAATTTTGGGGAATTGGGATCAGATCTAAGTTTTACTGTCTGTGCTCATTTTACTTTCTTCTGCAACTTTAATTTTCTATTTTGGGTTTTGAACTCGAATTGAAGAACTCCACTGAAATTCTTCATTTGAGAATCATCTTTTACTTTTCCTTTTTATAGTTCTAAGAATTGGAAATTGGATCTGAACTTTCTTTCTGCTTTCATTTTATTTCTTCTGCAATTTCCTCTTTACTATTTGGTCAAGTGATTAATTGGGATCTAGATTTGCTTTCTGTTCTTGTTACTCTTTTGCAATTGTCAATTTCTCTTTTAGGATTTCACAATTGAGCTAAGCTTTCTTGCTGTTTTGATTCTTCTGCAATTTTTCATTTCTATTTTGGTTCCTCTGCAATTTCTCTTCATCTCATACTTCTTTAATTTACTGCACTTTACATTTTACAGCTTTGTTTCGAATCTCAGTACCCATATCCCTTTATTCTTCATGCAATTTAAGTTTTCGAGCTATTTAGATTCAGCAATTTACATTTCTTGCACTTTAATTTTCATCTTGTTTACTTTCTTGCACTTTAAGTCTTTGCAATTTACTTCTTATGCACTTTAAGATTCAGTAAATTTTCATTCTCCCTTTTATTTTCTTGCAATTTTACTTCTGTTAATCAAGTTTCACTCAAATTATTAAATATTCACTTAACTAAATTCATCACCTAACTAAAGTTGCTCAATCCATCAATCCCTATGGGATCGACTTCACTCTTGTGAGTTATTACTACTTGATGCGACCCGGTACACTTGCCGGTGAGTTTGTGTGGAATCGTTTTTCCCTCATCAAGTTTTTGGCACCGTTGCCGGGGATTGATATAGATTGATAATGATTAAGTAGGGTGATAATCTAGATTAAGCATTTTTCTTTGTTTTTGTCAAGCACACTAACTATTTGAGTTTTTGTTTAAGCTAACTTTAACCTCATTCAAGTAGTAGAGTGAATTATTTTTGGTCTCTGGTTTTGTGTGTGTTTTATGCTAGGAGGAAGAAGAGGTGACTCCACTTCTTTTGATCCTAAACCAGAGAGAACACTCTTGAGATTGAGAAGAGAAGCATGAAGGAAGGGCGTAATTGGAGATGAAGAATCAGAGGAAGAGAATCAAGAGATGGAGGGCAACCCCCCTAATCCACCAGACGAAGGGGTTGCTAATAACAATGGCCAGCCTCAAAGGAGAGTTCTAGCCTCCTACACCTTCCCCAATGCAAGAAACTGTGGAAGCAGTATACTCACTCCAAATGTTCATGCCAACAACTTTGAGTTGAAGCCTCAACTCATTACATTGGTGGAGAACAACTGTTCTTATGGAGGAGGTCCCTTGGAAGATCCAAATCAGCACCTAGCTATCTTTATAACGATATGTGACACAGTTAAGACAAATGGTGTACACCCAGACATCTATAAGTTGCTGTTATTTCCATTTTCCCTGAGGGATAAGGTAACTCAATGGTTAAAGGCATTTCCCAAAGAAAGCATCAACAATTGAGAGGATTTAGTGAGCAAATTTTTGGCTAAATTCTACCCACTTCAGAGGATCATAAGATTGAAGACAGAGGTGCAAACCTTCACCCAAATGGATGGAGAATCACTTTATGAGGCTTGAGAAGCATACAAAGCTTTGATTAGGAAGTGTCCACCGGAGATGTTTAATGAACGGGACAGACTTCAAAATTTCTATGAGGGATTGACTTTAAAAGCTCAAGAAGCTTTGGATGATTCTGCTGGAGGATCAATGTAACTAATGAAGACAATTGAGGAAGCTCAGAACCTCATAGACACTGTGGCAAATAACAAATACTTTTATGCTCATCAAAGGCAATGCCAACCAGCTCAAAGAAAGGGAGTATTGGAGCTGGAAGGTGTGGATACCATTTTGGCACAAAACAAGGTGATGCCCCAACAGATTCAACAACAAACAGAGATGATGGACAAGAGGATTGATGGTCTTCAAGTAGCTGCAGTGAACACAATAAATCAACTATCACCTACATGGAGACAAAATGAAGAGAGATATGAAGAGCAATAGCCCGAGCAAGTTAACTACATGCATAACCAAGGAGCTGGACAAAATAAATATCATGGAGATACCTACAACTCATTGGTGCACGGAATTGTGATACACAACTCCGATATAATAAACCAGCAAGTGCACTGGGTTGTCCAAGTAATACCTTACGTGAGTATGGGTCGATCCCACGGAGATTGTTGGCTTGAAGCTAGCTATGGTCATCTTGTAAATCTCAGTTGGGCGGATTCAGAATGTTATGAGAGTTTAGATAATTAAAAGTTAAATAACACATAATATAAGATAGGGATACTTATGCAATTCATTGGTGGAAATTTCAGATAAACGCATGGAGATGCTTTGTTGCTCCTGAACTTCTGCTTTTCTATTGCCTTCATCCAATCATTCATACTCCTTTCCATGGCAAGCTGTATGTTGGGGGATCACCGTTGTCAATGGCTACCATCCGTCCTCTCAGTGAAAATGGACTGGCTACAGGTTACGTTGGGCTAATCATCTGTCGGTTCTTACCTGTGTTGGAATAAGATCCAATGATCCTTTTGCGCACTGTCACTACACCCAACAGTCATGAGTTTGAAGCTCGTCACAGTCATCCCATCCCAGATCTTACTCGGAATACCACAGACAATGTTTAGACTTTCCGGATCTCAAGAATGCTGCCAATTGGTTCTAGCATATATCACGAAGACTCTGATTTCACGGAATTGAAAGGCTCTGTTGTCAGGAGAGGCAATCATGCATCGTGAACCAGGAACCCAAGAGATACACACTCAAGCTCTCGCAGATAGAACGAAAGTGGTTGTTAGGCACGCATTCATAAGGGAGGATGATGATGAGTATCATAGATCATCACATCCATCATGTTAAAGTACAAGTGAATATCTTAGAATAAGAATAAGCGTGAATTGAATAGAAAAACAATAGTACTTTGTATTTATTCATGAGGAACAGCAGAGCTCCACACCTTAATCTACGAGGTGTAGAAACTCCACCATTGAAAATACAAAAGTGATGAAGGTCCAGGCATGGCCGAATGGCCAGCCCCCAAAACGTGATCAAAAGATCAAAAGTGATCCCCAGATATTCTCAAAAATGATCTAAAGATATAAATACAATAGTAAAAAGTCATATTTATACTAAACTAGTTACTAGGGTTTACAGAAATAAGTAGATAATGCAGAAATCCACTTCCGGGGGCCACTTGGTGTCTGCTTGGGCTGAGCATTGAAGCTTTCACGTGCATAGGCTCTTCTTGGAGTTCAAACGCCAGTTTTGGTTCCAGTTTGGGCGTTTAACTCCAGTTTTGGTGCTAGTTCTGGCGGGCATTTGGATGCCAATTTGGGCCATCAAATCTCAAGAAAAATACAGACTATTATACATTGCTGGAAAGCCCAAGATGTCTACTTTTCAAAGCAATTGAAAGAGCACCATTTGGGCTTCTGTAGCTCCAGAAAATTCAGTTCGCATGCAGGGAGGACAGAATCCAACAACATCTGCAGTCCTTTCTCAGCCTCTGAATCAGTTTTTTGCTCAGGTCCGTCAATTTCAGCCAGAAAATATCTGAAATTACAGAAAAACACACAAACTCATAGTAAAGTCCAGAAATGTGATTTTTGCATAAAAACTAATAAAAATATACTAAAAAGTAACTAAAACATACTAGAAACTACCTAAAAACAATGTCAAAAAGCGTATAAATTATTCGCTCATCGCAACACCAAACTTAAGTTGTTTCTTGTCCCTAAGCAACTAAAAATAAAATAAGATAAAAACAAGAGAATATACTATAAATCCCAAAATATCAATGAAGCTTAGTTCCAATTAGATGAGCGGGGCTAGTAGCTTTTTGCTTCTGAATAGTTTTGGCATCTCACTTTATCCTGTGAAGTTTAGAATGATTGCCACCTATAGGAACTCAGAATTAAGATAGTGTTATGACTCTCCTTATTTAGTATGTTGATTCTTCAACACAGCTACTTTATGAGTCTTGGCTGTGGCCCTAAGCACTTTGTTTTCCAATATTACCACCGGATACATAAATGCCACAGAATGATGCCAGGATGGGCGTTTAAACGCCCATTTTTCTTCTATTACTGGCGTTTAAATGCCAGTTTGCCTGCCAGTTCTAGTATTTAACGCCCAAAATGGTGCCAGGCTGGGCGTTAAACGCCCATTTTGGTATCCTTACTGGCGTTGAAACGCCAGTAAGTTTGTCCTCCAGGGTGTGCTATTTTTTTATGCTATTTTTTATTTTGCTTTAATTTTTGCAGTTGTTTTTGTGACTTCACATGATAATCATCCCAAAGAAAACATAAAATAATAATGGAAAACAAAATAAAAGAGTAATGAATATAGATAAATAAAATTGGGTTGACTCCTAATAAGCACTTTTTTAATGTCAATAGCTTGACAGGAAGCTCATACAGAGCTTCACATATGCTCAGAGCATGATTGTGGCCTCCCAACACCAAACTTAGAGTTTAGATGTGGAGACTTTGCTTGACTCTGCATGGAGAGAATTGGATGAAGCTTTTCATGCTTCTTCTCCATGTTTACAGAGGAAAATCCTTGAGCCTTAAACACAAGGTAGTTCTCATTGACTTGAAGGACTAACTCTCCTCTGTCTACATCAATCACAGCTTTTGTTATGGCTAGGAAGGGTCTTCCAAGGATGATGGATTCATCCTCATCCTTCTCAGTGTCTAGGATTATGAAGTCAGCAGGGATGTAAAGGCCTTCAACCTTCACTAAGACATCCTCTACAAGTCCGTAAGCCTGTTTCTTTGATTTGTCTGCCATGTCTAGTGAGATTCTTGTAGATAGTGGCATGAGGTTTACACTTGACCCCAGGTCACACAGAGCCTTCTCAAAGGTCATGGTGCCAATGGTGCAAGGTATTAAGAACCTTCCGGGATCTGGTTTCTTTTGAGGTATCTTCAGCTAAACCAAGGCGTTTAGTTCATTAATGAGCAATGGAGGTTCATCCTCCCAAGTCTCATTACCAAATAACTTGGCATTCATCTTCATGATTGCTCCTAAATACTGAGCAACTTGTTCTTCAGTAATAACTTCATCTTCTTCAGAGGAAGAATACTCATCAGAGCTCATGAATGGTAATAGGAAGTTCAGTGAAATCTCTATGGTATCTAGATGAGCCTCAGACTCCTTTGGTTCCTCAGTAGGGAACTCCTTGTTTTCTAGTGGACGTCCCATGAGGTCTTCCTCATTGGGAATCACTGCCTTTCCCTCCTCTACAGGTTCGGCCATGTTGGACGTGTAGCTGGCCTTGTACTCTCTTTTTGGATTCTCTTATGTATTGCTTGGGAGAGTACTAGGAGGAGTTTCGGTAACTCTTTTACTCAGCTGACCCACTTTCCTCTAAATTTCTGATGGAGGACTTAGTTTCATTCATGAAACTAAGAGTGGCCTTAGATAGATCAGAGACTATGTTTGCTAAGCCAGAGAGGCTTTGCTCAAAATTCTGTGTCTGTTACTGAGAAGATGATGGAAAAGGTTTGCTATTGCCAAACCTATTTCTCCCACTGATGCCAGGGCATCTAGGCCAGTTTTTACTGACCTTTTCTTTACTGTTTTAGGGTAGTTTCATGCATTTTCCTAGTGAATAAGGCAAGTTTTGGGTGAAAATACACTTACACCTTCATTTAAGCAACTATTGTGAATTTTGCATGATTTCATGAGATTTTTGCCAGAATTGCATGATAACTTGATGATGCATAATCTCATGACTTTGGCTAGAGCTTTGATGCACTTTAATTGCTTGATTTCAGGACAAATGAAGCATGGAAGAACCACATTAGCATTCACGTTAACTTAGTTAACGTGACTACTAACATGGGATGGCAAAGAGCTTGCAACGTTAATGAGAAAAGTGATCACCAATAACGCCTGCGAAGCCATTCATATCTTACGTTAAGAGCCACGTTAACTAAGTTAACGTGGTACTTATCGTAGAAGAAAAAGAGGACACCACGTTAACGAGAAACATGAACTCCAATAATGTTTCTCCTCAACGTTAGTGGTAAAAGTGAACACCACTAACATTGGAAAACTAGGCAATGCCCCACTTTAAGAGTCACGTTAAATTAGTTAAATGAACTCTAACGTGGAAGAGGATCAATAACGCCAACGTTTGTGACACTCACTTTTGTCACTAACGTTGGATCATTAGCATTGCCTACGTTAACTCTCACGTTAAGATTGTTAACGTGAAAGATAACGTGGAGTTGGGTTCAAAGAACCAACATTAGTGACACTCACTTTTGTCACTAACGTTGGGAGATGGCTTCATTACTACGTTAAAAGCCACGTTAACTTAGTTAACGTGGGTTCTAACGTAGGGACTTAAGGCAATTGGAGCGTTAGTGACAAAGGTGAGTGTCACTAACGCTCTCGAAGGTGATAGATACCCATGTTAAGAGCTACGTTAGCCAAGCTAACATGAGATCTAACGTAGGGACAAAAGGAAAGCAATGTTAATGGGAAAAGCGATTCCCATTAACATTTGCGAAAAAGGGCACAAGCCAACGTTAATGGGAAAGGTGAGTCCCATTAACGTTGGCCAAGGATTGAGTAAGAAACGTTAGTAGTCACGTTAAGATTACTAATGTTGGAATTAACGTGGGTATATAAAGGTGGAACTTTAGTGGAAAAAGTGAATGCCACTAACCTTCTCGCACCCAAAATGTTACTCAACGTTAATATCACTAAATGCCCAAGCCTAATTCATATTTCTCTGCAAGCTGGGCCCACTAAAGATGAGAATTACTTCAACTAAAGGTCCAGAGCCAACATCCAAGACTTGAAGAACTCACTAGAAGATCATAAGGAGTAGTATATATAGGAGTAGTTTTGAACTAGAGAGAGGTTTAGCACTTTTGGGAACTACTCTCTGCATATTTACTTTTCTGTACTTCTAGCATGGATTCTTCTTTTCTGCCATTTTTCATTCCTAGAGCTATGAACAACTAAACCCCTTTCATTGGGTTAGGGATCTCTGTTGTAATTTGATGGATCAATTATAATTTTCATTCTTCTTCTTCTTTCTTTTCTCTTGATCTTACTAGAAAGCTTTCGATCTTAATTCAATTGGTTAGTTGTCTTGGAAAATAAACTCTCCATAATTGGATCTCCTTTGAACCTTGGAAAATGGATGAGGAAATCATGCTAGAAATGCTTTCTCATGTTGGACCAAATTGAGGTTTGGATGGATATTGTGACATTTAATCCTCCCAACACTTTGATTTGGAAATACATGTGGTATAATCAGTGACCACACTTTCATCTCTTCCCATGAGCAATTAAATCAAGGAATTGGGCAATTGTTCAAGCTTAGAGAGATTGGATTGCCAAGGAATTGGGATCCAATCACTTAAGATTGCCAAGGAGATTAATGAATGCATTGATTGAGGAAGAGATGAGAATAAACTTAATCCGGAGAATGCAACATCTCCTAAACCCAATGATCTTCCCATTTCTGATCTTATCCATTCTATTTACTTTCAGCCATTTAATTTCCTGCTCATTACCCCAATTCCCCATTTAAGATTCTACACTTTAATTTCTGCTATTTACTTTCTAGTCATTTAAATTTCTGCATCTCAATCTAAATCCTGTTTAGCTCAACTAGCATTTTCTTCTAACTAAAGTTGCTTGACCAATCAATCCCTGTGGGATTCGACCTCACTCTATAGTGAGTTTTTACTTGACGATAATTCGGTATACTTGCCGAAGGGAAATTTGTTGAGAGATAAGTTTCCATGCATCAAGTTTATGGCGCAGTTGCCGGGGATTGATTTTGAATCAACAATGATTAAGTTAGAAGATTACTAGATTGGGCATTTTTTTCCGTTATTCTTTTCTATATTTAGTAATTTACCTTAATTTATTTTTAATTTCTTCCTCATCCCCTATTCCCTCTCTAATTTCTGTTCTCATTTCTTAGTTTATCATAATTCAGCTCACTAACCCACTAACTGTTTGATAAATTGCATCACTCACACTAATAATCAGTCTAACAAAAATTGTCGTCACTATATCTCCTGTTGTGCATTCTGGCTGTTGTATGACAGGGAGAAGAGAAGGAATCTCAACATCCTTTGATTCAGAGCCTGAGAAAACCCTTTGGAGACGAAAAAGGGAAGCAAGAGGAAAAAGAATTGTTGGTGCTGAGGAAGAGGAAGAGTATTTTGAACCCAACATGGAAGAGAATTTGGAGAACAATCATGAAGAAGAAGCTCATAATCATGCCAGAGAAGGCCATGCAAACCGGGTTGGGCATGAAAGGAGGGTCTTAGTATCCTATATCAATCCTAATCCAGGAAACTGTGGAAGCAGCATTCAGAAACCCACCATTCATGCCAACAATTTCGAGCTAAAACCTCAGTTCATCACTTTGGTGCAAAATAATTGCTCATTTGGAGGAGGTGTCATAAACCCATATTTCATGGTTTATCTTGTGCTCAATTGAGTGGTTTTTATCAACTCTTTACCCACTTATTCATACTATTCGCATGTTTTACATTTTCCTTCCTGATTTTATGCTATGATTGAAAACATGTTCTTTGATCTTATATTTGCTTATTATTAATCCTCTCTTATTACCATTAGATGCCTTGATATGTGTGTTAAGTGTTTTCAGATATTATAAGGCAGGAATGGCTCAGAGGATGGAAAGGAAGCATGCAAAAATGGAAGGAATAAAATAAGTTGGAGAAATTGCTAAGCTGTCCAGCCTGACCTCTTTGCACTCAAACGGCTATAACTTTAGCTACAGAGGTCCAAACGACGCGGTTTCAGTTGCGTTGGAATGCTAACGTCCGGGGCTTCGATTTTAATTTACCATAGCTGCCCCGAGGCCAGGCGACGCGAACGCGTGAGTCACCCGGATGCGTGACCTGGCAGGAACGCAACCCGCGCGGCCGCGTAAGCCATGCGGCCGCGTCACTTGTCCGCGACCTGTACGGACTAGAAAGCACTGGAAGTGATTTCTGGGCTGTTTCTGACCCAGTTTTTGGCCCAGAGAACACAGATTAGAGGCTATAAAGTGGGGGAATGCATCCATTCATAAGAAGGCTCTCATAATTTACTTTTCCATGATTTAGATTTAGTTTTGAGAGATGTTCTCTCCTCTCTTTCTTAGGATTAGGATTAGGACTTCTCTTAGTTTTAGTAGTGACTCTCAATCCCAGGTTCTTTATTTTTATTTAATTTATGAACTCTTTCATGTTACATATAATTTTCTTAATTAATGTTATTTGAGGTATTTCCATTCATGATTGCTTTCTTTTATTTACATGATTACTGCTTCCCATCTGAAGACATTTTTTATTCAGTAAATTTACTATTTTCTTTTTGGCTTTGGTTGAGACATTGGTAACTCTTGAGTTATTAAACTCATTGTTGATTGAAAATTGGAATTAATTTGCCCACTTAACTTACCTCCATAGTTAGAGGTTAATAAGGTGGGGGAAGAATCCAATTCTCATCACAATTGATAAGGATAACTGGGATAGGACCTCCAGTTCTTATACCTTGCCAAGAGATTTTATTAGTATTATTTTATTTTATTTTACTTATCATATAACATATTCCCACCTTACTTCCAAAACCCCAATTTACAAACTCATAACCAATAATAAGATCATACCTCCCTGCAATTCCTTGAGAAGACGACCCGAGGTTTAAATACTCGGTTATCAATTTTAAAGGGGTTTGTTACTTGTGACAACCAAAACGTTTGTACGAAGGGATTTCTGTCGGTTTAGAGACTATATCTACAACGCGACTGTTTTTATGACATTCCTTACTGGCAAATATCCTAATGTCAAAATGGTGTCGTTGCCGGGGAATTGCAAACGTGTGCCTTATTATTGGTTATTGTAAATATTTTTCAAAAATTTTTTTTCTTTTGCTTGTTTATTTATTTGTGTTTTTAATTTTTATTAACTACTATGAAGTCTCACCCCTCTCGCTTTGAGTTTGGTTCTAACTTTGTTGAAGGAAATTGAAACCATAGCAGGAATATGCATCAAAGTCAGACCAATCAAGGATGGATGGAGTCAAGAGGATCTAATCAACCCTTTAGGCAACAACACCCTCCAGGATATCATGGACAACGACCATTCTACAATGCATACCCAGCTGAAAGATATGTTGGACAACCTTGTAACCACGAACAAGTCCACCCCGTGCCTATAGACCATCCTCTCAACATAACTTTGGACCACCACACTCACAAGCCCCTTTCCACCATTCACCTCCATATGACCCTAACCCTCAACCACCATACCAACCACCTTATGAACCATATGAACCATATATAGAACCACCCCAATTCCAACCCAATTACTCACAAGAACCACCACTTCAATATCCACCATCTCCATATCCATCAATCCAAGAATAAATCTCCTTGGAGAAAGCAATTGGTGATCTAAACTCTACTATACAAGCTCTCGCCGCCCAAATTGGATTACCAAATCCCTTCAACAATCAACCCTCAAGCTCTAGTACACTTCCTTTTCAACCACAGAATAATCTCCCCATCCCATCACCACCATCCATGGAAGAGCACCCACATCCATCAATCCAAGAGCAAGATAATCCCAATTATGCTATTGATATGGAACAAGAAAGAAGGAATCATCTTCACGAATCCATACTTCATAAAGAGCTAGAGGAGGCCCTACGGGTAAGGGTAGGAGAGACCCTTGAAGATGAAAGAATAGTTGAAAGGAGTTGTCATAGAAAGAAAAACATCGAGGATGAGTACGATTTTATACTTAAACAACTGGACAAAGCAGCAATTATTAAAAAGGAAGAAATGGTTGCAGACTTAAGAGATGCTGTACCTCCATTGGAAAGTCCAGTCACAGACCCTCCTTCCACGGTGTTTGATGTTGATGTTGAGAAGAGCGTACAACCTCCAAGGCAGATCATGGTTGAAGATTTTGTAGAGGTTGATCAAGAGGTAAAAGATGTCAAAGAAGAGCACAAGGGAGTGGAGCTTGAAATTACCTTGCAAAAGTTGTTGGAAACCCCTCCCCCTAAGTTGCCATCATCCTTCACAACATTCAAGTGGGTAAAATTCATATCCCATAGCTTTCTAATCCCACTTGAATATGGGCTACTGGAGACGAATGGTCAACTTAGAGCTCTTTGCGGCATTAAGAGTAAGAGGAAGATGGCCAGTGATAAGAATTGTCAAGCAAGGTTCAACATGGTTGTGTGCTCAAAGTTTAGATGCAAAGGTTGGTGTAAGGCTCAACTGAATGGGTCTAGGAAGTTGTTTGGACACTTCAGTGAGAATTCTAAAACTGAACCACCCGGATGGAATCATGATAATTAACTTGAAGACGGGTACAAAAGCAAGGTTTGAGACCCCGGAATTCATTCCAACAATCAACACTCTTGGGGCCTTGTAACTTGCTTTAACTTACTTGAAGGCTTTCGGCGCCTAGTTTGGGACCCCGGAGGTTACTGGAGATACAAATATTGGTGGAGATTCCTGGATCAGTACAAGCACAAGCCATGATAGTAGGAAGCTCATCAAATGTCCAACTTAAGGACTATAACTAAAAGTGCTAGGTGGGAGACAACCTACCATGGTATGATCGTTCATTTTGCAAATTTTAATTTTATTTAGTTTTGTTTGTTTTTGAGATTTATTTTATTTTATTGAACCTGGAATCATGCATAGCATTCACATTAAGCATTGCATTTGCATCTGCATATTGCATAAAAAAAATCACTACGCGACGTGATCGCATCAGCGACGCGTCCGCGTCGCTTGGAGAGTGAAGAAAAATAAAAGTGAACAGAGAGTCACGCTGGAGCGTGGCTGGAGGCGTGCCACTGGCACGAATCAACCCACACGACCGCGTCCCTGACGCGTTCGCGTCGCATGGGAATCATGGCCTCCCACGCGACCGCGTGCCACACGCGGCCGCGTGCCCTGGATTTCGACGTCAAAGTGGTGCACACCCAAAAGTTGTGCGAGAGTGGTG
This sequence comes from Arachis duranensis, assembly GCF_000817695.3. Classification (NCBI taxonomy): domain Eukaryota; kingdom Viridiplantae; phylum Streptophyta; class Magnoliopsida; order Fabales; family Fabaceae; genus Arachis; species Arachis duranensis. Next base: position 74,611,198 of record NC_029774.3, on the reverse strand, counting down.
CTGGATTGGTGCTGACCGCATGATCCTTCCCACGCGATCGTATGACCCACGCGACCACGTCATATTCCTTTAAAGCCCACTCACGCGATCGCATGCCCCATGTGATCGCGTCACTTAAAATTTGGCACTAATAATATTTTGAACAGAGAGTTGTGCGAGCGCGAGGCTGCACTCGCGCCACTAGCACAAATCGAGTCACGCGATTGCATGACCCACGCGTCCGCGTCGCTTGTCCTTATTGCGCACCACACGGCCGCATCGCCCACGCGACTGCGTCGCCAGCGTCGCACACCTTAACCTTATATGCCAAAATATTTTATCTTTTCTTCCCCAATCCTAATTTTTCCTCCCTCCTTTCTTTCTTACTTCTTCTTCCCTTCTTTCCCTTCTCATTCTTCTTATTTTTCTTTTTATTTTATTTTAATTTACTTGCATATCTCATTCATTGCATTTTAAATTTGTGCATATTTTTATTTTCTTTTCTGAATTTTTATTTTTCCATTGGTGTTAAAAAATTTTCTTATTCAACTGTTGCTTCTTTTCTTTAATTTATTTTGGTAACTTGTTTTACACTGTGGGATGATATTAATTATCTGCCAATGCCAATCTTTTATGATACCTGCACTCCATTTGCATTGACATGAACTTGTATTGATACTTCCATTACCCACTCTCCTCCCCTATGTTTCAAATTTTATACCACTGGTATGCCATGGCTTCTATTATTTTCTCACGTACATGTTGAAGCTCCCATGTAAATGAGACCATTATCATTTGGCATTACCCAACCCATATTTCATTTATTTTCTATCTTTATTTTTAGGTTACTTTTCTTTCCTTTTTTCTTTCAGGATGGCCACCAGGAAGGGAACGAAAAGAAGTTTACATGGGAAGACAGACAAGTCCATCTGCAAAATCTTGAAGAAAAGTATCAGTTGGAACAACCCATCCACCTGCACATCTCAGCATGCACCGAGGACGGTGCAATCTTTAAGTGTGGAGAGGTCGATACCGATCTCCAGGGGTTAGTTACTTCTTGACTCAACACCAATATTTTATTTTATTTGTTTGTTCATTGTTGCATTTGCATGTTTATTTGATTTTTGTGCATATTTTACCACTTGGTTAAAGTAATATTTTCTTTTTCAAGAAACCTTTTAGAAAATTTCACTAATTTGAATAAAATTTAATGTTACACTTGTTTGAAGAGATATTATACTGGAACATGGTTTAGAACTCGAACACATAAAACTTGTGAGATTTTTGAGCCTATTTGAATTGGTTGCATTTTATCAACCAAAAATTTTGTTTTAGTGTGTATTTTTCTCTCTAAAATTGTGATCTTTGTCTTGCTTAATTCTATATTTCCATAATTTGATGTATGCATGCACTTATATGATTGAGGCATTTGTTTCACTGAGCTTACATACCCATATGGCCTTAACCCTTCATTATCCCTTGCAAACCAATTTTGAGCCTATTATACCCCTTTGTTCTTTATTTTAGCACATCATTAACTCTAAGCAAAAAACAATAATGTTCTTAATTTGAATCCTTGGTTAGCTTAGATTAGTGAGAATGCTTATGAATTAAGTATGGAGAAAAGTGGGTTTGGAAACATCTGGTTTGAGAATTGAGTATGTTAGAATTTTCTGAAAATGTGAAAGAAATGTTTAGGACATGCTCATGCATTCAATAAATTAATCATATGCATTGAGAAAAACAAAATATATATATATATATATATAAAGAGAAAAAAAAGAGCAAATAATAAAAAGGGGACAAAATGCCCCAAAGTAAGTGGTGAAAGCAATGCATATGAGTTGTACTTGAAATTAGAATGTATGAATATGTGGAAAACATAGTTAATGGACAGTTAGGTTTGTATTGTGATTACATGGATTGTCTAAAGTTAGGTGGAAAGTTTAAGTTAATTAAGGATTCAGATTTTAGTCCACTTGACCAAATACAATCCTACCTTGACCCTAACCCTATTACAACCCTTAAAAGACCTCTTGATTTGTGTATCTGTGCATTAAACTTATGTTGGTTGTTAGATAAAGAGCAAGCCTTAGAAAGCAAGGTTAGTAGAGAATTGAGAGATCGAACCTTAAACACTTGAGTGATTAGAGTGTATACACTACCAGTAAGGGTTCAATGCTCAATTCCTTGTTCCCTGCTTTCATAAGCTATTTTCTTCTTACAAGTCTATTTGTGCTTCATTTTTTATAATTTGAATTAGTGAAATCCAGTTCATATTTGTTCTTGAAAGATTTGTTTATTTTTAATCAAGTAGGTAGAAACATTTTGCATGTAGTTGCATTTATATAGATAGGTTGAATTTCATACATTCTACCATTCCTCTTCATCTTTATAGCTTCTCTTGAGCTTAGCATGAGGACATGCTATTGTTTAAGTGTGGGAAGGTTGATAAACCACTATTTCATGGTTTATTTTGTGCTCAATTGAGTGGATTTTATCAACTCTTTACCCACTTATTCATACTATTCGCATGTTTTACACTTGCCTTCCTAATTATGTGCTTTGATTGAAAACATGCTTCTTTGATCTTATATTTGCTTATTATTAATCCTCTCTTAATACCATTAGATGCCTTGATATGTGTGTTAAGTATTTTCAGATATTATAAGGCAGGAATGGCTCAGAGGATGGAAAGGAAGCATGCAAAAATGGAAGGAATACAATAAGTTGGAGAAATTGCTAAGCTATCCAGCCTGACCTCTTCGCACTCAAACGGCTATAACTTTAGCTACAGAGGTCCAAACAATGCGGTTCCAGTTGTGTTGGAAAGCTAACATCCGGGGCTTCGATTTGATATATAATTTGCCATAGCTGCCTCGACGCCAGGCGACGCAAACGCGTGAGTCACTTGGACGCGTGACCTGGCAGGAACGCAACCCACGCGGCCGCGTGATCCATGCGGCCACGTCACTTGTCCGCGACCTGTACGGACCAGAAAGCACTGGAAGTGATTTCTGGGTTGTTTTTGACCCAGTTTTCGGCCCAGAGAACACAAATTAGAGGCTATAAAGTGGGGGAATGCATCCATTCATAAGAAGGCTCTCATAATTTACTTTTCCATGATTTAGATTTAGTTTTGAGAGAGGTTCTCTCCTCTCTCTCTTAGGATTAGGATTAGGACTTCTCTTAGTTTTACGAGTGACTCTCAATCCCAGGTTCTTTATTTTTATTTAATTTATGAACTCTTTCATGTTACATATAATTTTCTTAATTAATGTTATTTGAGGTATTTCCATTCATGATTGCTTTCTTTTATTTACATGATTACTGCTTCCCATCTGAAGACATTTTTTATTCAGTAAATTTACTATATTCTTTTTGGCTTTGGTTGAGACATTGGTAACTCTTGAGTTATCAAACTCATTGTTGATTGAAAATTGGAATTAATTTGCCACTTAACTTACCTCCATAATTAGAGGTTAATAATAATTTACAAACTCATAACCAATAATAAGAACATACCTCCCTGCAATTTCTTGAGAAGACGACCTGAGGTTTAAATACTCAGTTATTAATTTTAAAGGGGTTTGTTACTTGTGACAACCAAAACGTTTGTACGAAGGGATTTCTGTCGGTTTAGAGACTATATCTACAACGCGACTGTTTTTATGACATTCTTTACTGGCAAATATCCTAACGTCAAGGTGCTCAAGAAGACCCTAACCAACACTTGACTACCTTCTTGAGGATTTGTGACACAGTGAAGACAAATGGAGTCCACCCAGATGTCTATAGGTTGCTCTTGTTCCCCTTTTCACTCAGGGACAAGGCAACAAAGTGGCTTGAATCCTTCCCAAAAGAAAGCCTGACATACTGGGAGGAGGTAGTAAACAAGTTTTTAGCAAGATTTCATCCTCCTCAAAAGATTAACAGGCTAAGAACTGAGGTGCAGACTTTCAGGCAGCAAGATGGTGAGACACTTTATGAAGCATGAGAGAGATTCAAAGACTTGACAAGGAGATGCCCACTAGAGATGTTTAATGAGTGTGTTCAACTCCACATCTTCTATGAAGGTCTTTCCTATGAGTCAAAAAAGGCTGTAAATCATTCATCAGGAGGTTCTTTAAACAAGAAGAAAACTGTTGAAGAAGCCATAGATGTCATTGAAATAGTTGCTGAGAATGACTAATTCTATGCCTCTGAAAGAAGGAACACTAGAGGAGTAATGGAGCTGAACCACATGGATGCACTGTTAGCCCAAAACAAGATGATCACCAAGCAGCTAGCAGATCTTACCAAGAAGGTGAAAAAGAACCAAGTTGCAGCAGCCATCACCTCATCACCAACTCATGAAGGAGTAAACATAGGAGAAGAAGGTGATTGGGAGCAAGCCAACTATGTGGGAAATTCACCTAGATAAGTCGATGATCCATACTCCAAAACATACAATTCTGGATGGAGAAATCACCCCAACTGTGGATGGGGAAACCAACAAGACCAAGGACAAGATCTGAGACGTTCCAACTTCAACTCCAACAACAATGCCACTCATCAAAACACATCTCAGAGATATCACCAACATCCATCTAACCAACCGTCTCAATCACCTAATCTCAACCCACCATCATCCACAGATGATAGGCTTTCAAAGATTGAGGGTCTACTCCAAATACTATGCAAAGATATTCAAGATAGTAAAGAATTCCGAGAAGAAGTGCAATCTAACATGCAGAATCAAGATGCTGCCATCAAGAAACTGGAAACAAAGATTGAATTCTTATTCAAACAAAACCCTGGGCACAACAATTGCAGCAATATTAACTTAATATCAAGGGAAGAATGTCAGGCCATCACCCTCAGGAGTGGGAAGGAACTGAAGGAGACCCACAAGAAACCACCAGAGAAGGAATTGGATGAAGAAAACAAGGGACATGAGAAATCTCACACCTCAATCCCCAAGTCACATCAAGAAAGGGAAGTACCCAATCTATGCCTCTCAAAGGTCCCATACCCATAGCAGTTGCAATTAAAGAAGAAGGGAGAAGACAACCAATTCTCAAGATTCTTGGAGATCTTCAAGAAATTACAAATAAACATACCCTTTGCTGGAACAATCGAGCAAATGCCACTCTATGCCAAGTTCTTGAAGGAGTTGATGACCAAAAAGAGAAGCTGGAAGAATAATGAGACTGTGGTACTTACAGAAGAATGCAGCGCCATCATCCAACATAAATTGCCTCAAAAACTGAAGGATCCTGGGAGTTTCCAAATCCCTTATATCATTGGAGAAATCACTGTGAAAAAGGCCTTATGTGATCTAAGAGCCAGCATAAACCTAATGTCTCTAGCAATGATGAAAAAGATGAAGATTGAAGAAGCCAAACCAACAAGAATGGCCCTCTAACTAGCAGACAGGTCATTCAAATTTCCCCATGGAGTAGTAGAAGACTTGTTGGTGAAGGTGGGAGACTTCATTTTCCCAGCAAATTTCGTAGTACTAGACATGGAAGAAGGAGCTAAGACCTCCATCATCCTGGGGAGGCCATTTTTAGCCACTGCTGGAGCCATTATTGATGTCCAAAAGGGTGAACTTGTCCTCAGATTACACGAGGAGAAAATGACATTCAATGTGTTTAAGGCTATGAGATACCCACATGACTTATTGGGAGAATGTATGAGGCTGGACTCAGTAGAAGCTTTGGTACAAGAAACTCTTGAAGAATAGCTCGAAGCATCAACAGAAGAGGAGTTAACAGCAAGCGAAGAAGCTGCAGCCGCTGAAATACATGTTCAAGGTGGGCTAGAAGAGAAGGAGGAAAAAAAAGAAGCACCCAAATTGGAGCTTAAGGCACTGCCAACCACTATTAAGTATGCATACTTGGGAGAAAATAAAAGTTATCCAGTAATGATAAATTCAGCTCTCAGCCAAGAACAAGAGGAAGAATTGCTTCAAGTCTTACGACGGCATAAAGATGCGATTAGATGGACACTTGCTGACTTGAAGGGAATCAGTTCAGTCATATGCATGCATAAAATACTTATAGAAGAAGGTGCCAGACCATCCATTCAGCCACAAAGAAGGTTAAATCCAGCAATGAAAGAAGTAGTGCAGAAAGAAGTCATGAAGTTGTGGCAGGGAGGAGTAATCTATCCAATCTCAGACAGCCAATGGGTCAGTCCAGTTCAGGTGGTTCCCAAGAAAGGGGGAATCACTGTGGTGCCCAACGAAAGGAACGAACTAATCCCTACAAGAACCATTACAGGTTGGAGAATGTGTATTGACTACAGGAAGCTTAATGAGGCCACAAGAAAAGATCATTTCCCACTTCCCTTCATGGACCAAATGTTGGAAAGACTTGCGGGACATGCATATTATTGTTTTCTAGATGGGTATTCAGGATACAACCAAATAGTGGTTGATCTAAGAGACCAAGAGAAAACATCATTCACTTGCCCATATGGAGTGTTTGCCTATAGGCGTATGCCATTCGGGCTATGTAATGCACCCGCAACCTTCCAACGCTGCATGCTCTCCATCTTCTCAGATATGATAGAGAAGTTCATTGAAGTTTTCATGGATGAATTCTCAGTATTTGGAGATTCCTTCCCTAGTTGCCTAACCCATCTTGCCTTGGTATTGAAAAGATGTCAAGAAACCAACATAGTCTTTAACTAGGAAAAATGTCACTTCATGGTGACAGAGGGAATAGTTCTTGGCGATAAAGTTTCTAATCAAGGCATTGAGGTAGACAGAGCTAAGGTGGAGCTAATTGAAAAGTTACCTCCACCCAGTGATGTCAAGGCAATTAGGAGTTTTTTGGGGCATGCTGGCTTTTATAGAAGGTTCATTAAAGATTTTTCAAAGATAGCCAAGCCCTTAAGCAATCTTCTAATGTCTGATACACCATTTAATTTTGACGAGAAATGCATGCTAGCATTTTGAAAACTTGAAAAAGAAATTGTCCTCTGCTCCTATCATTTCCCCACCTGATTGGAACTTACCCTTTGGATTGATGTGTGATGCATCTGATTTTGCACTTGGGGCCGTGTTAGGGTAGAGGAAAGATAATTTAGTCCATGTGATATACTATGCTAGCAAAGTCCTCAATGATGCTCAAAGAAACTATACCACTACTGAAAAGGAGTTGCTTGCAATAGTTTTTGCATGTGACAAGTTTAGATCATATCTCATTGGTGCTAAAGTGATTATTTTTACAGATCATACAGCACTTAAATATTTATTTGCCAAGCAAGAATCAAAACCAAGACTAATAAGATGGATCTTGTTGTTGCAGGAATTCAATATTGAAATTAGAGACAAGAAAGGAGTGGAGAACAAGGTAGCAGATCACTTATCCAGAATCCATCATGAGGAAGGTGGAACATATGATACAAGTGTAAACGAGCTCTTCCCTGATGAACAATTGATGACAATTCACAAAGCACCATGGTTTGCAGACATTGCCAACTTCAAGGCAATCGATGTTCTACCTCCAGGGATCAATAAACATCAAAAAAGAAAGCTCATAAATGATGCAAAATATTTTGTCTGGGATGAGCCATATCTCTTCAAGAAGTGTTCAGATGGAATCCTTAGAAGATGTGTCTCGGAAGAAGAAGGACGAGAGGTCCTTTGGAATTGTCACAGATCATGCTATGGAGGCCATTTTGGAGGGGACAGAACTGCAGCAAAGGTGTTACAAAGTGGATTCTTTTGGCCCACCCTTTTTAAGGATGCTAAAGAACAAGTAAAGAGCTGCAATGAATGCCAAAGATCTGGAAACTTGCCCAAAGGAAATGCGATGCCACAAAATTTCATCATGGAACTGGAGCTGTTTGATGTGTGGGGAATCAATTTCGTGGGACCATTCCCAACCTCATACTCAAACAAGTACATCTTGGTAGCGGTGGATTACGTTTTCAAGTGGGTAGAGGCTATTGCAACTCCAACGAACGATAACAAGATAGTCATGAACTTCCTCGGGAAGAACATCTTTAGCCGTTTTGGAGTCCCCAGAGCACTTATCAGTGATGGAGGGAGTCATTTTTGTAACAGACCACTAGAAGCTCTCCTCCTACGATATGAGGTAAAACATAAGGTTGCCACACCTTATCATCCCCAAACAAGTGGGCAAACTGAGATATCCAACCGTGAGCTAAAAAGAATTTTGGAAAAGACTGTAGGTGCATCAAGAAAGGATTGGGCGAAGAAGCTAGATGATGCTCTTTGGGCATACCGAACAGCATCCAAAACACCAATTGGAATGTTCCCATATCAACTGGTGTATGGGAAAGCATGTCATTTACCGCTGAAGCTGGAACACAAAGCTCTCTGGGCCTCAAGATACTAAATTTTGACAGCATTACTGCTGGTGCAAAGAGGATCTTACAGCTGCAAGAGATGGAGGATTTTAGATCACAAGCTTATGAAAATGCCAAGATTTATAAAGAAAAACCAAAGAGAAAACATGACATGCATGTTGCACCCAGGAGTTTCGAAAAAGGGCAACAAGTACTCCTCTACAATTCCAAATTGAGACTGTTCCCAGGAAAACTCAAATCAAGGTGGTCCGGACCTTTTCTTGTCACAAACGTCTCGCCATATGGACACATAGAAATCATGGATGAAAGTTCAGAGAGGACTTTCACGGTGAACGGACAAAGGCTGAAGCATTATATGGGCAACATGGGGGAAAACTCCAGAGTAAAGTATCACCTCAAGTAATGGAGAAATCGTCGAGCTAGCGATGCTAAAAGAGTGCTCTATTGGGAGGCAACCCAACCTGAGGTAGTTTCCTTTGCATCTTCATCTCAATAAAAATCACAAGTGGTTTCCACTGTATTGCGAGGAGCTAAGTTTGGTGTTCCACACCAAAACAATCCAAGAGTGAAAGTGTAATTCTAAGTTTGGTGTTCCACCATAGATATTAGTTAGAATCACACTACACTCCCAAAAACACATTGCTAGCTCCAACCAATCAAGGGAATCACTTAGCTGTAGTTTAGTTTCTATTAAGAATTGTTTGGTTAACAACATGATATAAGGTTCTCTGCATATATGCAAACTTTTGTACTGGGCAAGAAACTAAGTTTGGTGTTCACACACCAAATTCATTTCAGAAGTTCACTAGCATACATGCAAGCTAACTATTTCTCAAGTGCTTCAGGGACAAGCAACTTCCGATAACTTTGTAGGAACCTTATGAGGAAATGGTGCACCTTCATCCAAGGAGGAAAAGTAGCAAAGACCATAGACGATGACAAAGAGGAGGACAACTAGAAACCATCACTCGAAGGTTGTATTGTTACTTAATTCTGGAAGTCCAATTGCACCTTAGATTAATAGTTGCTCGTTAGTTGGAGCCTTTTCAATTCTGTCTTTAATTTTTCATTGCTTAAGTCTATGTTATTGAGCCTAATGTCTTGAATGCTCACTATCATCTTGCCTACTTGTATGCTTGTCTCTTTAAGTTAATAAAAAAGAAAATGTTATGGAAAGAACAAGAACGGAGTCATTTTGTGAAGTGCATTCTAAGTGTTTGTGGTAGGATGATTAGTAAGCTAAGTTGGTTCACCAAGAAAGGAAAGAAAGCAACTATCCATCCTAAGTCATAAATTTGAGACAGATTCCTTGAGGCTAGCTAAATAATAAGATCCCAACAAGTAAAGAAAAAGAGTAGCACGAGTGGAAATAAGAAAGGGAACACAAAAAGGAACAATGCTAGGCACCAAGGGTTGTGAAACTGAGGCATGTGTCTGTGGTGTTTATGTACAAGGGATCTACTTGGATGAATAAGCTCCTAGGGGTGCCTTATCACTTGGTAACTTGGATTAACTAATCCGGGATTATCAGCTGAAACTCCACTATCAAGAGTAACCCTTGTTACAGAGCACTTAGTAACCCAAAGAGGTGCTGGACTCCAAGGTCTCAAGAAAGAAAGAATAACAACCCATGTGCCTGTGGTGTGTATGTATGAGGGAAAGATACTTGAGGGAGTAAGTCCTTAGGGGTGTCTTAACACCTAGCACCTTAAAACCAACTGGTTTGGGAGTGTTGGCTGAAAGCTTATCATAAAAAGTCGCCCTCTTACAGAACACTTAGCCAAAAGAAAAATGTAATAAGCTTAAAGAGAAGGATCAATAAGAAAGAAGCCTCAAGGGATGCAATCAAGAGAGTGACTAGGGATTTGATAAAGGCTTGAAACCTAAAAGGAAAGAACCTAAGTTGCTATGCATGAAACTCCATGAACCATGAATGCTATTCCCATCTTTTCTTCTTGTTCTTTTATTATATTTTGCTTATGCTTCAGTACTTGCTTAGGGACAAACAAGCTTTAAGTTTGGTGTTGTGATGCCAGGGCATCTAGACCAGTTTCATTGACCTTTTCTTTACTATTTTAGGATAGTTTCATGCATTTTTCCTAGTAAACAAGGCAAGTTTTGGGTGAAAATACACTTACACCTTCATTCAAGCAACTATTGTAAATTTTGCATGATTTCATGAGATTTTTTGCTAGAATTACATGATATTTTAGTGATGCATGATCTCATGATTTTAGCATTCACGTTAACTTAGTTAACGTGACTACTAACGTGGGATGGCAATTGACTTGCAACGTTAATGAGAAAAGTTATCACCAATAACGCCTGCGAAGCCATTTCATAGCCTATGTTAAGAGCCACGTTAACTAAGTTAACATGGTACTTAACGTAGAAGGAAAGGAGGACTCCACGTTAATGAGAAACGTGAACTCCAGTAACGTTTCTCCTCAACGTTAGTGGTAAAAGTGAACACCACTAACGTTGGGAAACTAAGCAATGCCCCACGTTAAGAGTCACGTTAACTAAGTTAACGTGAACTCCAACGTGGATAAGAATCAACAATGCCAACATTCGTGACACTCACTTTTGTCACTAACGTTGAATCATTTTCATTGCCTACGTTAACTCTCACGTTAAGATTGTTAACGTGAAAGTTAACGTGGAGTGGGGTTCAAGGAGCCAACGTTAGTGACACTCACTTTTGTCACTAACGTTGGAAGATGGCTTCATTACTATGTTAAGAGCCACGTTAACTTAGTTAACGTGGACTCTAACGTAGGGGATTAAGGCAAATGGAGCGTTAGTGACAAAGGTGAGTGTCACTAATGCTCTCGAAGGTGATAGGTGCCCACGTTAAGAGCTACGTTAGCTAAGCCAACGTAAGACCTAACGTGGAAGGAAAACGGCAAGCAACGTTAATGGGAAAAGTGATTCCCATTAACGTTTGTGAAAAGGGGCACAAGCTAACGTTAATGGGAAAAGTGAGTCCCATTAACGTTGGCCAAGAATTGAGAAGGAACGTTAGAAGTCACGTTAAGACTTCTAACGTAGAGAATAACGTGGGCATATGATAGTGGAACGTTAGTGGAAAAGGTGAATGCCACTAACGTTCTTACACCCAGAAATATATTCCACGATTAATCTCACTAAATGCCTGAGCCTAATTCATATTTCTCTGCAAGCTGGGCCCACTAAAGATGAGAATTACTTCAACTCAAAGTCCAAAGCCCACATCCAAGACTTGAAGAACTCGCTAGAAGATCATGAAGAGTAGTATATATAGGAGTAGTTTTGAACTAGTAAAGGACTTTTTGGCATTTTTGGGGGAACTACTCTCTGCATATTTACTTTTCTGTACTTCTATCATGGATTCTTCTTTTCTGCCATTTTTGATTCCTAGAGCTATGAACAACTAAACACCTTTCATTGGGTTAGGGAGCTCTGCTGTAATTTGATGGATCAATATTAATTTTCATTCTTCTTCTTCTATCTTTTCTCTTGATTTTACTAGAAAGCTTTCAATCTTAATTCAATTGGTTAGTTATCTTGGAAAAAAAACTCTCCATAATTGGATCTCTTCGGAGCCTTGGAAGAGGAATGAAGAGATCATGCTAGAATTGCTTTCTCATGCTGGACCAATTTGGATTGGGATGGATATGTTACTATAATCCCCTCAATACTTGAATTGGGAAATGTATGTGGTATAATCAGTAACCATACTTCATCTCTTCTCATGAGCAATTGACCAAGGAATTGGCTATTGATCAAGATTTGAGAGATTGAATTACCAAGGAATTGGGATTCAATCACTTAAGATTGCCAAGGAAATCAATGAATGCATTGATTGAGGAGGAGATGAGAATGAACTTGATCCGGAGAATTGCAACATCTCCTAAACCCAATGATTTCCCCATTCCTGATCTTACCCATTCTCTTTAATTTCTGCCCTTTACTTTTATGAGCATTACCCCAATTCCCCATTTAAGATTATGCACTTTAATTTCTGCTATTTACTTTCTAGTCATTTAAATTTCTGCATCTCAATCTAAATCCTGTTTAGATCAACTAGCATTTTCTTCTAACTAAAGTTGCTTGACCAATCAATCCTTGTGGGATTCGACCTCACTCTATATTGAGTTTTTACTTGACGATAATTCAGTATACTTCCCGAAGAAAAATTTGTTGAGAGAAAAGTTTCCATGCATCTGTCATCCTATTATTCACAGGATTTCTTTCAGTAGTGTACATGAACTGGTTGTTTGCAACCATCTCAATGAGTCCCTGGGCTTCTGCAGGCGTTTTTAGATGAAGGGATCCACCAGCAGAATGATCCAGTGACATCTTTGACATTTTAGATAGACCATCATAGAATATACATATGATGCTCTATTCCGGAAAAATGTCAGAAAGGCACCTTTTGGTTAATTGCTTGTATCTTTCTCAAGCTTCATAGAGGGATTCACCTTCCTTCTATCTGAAGGTTTGGACGTCCACTCTGAGCTTACTCATCTTTTGAGGTGGAAAGAATTTGGTCAAGAAAGCATTGACCAACTTGTCCCAAGAGTTCAAGCTTTCTCTAGGTTGTGAGTCCAACCATGTCCTAGCTTTGTCTCTTACAGCAAGAGGGAAAAGCATAAGTCTGTAGACCTCGGGATCAACCCCATTGATCTTAACAATATTACAGATCTGCAAGAATTCAGATAAGAACAGATGATGATCTTCTAATGGAAGTCCATGAAACTTGCAGTTCTGCTGCATTAGAGAAACTAATTGAGGCTTAAGCTCAAAGTTGTTTGCTCCAATGGCCAGAATTGAGATGCTCCTTCCATAGAAGTTGGAAGTTGGTGCAGCATAGTCACCAAGCATCTTCCTTGCGTCTTTGGTATTGTTGTTATTTTCGGCTGCCATGTCTTCTTCTTTTTCAAAAATTTCTGTCAGGTCCTCTCCAGAGAGATGTGATTTAGCTTCTCTAAGCTTCCTCTTCAGAGTCCTTTCAGGTTCAGGATCAGCTTCAACAAGAATATCTTTATCCTTGTTCCTGCTCATGTGAAAAAGGAGAGAACAGAAAAGAAGAGGAATGAAAAAGATTTTATTTTTAAAAAGATTTGAAAAGATAGAATTTTTAAATTGAAATTTTTACTTGACCAACAAGAAACAACTAAGTTTTAAAAATTTTTGACTAAGTCAACCTAAAATTTTGAAATTTTATGAGTGAAATAATAAAAAGATATTTTTTATTTTTTATTTTTTGAATTTTAATGAGGAAAGAGAAGAACAACAAATTGACTCAAGACATGAAAAATTAAAATCAAAACAAAGAAAACATGCAAGAACACTTTGAATGTCAAGATGAACATGCAAGAACACTTTGAAGATCATGATGAACATCAAGAACTTATTTTTGAAAAATTTTTAAGGAAAGAAACACATGCAAGACACCAAACTTAGAAATTTTTAAACTTTGACTCTAAAAATTCGAGAATGCACATTGGTGCACGAAATTGTGATCTCTAATAATGACATTCAACTTGGTATGCGCGTTTATAACTCAGCACTTTCTTCACAACCTCACACAACTAACCAGCAAGTGCACTGGGTCGTCCAAGTAATAAACCTTACGTGAGTAAGGGTCGATCCCACGGAGATTGTTGGTATGAAGCAAGCTATGGTCATCTTGAAATTCTCAGTTAGGCAAATAATATATGGTTATGGAGTTTTCGAATAATAATAATAAATAAACAGAAAATAAAGATAGAAATACTTATGTAAATCATTGATGGGAATTTCAATAGGCGTATGAAGATGCTGTGCTCCTTCTGAATTTCTGCTTTCCTACTACCTTCATCCAATCCTTCTTACTGCTTTCCATGGCTACATCCCATCCTCTCAGTGAAAAAGGTCCAAATGCTCTGTCACAGCACGGCTAATCATCTGTCGATTCTTGATCATGTCGGAATAGAATCCATTGATTCTTTTGCATTTGTCATCACACCCAACAATCGCGAGTTTGAAGCTCGTTACAGTCATTCAATCCCTGAATCCTACTCGGAATACCACAGACAAGGTTTAGACTTTTCGGACTCTCATGAATGCCGCCATCAATTCTAGATTATACCACGAAGATTCTGATTAAGGAATCTAAGAGATATGCGTTCGGTCTAAGGTAGAACGGAAGTGATTGTCAGTCACGCATTCATAGGTGAGAATGATGATGAGTGTCACGGATAATCACATTCGTCATGGTGAAGTGCAACGAATATCTTAGAATAGGAATAAACTGAATTGAATAGAAAATAGTAGTAATTGCATTAAAACTCGAGGTACAGCAGAGCTCCACACCTTTAATCTATGGTGTGTAGAAACTCCACCGTTGAAATTACATAAGTGATGGTCCAGGCATGGCCAAATGGCCAACCCCCAAAATGTGATATGAATTCGAAAATAGGGAGAAGGACCTGGTCTAAGGACTAGGCATCCAAAGATGTGGTCAAAGACCGAATGGTCAAAGACACCGAGAACAATAGTAAAATGTTCTATTTATACTAGACTAGCTACTAGGGTTTACAGAAGTAAGTAATTGATGCAGAAATTCACTTTTGGGGCCCACTTGGTGTGTGCTTGGGCTGAGCTTGAGCTTTAAACGTGCAGAGGCTTCTTTTGGAGTTGAACGCCAAGTTGTAACGTGTTTTTGGCATTCAACTCAGGTTCGTGACGTGTTTCTGGCATTTGACTCCAGAATGCAGCATGAAACTGGTGTTGAGCGCCAGTTTACATCATCTAATCACGAATAAAGTATGAACTACTATATATTGCTGGAAAGCTCTGGATGTCTACTTTCTAACGCCGTTGAGATCGTGCAATTTGGAGTACTGTAGCTCCAGAAAATTCATTTTGAGTGAAGGGAGGTCAGAATCCAACAGCATCAGCAGTCCTTTGTTAGCCTTTTATCAGAGTTTTGCTCAGGTCCCTCAATTTCAGCCAGAAAATACCTGAAATCACAGAAAAACACACAAACTCATAGTAAAGTCTATAAATGTGAATTTTAGCATAAAAACTAATGAAAACATCCCTAAAAGTAGCTAGATCCTACTAAAAACTACCTAAAAACAATGACATAAAGCGTATAAATTATCCGCTCATCACAACACCAAACTTAAATTGTTGCTTGTCCCCAAGCAACTGAAAATCAATTAGGATAAAAATAAGAGAATATACTATAAAGCTCAGAATATCAATGAATATTAATTCTAATTAGATGAGCGTGTCTTATAGCTTTTTGCTTCTGAACAGTTTTGTCATCTCACTTTATCCTTTGAAGTTTAGAATGATTGGCATCTCTAGGAACTTAGAATTTTAGATAGTGTTATTGATTCTCCTAGTTAAGTTTGTTGATTCTTGAACACAGCTACTTTTATGAGTCTTGGCCGTGGCCCTAAGCACTTTGTTTTCCAGTATTACCACCAGAAACATAAATGCCACAGACACACGACTGGGTGAACCTTTTCAGATTGTGACTCAGCTTTGCTAAAGTCCCCAGTTAGAGGTGTCCAGAGCTCTTAAGCACACTCTTTTTGCCTTGGATCATGACTTTAACCACTCAGTCTCAAGCTTTTCACTTGGACCTGCATGCCAGAAGCACATGGTTAGGGACAGCTTGATTTAGCCGCTTAGGCCTGGATTTTATTTCTTTGGGCCCTCCAAAATGTAATTTTCCCTTTTTCACTTTTGTAATTCATTTAATTTTACTAGGAGTAGTATAAATACCCCCAAGGAGTACTGAAGAGGGGTTAAGCAGTTAGTTCTAGATCCACTTTTACATTCCACTTTTGAGTACTTTTCAAGCTATGAGTAGCTAACTTCCCTCTCATTGAGAGAGGAAGCTCTGTTGTACTTGATGGATTGATAATAGTGAAATTCTTCTTCTCATCATCTTCACTTGATTTGCTAGAAGGAATTTCGTTCTTAATGTTTAGTGTTCAACTATCTTGGGAAAGAGATTGAATGCAATTGGGTTTCATGGGAACCTTGGGAAAAGAAACATGAAACAATGCTTGAAATCCCTTCTCACACTTGAGTAGAATCTGGGTTTTGGTGATGGGATACATGATATATAATCCCCTCTCTACCTGGACCTATGATGGTGTGTGGTATAATCAAGGACAAAGCATATCTCTCTTCATGAGCAATGAGACCAAGGAATTGGCTATTGATCAAGATCTGAGAGATTGAGTCACCAAGAGATTGGGGCTCAATCAATCATGATTGCCAAGAGGTAAATGAGTTGCACGATTGAAGAAGATATAAGCTAGATTTGATCCAAAGAGACAACATCTCCCAATCTCAATGAATTTACCCATTCTTATCTATCTATTTCTTTACAGTTTAATTTTACATTCAGCAATTCTCCACTCCCATTTACATTCAAGTCATTTATAATTCAGCACTTTACACTCTGCAATTTCCATTTCTGCACTTTATTGCTTTTCTTTATATTCTAGTTATTTACATTAATGTCATTTACAATTCTACACTTCACAATCTTATTGATCTGCTTGACTAATTCATCAATCAATTAAAACTGCTTGGATTTGCCAATCTCTGTGGATACGATCCTACTCCACTGTGGGCTATTACTTGGCGATGATTTTGGTGCACTTGCCAAAAGAACTAATTCGCTAATTTTTGAAAGGGGTAGTGAATCCAGGTCATCAAGTTTTATGGTGCCTGTTCCGAGGGTTACCTGAAACTGTAGGTCGATCTCGGTCGAGATCTTTTGTGTTGGTCAAAGCCGACGTGTCCGACTGGTGTATAGCGGCCGTAGCTGGTGTGTCCGACTTGTGGGACTGAAAGTGATGTTGATCCTTCGTCCCTGGAGGGTGGGGGTACCTACAAGGGACTCCGATGCTAAAGTTAGCAAGGGTATTAGGCAGGTATTGAGTAGAATCAGAGTATGAATTATACCTGGGTGCTCTAGTGTATTTATAATGGTGAGATGTGGCCTCATGTGGATAAGATAAGTTAGTTATCTTATATTATCTTTATCTTATCTTCAAGTGAGGTAATCTTTATCTTTCAAGGGAACTGCCCTTCTCTTGTAGGCTTGGGCTGCCTTAGGATCTGGGGCGTGTTCCTCTATTTGGGCCCTTTGTTTAGGCTTTCTTGTGACTTGGCCGAGCTCTTTTGAGAAGAGGTCGGATTGTCCTGACCCGAAGAGGTCGGTCGCTTTGTTTGTAGAACATCTCGGGTCGGATAACTCGACCTAGGATATGAACAGTGCCCCTGCTTGAGCTCGGTCTTCTTTTTGAGATCGAGTCCTTGACTTCGGTCTTTCTTTGGTGAAGCTGAACTCAAGCATTTTGTCAACTTCTTTGTAGCAGCTTTGAATGTAGAACGTTTCTTCTAAAAGACGCGCGCTTTTATATCGGCGGTTTTTTGGGAACGTGCGAGGGTTTAATGCCCTCTTTAATTTGAGCATTAATTGCCCCGTTTCCCTTTGGTTCTTTATTTTGATTTTGAAAATCCAGGAACGGTTTTTCTCCTTTAGCCTTTTCGTAACTTCTTTTCTCTGCTCTCTTTGCTTTTTGTTCTTTCATTTGCGCTTCTGCTTTCTCTTGGAGTTTGTAGTTTTCTCTTCTGTGACATTGCTCTTTGTTCGCATTTTTGCTTGTGAGAGGGTGTCCCAGATTTCATCTCCATCTTTAATTTCCTTGAAGTTTGCTGCTCTTTTCCAGGTAAGTACTGGCTTTCTTGTAGCTTCGTTTTTAATTTTTGGTGAAGCTTTGACTTTGCATGTTTGAAAGTTTGAATCTTTTCGAGGTCTTGTATTTGCTTGTCACTGTAACATATTTTTCCTGTCTTTCTTTTATGAATTCCCTTGGCTTTTCCGTTGAGGCTTTATAGGGTTTTATTGTTGCTTGTGGTTTTTTCCTGCCTGATACTTGATAAAACATCTGCATATTTTCCTCGCTTTGTATTTGGTAGATTGTAACGATTTTTTGTATTTCTCCTTGAAGAAAGGTGTTTGCTGTTTTTTGAATTTCTTTTTGGGACATGCTGGGATGTAAGCTTGTAGATTGATTTCTGGAAACCTTACATTGTTACTGCCTCCAAAGGATGCCCCAGGACTTTGGTTTGAGTCTTGGGGTTTTCCTTTTCTTTGTTCCATCGCCTGAGAAGTATTGACCGAGTTGTTTTCTCCCTTTGTCCGAGATGTTTGTGGTAACCCCATCTTCTTTTCTTACTTGTAGGGTTAGTTAGCCTCATGTCTTCTCGCAATAACATTGTAGAGATGTCTTCCAGAGTTCCCGAGGGGATGTTCGATTAGCTGGACTCCCTTGTTTTGTTGTGTGTTTCTATTGTGTGGATGCTGAGTTTTGATGATTGGATTTTTGACGGATTAGAATTTCACAAATGAATTCTCGTTGCAAGTATAGTTTCTAAACCAATCACTAATCCTCTCATACAAAAAGTTGTTTGTCACTAAAACAAACCCCTAAAATTTATAAACTGAAGTATTCAAACCTCGGGTCGTTCTCCCTAGGAATTACAATAAAGTGTCTTATTATTGGTTGAGTTATTTTGTGGTTTTCGAGATTTCGGACAAGAAATATAAATGGCAAAGAAAATAAACTAACAACTAACAAAGCTCTTGGCAAGATATGAGAACTAGAAGTCCTATCCTAGTTATCCTCCTCAATTGTGATAACAAATTATCCATTACTCCCACTTAGTTAACCTCTAACCATGGAGGAAAGTCAAGTGGATGAATCAATTTGATTCCTCAAGTCCTAATCAACTCCTAAAGGAAAGACTAGCTTTAGAGGCATTCAAATCAATTAGCAACTTCTAATTATCAATCAACAAAGGAATTAGATAACTCAAGAGTCACTAATCACTCTACCAAAGCCAAGAGGAACAAAATCTAACTAATAACTAGAAGAGACATTTCAACAAACACATAAAAGGCAATAGAGGTAAACATTATTAAATGCAAGAATTAAAGGAATCTACAACTACGAAAATAAGAGATCAACAATAGAAAAGTAAAGAAGACATACTTATTATGAATTACCTCTTATTGAATTGGAAGAATGTAGAAGGAACAATACTAGATCTACAACAAAGTATAAGAACAACATAAAGGAAATTACAACAAAAGAAAAGAAGAAAGATGAATGTAACTACAAGGAATTGAGAGATAGAAGTAGAAGAAAGCAAAGATTAAAACCTAGATCTAAGAACTAAACTTAATCCTAATCCTAATTCTAGAGAGAAGAGAGAGCTTCTCTCTTTAGAAAAACTTCTAAACTAATCCTAATGAGAATGAATGATCTAAAGTGTGTTCTCCTCTCCTTGCTCTTCAATCATTGGCTTTAAATAGCATTTCTGGTGCCAAAGTTGGTTACAATTGAGCCCCACAACCCTTGAAAGTTCGTTGGTCACGTTTTCATTAAAAAATCATAAACCAGCATCGACGCATACGCGCACAGCACACGCGCGCGTGGGTTGTGGTGCAATGGACTCGACGCGTATGCGTACAGGGTGCGTCCGCATCGAAGGATTATTCTGAGAGTGGTGCATACGCATCATGTACGCGTGTGCGCGAGTGGGGTTATACCAAAGGCACAACGTTGGCGCGGCGTAGGCACAACTCTCTGGAAAATGTATGGAATGTGGAACTTCTCAATCCACGCGTACGTGCCATGTACGCATGCGCGTGGATGGTCAAAAACGCTTGATGCACGCGTACGCGCGCGGTGCGCATACACGTGGATGGTGCTTTGTTTTTCAAAAATTTTTGCTATGTTTTTGCACCAATCCAAGCATTCTAAACCTCCAAACAGCTACCAAAACGCCATAAAACCTTATTTGACATATTATTCTACCAATCAAACTCAACAAATCAACCAAAAACATGAATTTAAACTAATCACTAATATGTACAAAAAGAGAAAATGAAAGGAATTTACCATGGTGGGGTGTCTCCCACCTAGCACTTTTATTTATTGTCCTTAAGTTGGACTTATGGGGAGCTTCTCTCAAGATGGCTTGTGCTTGTACTCATCTTGGAACTCCCACCAATGCTTGGTTCTCCATTGTGCCCCAAGATTCTTCATGGATTGAGCTAAGTCTTGATGGATTTCTTCACAAGCTTGGGGCTCCCAAAGTTGATCCTCTTCTTGTGATCCGGGGTCCCACACTTTATTTTCACTTCCATCTTGAAGTTGATCATCATTATTAGTCCATCCGGGTGGTGAACAAGGAGAATTCTCTATGAAATGCCCAACAATCCTCCTAGACCCATCTATTTGAGCACTATTCCTGCCTTTGTATTCAACTCTTGAAGTATCAACCAAAATGAGCCTTGATTTGCAACGCCAACCACGAAACATCATTCGCTTACGCTTCATCCCACAAAGCATCCTAAGTTGACCATCTGTTTCGAGCAAGCCATTCTCAAGTGGGATAATGAAGCTAATAGAAATGAATTTCACCCACTCAAGTGAAGGAGTAGATGACAACCTAGGCAAAAATGCTTCCAAAGATCTTGACAAATCATAACCAACCCTCGTTCTTCTATTTCTAGGGACTTCCACCTCTTCACAAGATCTCTTAATCTCAATCCTTTGTTCAACAATTTTATCTAAACCTTTTCCTTTACTCAAATCATAATAGGAAGGGTGAGAAAAATTTACCTCCTCAACGCTTTCAAATCTAACCGGAGAAGGTTCTTCATGCTCAAAGGATTCTTCACCACTAAGACTTAGCTTTGATCTTCATCACCAAGGGAACTCAATTCTTTCTCTATCCCATCCAAGTCTTCATATGGAATATGCCTTGGAAGGTGTGCACTTTCCTCCCTAGCATCAATTTCAATCATCTTGGAGGGGTTTTCTTCAACTCTATGTTCCCAAGGAGGCTCCGCATCTCCTAAGTCTTCTACCACTTCTTGCTTGTCTTCAACAATTAAAGCTTCCTCCAATTGTTCCAATACAAAGCAACTTCCCTCATTTCCCACTGGAGTTTCCAATCTCTCCTTCATGCTATGTTCGTCATTTGATTCTCCACATGTAGCCATGGGAGTTCCTTGAGTTTTCAAGCATTGGGAGGCTAATTGATTTGTTACCGCATCCAAGGCGGCCATGAAATTTTGCACATCCCTTTTCATCTCTTCCTGCCCTTGAACAAGAACACCAAGGGTTTCATCCATTAGAGATTGGGGTGGGTGGAAGGGTTCATCATTTTGGGGAAAGGGTTCATAATAGGAAGGTGGTTCTTCTTGGTAGAATTGTGGTGGTTCAATGTTTTCCATTCTTTCCACTTGTTGCACAACACACTCCATGGTTGCTTGAAATTGATCCAATGCTTCCTTGAGACGATCCCTTGACTCTTGTTCCTCTTGGATAATATGATTAGGATCATGTGGCTCTTGGATCAATGGATATGAGTATTCTTCCATGGGAGGTTGTGGTGGAAAGTAGTATTCATCTTGTTGTTGAAATTTTTCATATATTGGAGGTGGTTTATCTTGGTAATAATGTGGAGGAGGTGGCTATTGAAAATATTGATGTTGGAATGGTGGTGGCTCTATATGTGGTTCATATGGCTCATATGGTTGTTGGTAGGATATATATGGATTAGGGTCATACGAAGGTGGTTGGTAAGAATGGGCTTGTGAGTATGGTTGAGAGTTATGTTGAGGATATGGTTCATAGGCATATGGGGGTGGTTCTTGAAAGTCACAAGGTGATTCACCATAAACATTGGATTGGTATGCATCAAAGAATGGCTCTTCTTCATAGTGCATTGGTGGAGGTTGTTGCCAAGAAGATTGATCATATGCATATGGCTCCTCCCACCTTTGGTTATCCCATCCTTGATACACATTCTCATTATAGTTCTCATCACCTACAACATAGTTGTAACAACACTCATAGCCAAAGTGAGAATTCATGATAGCAAGAGGAAAATGAAAACAAAATCAAATAAGAAGCAATAAAATTAAATTCTAAAACTAGCAAGAGCTAACAAAAGCAAACATATTCACACTATTCACATATATACAATAACCAATAACATAACACCATTGCAATTCCCCGGAAATGGCGCCATTTTTTATGATTGGATTTTTGACGGTTTAGAATTTCACAAATGAATTCTCGTTGCAAGTATAGTTTCTAAACCAATCACTAATCCTCTCCTACAAAAAGTTTTTTGTCACTAAAGCAAACCCCTAAAATTTATAAACCGAAGTATTCAAACCTCGGGTCGTTCTCCCTAGGAATTACAATAAAGTGTCTTATTATTGGTTATGAGTTATTTTGGGGTTTTTGAGATTTTGGACAAGAAATATAAATGGCAAAGAAAATAAACTAACAACTAACAAAGCTCTTGGCAAGATATGAGAACTAGAAGTCTTATCCTAGTTATCCTCCTCAATTGTGATAACAAATTATCCATTACTCCCACATAGTTAACCTCTAACTATGGAGGAAAGTCAAGTGGATGAATCAATTTGATTCCTCAAGTCCTAATCAACTCCTAAAGGAAAGACTAGCTTTAGAGGTATTCAAATCAATTAGCAACTTCTAATTATCAATCAACAAAGGAATTAGATAACTCAAGAGTCACTAATTACTCTACCTAGGCCAAGAGGAACAAAATCTACACTAAAATTAAAAGAGACATTTCAACAAACACATAAAGTGCAATAGAAGTAAACATTATTAGATGCAAGAATTAAAGAAATATACAACTACAAAAACAAGAGATCAACAATAGAAAAGTAAAGAAGACATACTTATTATGAATTACCTCTTATTGAATTGGAAGAATGTAGAAGGAACAATACTAGATCTACAACAAAGTATAAAAATAACATAAAGGAAATTACAATAAAAGAAAAGAAGAAAGATGAATGTAACTACAAGGAATTGGAGATAGAAGTAGAAGAATGTAAAAATTAAAACCTAGATCTAAGAACTAAACCTAATCCTAATCCTAATTCTAGAGAGAAGAGAGAGCTTCTCTCTCTAGAAACTACTTCTAAACTAATCCTAATGATAATGAATGATCTAAAGTGTGTTCTCCTCCCCTTGCTCTTCAATCCTTGGCTTTAAATAGCATTTCTGGTGCCAAAGTTGGTTACAATTGGGCCCCACAACACTTGAGAGTTCGTTGGTCACGTTTTCATTAAAAAATCATAAACCGGCATCAACGCGTACGCGCACAGCACGCGCACGCGTCCATGGGGTGATTCGCAAGGTGCGCGCAAGCGCCAGGTGCGCGCGCGCGTCCATGGGCAAGTTTAACTTCTTTGACTTTTCATGATTTCTCCACTTTGCATGCTTTCCTCTTCACTCCTTTGATCCATTCCTAGCCTTTCCAATCTGAAATCACTAACAAACATATCAAGGCATCTAGTGGAATCAAACGTGAATTGAATTTAGCTACTTTAAGGTCTAGAAAGCATGTTTTTACATCTAGGCACAAATAAGGAGAAAATCACAAAACTATGCTAATTCATTGAATAAATGTGGGTAAAAGGTATTAAAATCTCTTAAAATCAATACAAGATAAACCGTCAAAATGGGGTTTATCAAGTTTTGCACAGAACTGAGGAAGCACCATAGGATTTGTGGTAACAATGCCCGTGAGGAGGATTACGAGCTTGTTGCTCCTGATTCTTATGAGAGAGTTTGTTTTCCGACTTCCATTGAGAGGGAGCGTCCCTTCTTCTATGCCTATGAATACTTCTTTAGCCAGTTGAACGTTACTTTTCCTTTTACTGCTTTCAAGACCGACCTGTTGTGGTCGTGTAATATTGCCCCATCCCAGCTTCACCCTAATTCCTGGGGTTTTATTAAAATTTTTCAACTTCTCTGCCGTGAATTAGATGTAACACCTTCCCAGACTCTTTTCCTTTATTTGTTTATTTCTGCCAAGCCTAGCGGTTCTTCAAAAAAGAAAGCTTCCTGGGTTTCCTTCAGGTCCGCCGAGGGCCACAAAGTTTTTGCTATGTATGATGAGTCCTTTATGGACTTCAAGAATTACTTCTTTAAGGTTCGTGTTGTCGAGGGGGCCCGCCCCTTTTTTCTTGATGAAAATGATGAGCCTTCTTTCCCTCTAGAGTGGCAGAGGGATGTGAGAGTGTCTCGCTATACCTGGGAGATGCTTGATGATGTTGAGCGTGCCTTTGTTGTTGTTCTTGAGAATCTATGAGGGAAACCACCCCATCTTGATACAAAAAGGTTTTTGAATGACCCGTCCTTGGTTCGGACTGTTTTGGGTACTTGGTTGACTTGTCTCTTATACTTGTTTCTTAATTTTTTCTTTCTCTTGTTTGTGACCGTAACTCTTTGCTGTGGCTAATTCTGTATTTGTAGAGATGTCAAAGAACAACGACTCCATGAAGGCCTTTAAAAGGGCAAAGAAGGCAACTGCTGCTCTGAACATCTCGGCCAAAGTGGCTGGCGAGGGATCTTCTCAGGTCCCAGTGAAGCCTCCTGTGCCGAGTTCTCTCGGGTCGAGGAAAGTAATTCCTACTCCTCGGTTTCATCAGGTCGATCCTTCTCAGACTTCTGCCGTTGCTTCTAGTGTCCCTCCCTTAAAAAAGCAAAAAACATCTGAGCCCTTTAACATGGATGCCCCAGACTTTGATGCTATCGAGTTTGTTGACCAGAAAATTGCCCCCTATGGTGGGCTTTCCATGGACGACGTGTCTCTTCTTCAGCATCTAGATTTTATCACCAAAAGTAGTGTGAAGATGGCTCATATGGGTGCGGCTATTTTCCAAACAGTTCAAGGGATCCCGATTCATGCCACAAAATCCTTCATGGAGGAGGCCAAGTCAGAATTTGATCGGATCAAGGGTCTGAAGGATGAGTTGGAGGTGAAGTTAGCGAAGGTGGAGAAGGAGCTGGAGGGTGAGAAGGCCAGCTCTATTGCCTTGGCTGCTTCTTTGAAGTTGGCTGAGGACATGGAACTGAAGCATAAAGATAGCTATGTCTCAGCTTATAGGGAATTGATGCATCTCTGGGATGATTTGGAAACTGCTCGGGTTAATTATACTGAGTTTCAGGGTCACCTTGTGTGCAGCGTAACTGCCGCCTCTGAGAACCTGATGGAGGAGTTCTGGATTGTTGCTCCTGATGCCGACTTGACTCTTGTCAGCCTGGACAATGTTGTGAGGGATGGTAAGATTGTCCCTGATGACCAGGATGATGATGATGCTGACCCTCCCCCAGTGCCTTCTCTTAAAGTGTCGACCTCCTCAGTTCCTCCCGTTACGTCCGTCCGGATTGCAAGATTCTGAACCGGGATGATGGAAGTGTAGATGCTGTGCCTATTCAGACTTGCCCTCCTTCTCCTCGTACTGATACTGTCGGGAAGGCTCTAGATCTTGGTTGATCTCCTTTAAGTATCTGTGTAAATAGCCCGGTTTGTGGGCTTTGAACTTTTTTTGTGAATGATGTTTTATTGACTGTTGATACTCCTATTGCTATTTTTAGCAACTTTATTTTGAAAACAAAATGGTTTCTCTGAGGTTTATTTTGGTGGCCTCTTGAAGCTTTATCATACTATGCTTTCATTTTGCTTTAGCAGGGTATCTGTTGGAATCTTGCTGCTTGGCCTCTTTATATTGCTTTCGTACTTATTGTTTGTAGCTTGGATCCTTTTGAGGTCGTGGCTGTGGGGGGTCCGACTTGTTTCTCGGTTTCCTCACTTTTGTTTGTATTTTTAGCGCCTTATAACCGATTTCTTTATGTTGGTCCCCTTCTAAGTTATTTTTGTAATCCTCTTTCCTGGACCTTTGTTAGGTCTCTTTAAGGGATTACTTTTATAACTTATCTTTGTAGGAGACTGACTTCGTTAGGTCGATCTTTTCCTAGTTGTTTTTGTAACCCTCTTTCTTGGACCTTTGTTAGGTCTCTTTCAGGGATTACTTTTACAACTTGCTTTGTAGGAGACTGACTTCGTTAGGTCGATCTCTTCTAAGTTATTTTTGTAATCCTCTTTCTTGGACCTTTAGGGCTCTTTCAGGGATTACTTTTACAACTTGTTTTGTAGGAGACCGACTTCGTTAGGTCGATCTCTTCTAAGTTATTTTTGTAATCCTCGTTCTTGGACCTTTGTTAGGTCTCTTTCAGGGATTACTTTTAAAACTTGTCTTTGTAGGAGACCGACTTCGTTAGGTCGATCTCTTCTAAGTTGTTTTTGTAATCCTCTTTCTTGGACCTTTATTAGGTCTCTTTCAGGGATTACTTTTACAACTTGTTTTGTAGGAGACCGACTTCGTTAGGTCGATCTCTTCTAAGTTGGTTTTGTAATCCTCTTTCTTGGACCTTTGTTAGGTCTCTTTCAGGGATTACTTTTACAACTTGTTTTGTAGGAGACCGACTTTGTTAGGTCGATCTCTTCTAAGTTATAGCAATTCCTCTTTAATAGGGTTGGCCAGACCTCTTTTCAGGGATTTGCTGATAACTGTAATCCTCTTTCTTGGACCTTTGTTAGGTCTCTTTCAGGGATTACTTTTACAACTTGTCTTTGTAGGAGACCGACTTCGTTAGGTCGATCTCTTCTAAGTTATAACAATTCCTCTTTAATAGGGTTGGCCAGACCTCTTTCCAGGGATTTACTGATAACTTGGATTGACTTGGTCCGACTTTTTAGTGCCGGCCAGTCTTTTTAAGTTATTATATAGCAATCCATAAGACCTCGTCAGGTTCTTTTTGGGATCACTTTCGATAACTTCTTTCATTATTCTGTGTTCATCCTTTGCCGATTTGTAGATGATGGTTTCTGTCCTGGTTTAATCGATCTTTAGGTGAATCGCGTTTTTACGTTTGTCGGTCGATCATTCCTATCGAGATCGTATAGTGAATCTGTTCTTCACTTTCTGTTTGATCCGTTGCTTTATAATCAGATGATGAATGCTTTAGATTAATGCGTCTTGGGAATTTGTAGAATATCAGAAATGTATATTATTTAAAGAAAGTGCAAATATATACAGGTGGGATTTTTTCATACCCTTAAGTCGGATTTAAATCTCAATCTTGACGCCTCATTGATGAGCGGATAATTTATATGCTTTTTGGCACTGTTTTTAGTATGTTTTTAGTATATTTTAGTTAGTTTTTAATATGTTTTTATTAGTTTTTATTTAAAATTCACTTTTCTGGGCTCTACTATGAGTTTGTGTATTTTTCTGTGATTTCAGGTAATTTATGGCTGAAATTGAGGGACCTGAGCAAAAATCTGATTCAGAGGCTGAAAAAGGACTGCAGATGCTGTTAGATTCTGACCTCCCTGCACTCGAAGTGGATTTTATGGAGCTACAGAAGCCCAATTAGTGCACTCTCAATTGCGTTAGAAAGTAGACATCCTGGGCTTTCCAGCAATGTTTAATAGTCCATACTTTGCTCTAGATTTGATGGCCCAAACCGGCGTTGCAAATCAGCTTTGGAATTCCCGGCGTTTAACGTCAGAACGGGCACAAAAATTGGAGTTAAACGCCCAAACTGGCACAAAAGCTGGCGTTTAACTCCAGGAAAAATCTCTACACATGAAAGCTTCAATGCTCAGCCCAAGCACACACCAAGTGGACCCCGGAAGTGGATTTTTACATCATTTACTCATTTCTGTATATCCTAGGTTACTAGTTCATTATAAATAGGATGTTTTGACATTGTATCTGGACCTCATGACACATTACACGTTTTGATTGTATCTTCTACGGCATGAGTCTCTAAACCCCATGGTTGGGGGTGAGGAGCTCTGCTGTGTCTTGATGGATTAATGCAATTACTACTGTTTTTCATTCAATCACGCTTGCTTCCATTCTAAGATATCACTTGTTCCTCAACTTGATGAATGTGATGATCTACCTTAGACTAAGTGGATATCTCTTAGATTCCTTAATCAGAATCTTCGTGGTATAAGCTAGAATTGATGGCGGCATTCAAGAGAATCTGGAAGGTCTAAACCTTGTCTGTGGTATTCTGAGTAGGATTCGAGGATTGAATGAATGTGACGAGCTTCAAACTCCTGAAGGCTGGGCGTTAGTGACAGACGCAAAAGAATCACTGGATTCTATTCCGACCTGATTGAGAACCGACAGATGATTAGCCGTGCTGTGACAGAGCGCATTGAACATTTTCACTGAGAGGATGGGAGGTAGCCATTGACAACGGTGAAACCCTACATACAGCTTACCATGGAAGGAGCCTTGCGTGCATGAAGAAGAAGACAGTAGGAAAGTAGAGATTCAGAAGATAGAGCATCTCCAAAACCTCAACTTGTTCTCCATTACTGCAAAACAAGTATCTATTTCATGTTCCTTTACTTTTCACAATTAAACCTGAGAATTATTGATATTCTGACTAAGAGTTACAAGATAACTATAGCTTGCTTCAAGCCGACAATCTCCGTGGGATCGACCCTTACTCACGTAAGGTATTACTTGGACGACCCAGTGCACTTGCTGGTTAGTTGTGCGGAATTGCAAAAGTGTGATTGCGATTTCGTGCACCACTCATTAAAAAACCTTTTCAAGAAAAAGAGTGCATCTTGTGATGAGACCTTCATCTAACTATAGTACCTTCTTAGGTTACAGGCATGCCATGATCTGGGGAGTTCTCTTCCCTCGAGTTTGGACAGTCTGTAGTAGCCTTCCCAAGTACCTCTGTGACTCGGTAGGGTCCTTTCCAGTTGGCTGCCAGCTTTCCTTCTCCAGGTCGTGTTGTTTCAATATCATTTCGGATTAAGATGAGATCATTCTCAGCGAAACCTCTTGGCACTACCTTTTGATTATATCTGGAAGCCATTCGCCGCTTTAGTGCTTCTTCTCTAATCCGAGCTCTCTCTTGGATTTCCGGAAGTAGGTCGAGCTCTTCTCTTTGAAGTTGAGAGTTGGTTTGTTCATTGTAGTGGACTACTCAGGGAGACCCTTCCTCAACTTCTATTGTAATCATTGCCTCCACTCCGTATGTTAATCGAAATGGTGATTCATTCGTAGTGGAATGTGGAGTTGTTCGATATGCCCATAGGACTTGTGGAAGTTCCTCGGCCCAAGCTCCCTTTGCTTCTTGTAGTCTCCATTTCAGACTGGCCAATATGACTTTGTTGGCTGCTTCGGCTTGTCCATTGGCTTGGGGATGTTTGACGGAGGTGAACTGTTGTTTTATGTTCAAGTCGGCTACTAGTTTTCTGAAGCCTGCATCTGTGAATTGGGTGCCATTATCCATGGTGATGGAGTATGGAACCTCGAACCTTGTAATAATGTTCCTATATAGGAATTTCTGACTTCTTTGAGCAGAGGCGTTGGCTAGGGATTCTGCCTCAATCCAGTTTGTGAAGTAGTCTACCCATACTATGAGGAACTTGACTTGTCTCGATCCCTGGGGAAAGGGTCCAAGATGATCGAGTCCCCACTTTGCAAATGGCCAGGGTGAGGTTATGCTGATGAGCTTTTCCGGCAGGGCGATGTGAAAGTTGGCATGCTTCTGACATGGTGGACATGTCTTTACAAATTCGGTAGCTTCCTTTTGTAGAGTTGGCCAATAGAATCCTGCTCGGAGTACCTTTTTGGTGAGAGCTTGCGCTCCGAGATGATTGCCACAAATGCCGCTGTGTACTTCCTCCAAGACTTCCTTTGTATTGGAAGTCGGTACGCATTTTAACAATGGTGTTGAGATTCCTCTTTTGTATAGGGTGTTGTTTATGATAGTGTAGTATTGTGCCTCCCTTTTTAACCTCTTTGCCTCCTTTTTATCTGTGGGGAGCGCTTCTGTTTTGAGGTAGTTAATTTTGGGGGTCATCCATCCTTGATCCCGACCTGTTATGGCTAGGATTTTTCTTCTTTCGATATTGATGGGTTCTGCAGTATTTCCTGGATGACGCTTCTATTGTTGCCCCCTGGTTTGGTGCTGGCTAGCTTTGAGAGTGCGTCAGCTTGGGCATTTTGCTCGAGGGGTATGTGGCAGATCCTATATTCCCCGAGTTGTTTGAGCTGTTCTTTGGTTTTATCCAAATATTTTTTCATGGTAGGATCATTGGCTTGGTAGCTTCCTGTTATTTGTGAGGTAATGACTTGTGAGTCACTGTAAATGTTGAGTTTTTGAGCTCCAACTTCCCTAGCCAGCTTCAAACCAGCTAATAATGCTTCGTATTCACCCTGGTTGTTTGAGGCCAGGAATCCAAATTTGAGGAAAAACTCAAGTTGGGTTCCTTGGTTGCTTTCGATTATCACTCCTACACCGCTTCCAGCTTTATTCGAGGAACCGTCCATGTATATACTCCACTCTATGGGGATCTCCGGGGTGTCTGTGAATTCTGCGATGAAGTCAGCTAGGTATTGTGACTTGATGGCTGTCCGTGCCTCGTACTCGAGGTCAAACTCGGACAACTCGATTGCCCACTATAGGATTCTTCCTGCTAGATCTGTTTTCTGCAATATCCCTTTTATGGGTTGGTTGGTCCAAACTTTAATGGTATGCGATTGGAAGTATGGGCAAAGTCGTCGGGATGTGAGTATTAGAGCATAGGCAAACTTCTCTATTTTCTGGTAGTTCAGCTCTGACCCCTGTAGTGCTTTACTAATGAAGTAGACGGGTTGTTGTCCCCCTTTGTCTTCTCTAATTAGTGCTGAGGCTATTGCCCGACTTTCTACTGCGAGGTACAATATGAGTGGTTCTCCCTCTTGTGGGCGAGATAGGATAGGTGGCTGTCCCAAGAATTCTTTGAAATCTCAAAAGGCCTGTTCACATTCCGTTGTCCACTCGAAGTTCTTTCCCCTCCTTAAGGTAGCGTGGAAGGGGAGGGATTCTCGGAAGGCTTGTTCACATTCCGTTGTCCACTTGAAGTTCTTTCCCCTCCTTAAGGTAGCGTGGAAGGGGAGGGATCTTATTGCTGACCCTGCTAGGAATCTGGACAAGGCTGCCAATCTTCCATTGAGTTGTTGTACCTCTTTAACGCAGGTTGGACTCTTCACGTTGAGTATGGCCTGGCATTTATCTGGATTTGCCTTGATTCCTCTTTGTGTGAGCATGAAGCCCAAGAATTTACCTGCTTCCACTATGAAGGTGCATTTAGCCGGGTTGAGTCGCATGTCGTGCTTCCGTATGGTGTCGAACACTTGAACCAAGTCGGTCAGTAATGTTTCTTCGCTTTGTGTCTTTATCAACATGTCATCCACATAGACCTCCATGATTTTTCCAATGTGGTCTGAGAAGATTTTATTCATTAGCCTTTGATAAGTGGCTCCTGCGTTCTTAAGGCCGAAAGGCATTACGATGTAGCAATAAGTTGCTTTTGGTGTGAGAAACGAGGTTTTTTCTTGATCCGGTGGATACATTGGGATCTGATTGTACCTTGAGTATGCGTCCATGAATGAGAGATACTTATATCCGGATGAGGCATCTACTAGAGCGTCGATGCTTGGGAGTGGATAAGGGTCTTTTGGGTAGGCTTTGTTGAGGTCGGTGTAGTCGGTGCACATTCGCCACTTCCCATTCGACTTTCTCACCAAGACAACGTTTGCTAGCCATAGTGGGTATTTAACTTCACTTATGAACCCTGCCTCTAGTAGTGCTTGTACTTGTTCTTCTACAGCCTAAGACCGTTCTGACCCGAGTTTCCTTTGTCTTTGTTGTACCGGCCGGGATCCCGGGTAGACTGCCAATTTGTGGCTCATTAGTTCGGGATCTATGCCTGGCATGTCGGCAGCTTTCCATGCAAAGTGATCAGCATTATCTCGTAGGAACCGTATTAGTGATTCCTTTGTGTTTCCTTTCAGAATCGTGCCAATATTAGTTGTTTTATCCGAGGTATCTCCGATCTGGACCCTGTCTATTTCTCCTTCGGGTCGTGGGCGGAGTTCTTCTCGTCTCTGAACTCCGCCGAGTTCGATTGTGTGGAACTCTCCTCCTTTGCCTCAGAGGTTTAGACTTTTGTTATAACAGCGACGCGCCATCTTTTGATCTGCTTTTATAGTAGCTATCCCTTCTGTAGTTGGGAATTTCATACATAGATATGGAGTTGAAACTATTGCGCCGAGCTGATTTAACATTGTCTGACCTATTAAGGCATTGTAGGCTGAGCTTACATAGACCATGATATAGTCTATCTTGAGTGTTCTGGATTGGTTCCCCTTTCTGAAGGTTGTATGTAACGATACGTATCCCAGTGACTGTACTGGAGTATCCCCAAGTCCGAACAGGCTGTTCAGGTATGCTCTTAGCTCTTTTTCTTCTAAGCCGAGCTTGTCGAAGGCAGTTTTGAATAAGATGTCGGCAGAGCTTCCTTGGTCAATTAATGTACGGTGGAGGTTGGCGTTTGCCAATATGATTGTGATAACCATGGGGTCGTCGTGTCTTGGGATGATTCCGGATGCATCTTCTTTGGTAAACGTGATTGCTGGGATGTCTGGTGCATCCTTCTTTCCTTCGACATGGTATACTTCTTTGAGGTGTCGCTTGCGAGATGATTTGTAGATTCCTCCTCCAGCAAATCCGCCGTGTAATACGTGGACGTGTCTCTCGGGCGTGCGGGGTGATCGTTTAGACCGTCCGAGGTGCCGTCATACAGAGTCATATCCGGAAGTTTGAAATCTTTTGGGATTTTGGTCTTCATAATTTCCCTGGTGAATGGATCTTGATCTTTGTGAGAGCTATCCTCTGCGGAGGGTCGAGTAGCTTTAGTTTTGAGATCAGCTTCGAGTTTCATAAGCTTATCTTCTAATTCTGGCGCTGCCTTATCTCCCGATGTAGATCCTCTTCTTTTTCGCGTTGATGTTGGGCTTCTTTCTCAAGTTGCTTTAATATATTTTGAAGTGCTTCTATCACCCTTGGATTTGATGAATTTTTGTCTCCATTGGGTTCCGGAGTATCTTTAAGTATAGTATCCGTGTTCTTGTGCGGCGTTCTATCTTCCAAACCTGAGTCGTGGTCGTTGTCATGGTTGTCCGCCATGGTGTTGGGATAACTTCCAAGGTTCCCCGGCAATGGCGCCAATGTTTCGAGGGTTACCTGAAACTGTAGGTTGATCTCGGTCGAGATCTTCTGTGTTGGTCGGAGCCGACGTGTCTGGCTGGTGTATAGCGGCCAGAGCTGGTGTGTCCGACTTATAGGACTGAAAGTGCTACTGATCCTTTGTCCCCGGAGGGTGGGGGGTACCTGCAAGGGACTCTGATGTTTAAGTTAGCAACGGTATTAAGCAGGTATTGAGTAGAATCAGAGTATGAGTTATACCTGGGTGCTCCAGTGTATTTATAATGGTGAGATGTGGCCTCCTGGGGATAAGATAAGTTAGTTATCTTATCTTATCTTCAAGTGAGGTCATCTTTATCTTTCAATGGAACCGCCCTTCTCTTGTAGGCTTGGGCTGCCTTAGGATCTGGCGTGTGTTCCTCTATTTAGGCCCTTTGTTTGGGCTTTCTTGTGACTTGGCCGAGCTCTTTTGAGAAGAGGTCGGATTGTCCTGACCTAAAGAGGTCGGTCGCTTTGTCTGTAGAACATCCCGGGTCGGACAACTCGACCCAGGATATGAACAGTGCCATTGCGGGGATTGGCTTAAATTTGACAGTGATTAAATTTATTGGAGAGCTAGATTAAGCAATTTAATTTCCTTATTATTTTAATTTCTTTTATTTATCATTTTTTTTAATTTTATTTTGAGCTCTATTTCATTCTTCTTTGATTATCCATAGTTTCATTCTTCTAACTGTTTGATCAATTGCACCACTCACACTAACAACTACTCTAACAATAGTAATTTCTTCATCCACTTTCTTTCTTACTTTTTGCCTTGATTGGTTGTATGACATGTAGGAGAAGCAGGGCTTCAGCTTCTTTTGATTCTAAACCTGAGAGGACCCTCTTTAGATTAAGGAGGGAAGCAATAGGGAAGAGAGTTGTTGGTGCTGAGGAAGAGGAAGAGTATTTTAAAACAAACATGGAGGAGAATATGGAGAATCATCATGAGGAAGAAGTTCATAACCATGCCAGGAGAGGCTCAGTCAATCATGATGGGCAAGAAAGGAGAGTCTTAGGCTCCTACATCAACCCAAATCCAGGGAATTGTGGTAGCAACATCCTAAAGCCAACAATTCATGCCAATAATTTTGAGTTGAAGCCTGACGTTAGGATTTTTGCTAGTAAAGAATTTCATAAAAATAGTCGCGTTGTAGATATAGATTCTAAACCAACAGAAATCCCTTCGTGCAAATGTTTTGGTTGTCACAAGTAACAAACCCCTTAAAATTGATAACTGAGTATTTAAACCTCGCGTCGTCTTCTCAAGGAATTGCAGGGAGGTATATTCTTATTATTGGTTATGAAAAAGTGTGTTTTGGGGTTGAGAGTGAGGAATGAATATGGCAAATAATTTAAAGGGAAATTAAAATAAATAAATACTGTAAAGCAAACCCTTTGGCAAGGTATGAGAAATTGGAAGTCCAAACTTAGTTATTCTTATCAATAATAATGAATGTTGAATCTTAATTCCACTTAGTTGACCTTTGCTAAAGCAAAGGAAAGTCAAGGGACTAATTAATTTGACCTTCGAATCCTATTTATTTCCTAAGAAAAAAGGTTGGGATTATTGAAGTTCAGTTCAATTAGCAAAGATAACAGTTATCAATTATGTTGAGCTAAGATAACTCCTGAGTTACTGATTTCTTAACCAAGACCAAAAAGGGAAAAGTAAATTAATTCTACTGGAATGAAAATGTCTTCAGATTAGGAATAATCAATAACATAAATAAGAGAAAGCAATATTAACTGAAATACCTAAAATAACATTAATTCGAAAAAGTAATCTGTAACATAGAAGAATTCATAAACTAAATTGAAAAGCAAGTAATGAAAAAGGAATATTGAACCTGATAAAAAGATAATCCTCAAAGCAAATAAAATCCTAAATCTAAATCCTAATCCTAAAGAGAGAGGAGAGAAACTCTCTCCATCTAAACCTAAATCATGGAAAGTGACTAAAAATTGGAGATTCCTTGAATGGATGCATTCTCCCACTTCATAACTTCTGGTCTATGCATTCTGGACTTGGATTTGGGCCAAAAAGGGCTTCAGAATACGCTATGAATGCTTTTTGCAATTTTTGGTGCGTGGCCGCTGTCACGCGTCCGCGTGGGTTACGCGGTCGCGTCAATTGGAGCTTTCCTTGTCGCGCGGTCGCGTCAGTCACGCGGCCGCGTCATAGGTGTTCTTCGTTAGGTGCGCGGCCGCGTCAGTCATGTGGCCGCGTCACTGCTTCTTCGCGCTTGGCATGCGGCCGCGTCATCCATGCAGTCGCGTCACTGCCAGTTTCTTCAGAAACATCGTTTTGTGCTTTCCTTCTATTTTTGTATGTTTCCATTGCATCCTTTAAGAGGAAACATGTTTTTCACATACATCACATAATAAGGAAGGAAAAATAAAACCATGCAATTAATATGAATAAGTGGGTGAAGAATTGAATAAATCACTCAAACTAAGCACAAAATATATCATAAGATATGGGTTTATCAACCTCCCCACAGTTAAACAATAGCATGTCCTCATGCTAAATCCAAGGAGACCAAATAAATGAGTAGGGAAATGCAAGACTCATGCAATGCAACCTATGAATGTGAATGCAACTACATGCTAAAATGATTCTACCTACTTGGTGAAAAAGTAAATAAATATTTCAAGAATAAATATGAACTGGGTTTCACTAATTCAAAGCACAAAATACAATACAAATAACTCGCAAGAAGAAGATAGCTCATGAAAGCAGGGAACATAGAATTAAGCGTTGAACCCTTACTGGTAGTGTATATCACTCTAACACTCAAGTGTCTAGGGTCAATTCTCTCAATTCTCTACTAATCTTGCTTTCTATAGCTTGCTCTTCATCTAACAATCAACAAAAATTCAATGCACCAATACACAAATCAAGAGGTCTTTTAAGGGTTGTAATGGGGTTAGGGTCAAGGCAGGATTGTATTTGGCCAGGTGGACTAAAATTTGAATCCTTAATTAACATAAACTTTCCACCTAACTATTTTACCTGGGGCATTTTGTCCCCTTTTATTACTTGCTTCTTTTTTTTATTCTTCTCAATGCATATGATTAAGGTTTTGAATGCATAAACATGTTCTTAACATTTTTCATATTTTCACACAAAGTCTAACATACTCAATTCCCAAACCAAACGTTTCCAAACCCACTTTTCCCAACACTTAATTCATGAGCATTCTCACTAGTCCAAGCTAATCAAGGATTCAAATTAGGGACATTATTGTTTTTCGCTTAGAGTTAGTGATGAGCTAAAGTAAGGAACAAGGGGTAAAATAGGCTCAACATGGGTTTGCAAAGGATAATAAAAGGTAAGGCCATAAGGGTATGTAAGCTTAGTGAAACAAGACCTCAATCATATAAGTGCATGCATACATCAAATAATGGAAATATAGAATTAAGCAAGACAAAGATCACAATTTTAGAGAGAGAAACACACACCAAAAATAAAATATTGGTTGATAAAATGCAACCAATCAAATAGGCTCAAAATCTTACTGGTTTTGTGTGTTCGAGCTCTAAACTATGTTCCAAAATTAGATTTCTTCAAACAGGTTTTTCAAAAAATTTTATTCAAATTAGTGAAATATTATAAAAATTTCTTGAAAAAGAAAATATTACTTTAACCAAGTGGTAAAATATGCACAAAGAGAAACAAACATGCAAATTCAGCAATGAAAAACAAAAATTGGTGTTGAGAAAGGACTAACTAACCTGTAGAGATCGGTATCGACCTCTCCACACTTAAAGGTTGCACTGTCCTTGGTGCATGTTGAGATGTACAGGTGGGCGGGGGTTGTTCCAACTAATGCTTCACTCCAAAGATTGTGCAGATGGACTTGTCTTGTCTTCCCATGTAAACGTCTTCCGGTTCCCCTCCGGGTGGCCATCCTGGAAGAAAATAGGGAAGAAAAGTAACCCAGAAATAAAGATAAGAAAATAAATGAAGTATGGTTGGGTTAATGCCAAATGATAAGGGTCTCATTTACATGGAAGCTTCAACATGTACGTGAGAAAACAATAGAAGCCATGGCATGCCAGTGGTACAAAATGTAAACAATGGGAAAGAGAGTGGGTAATGAAAGACAATGTAAGTTCATGTCAATGCAAAAGGAATACAGGTATCATAAAAGATTGACATTGACAGAAAAATAGCATCACGCAACATTGTAAAACAAGTCACTAAAAATTATACCAGAGAAGATGCAACAGTTAAATAAGAAAATCAACACCAAAGGAAAAATAAAAAAAATTTAGAAAATAAGAGAAAAATATGCACTAAATTAAAATGCAATGAATGAAATATGCAAATAAATAAAATGAAAGATAAGAAGAATGAGAAGGGAAAGAAGTGAGTAAGAGAGGAGGGAGGGAAAAATTAGGATTGGGGGAAGAAAAGATAAGATATTTGGCAAATTTGGATTGAGCTGTGCGGTGCAAGCGACGCGGCCGCGTGGAGCACGCGTTTGCGTGATTGCGCTTTAATTCAGTCGACGCGGTCGCGTCGGTCACGCGGACGCGTGACTCAGGTTATGCTACTGGTGCGAGGGTAGCCTCGCGCTCGCATAACTCTCCGTTCGAATTTGTATTTTTACCAAATTTGGGGTGACGCGATCGCGTGGGGCATGCGATTGCGTGAGTGGGCTTCAGAAAGGAACGACGCGGACACGTCGGCGACGCGGTCGGGTGATAGGGATTGTCCGTCCAGCATCAATCCAGCACCACTCTCGCACAATAATTTGTTGTGCACCCTTTTTACGTCGAAAATCAGGGCACGCGGCCGCGTGGGGCACGCAGTCGCGTGGAAGGCCATTATGCCTATGTGACGCGGACGCGTCAGCGACGCGGTCGCGTGGGACGATTTGTACCACTGGCACGCCTCCAGCCACGCTTCAGCGTGACTCTCAGTTCGTTTTTATTTTCTCCCCTCTACTTTCGATGCGGATGCATCGCTGATGCGGTCGCGTCACATGGCATTTTTTTTAATATGCAGTATGCAGAATGCAAAATTATATGAATGTTATGAGTAATTCCAGGTTCAATGAAAAACTTGAAAACAAATAAAACTAAATAAAAATGAAAAAAGGAACGATCATACCATGGTGGGTTGTCTCCCACCTAGCACTTTTAGTTAAAGTCCTTAAGTTGGACAATTGAGGAGCTTCTTGTTATGGTGGCTTGTGCTTGAACTCATCCAGAAATCTCCACCAATGTTTGGAGTTGCAGTAGCCTTCGGGGTCCCAAACTAGGCATGTGAAGCTTTTGAGCAGCTTCAAACAGATTTTCAGGCTCCCGCGGTGATGAATATCAGAATATATTCCAGGATCCCAACCTTTGGTTCCAAATCTGCTTTCGTTTTGATCTATTCTTTTCCATCCGGGCGGTTTGGAAATTAGATTCTCACCAAGATGACCAAACGTTTTCCGAGATCCATTCGATTGAGCATGATACCAATCCTTGTACTTCGAGTTGAAGCGTGGAACCTTATTGAACCTTGTGCACTAGCTCTGAGTATGAGCCATTTCCCTCTTACTCTTAAAGCCGCAGAGAGCTCTAAGCTGGCCATCTGTTTCAAGTAAACCGTATTCAAGTGGAAAAATAAAGATAAGAGTCAAGGATTTTACCCACTTGAAGTCGGTGTTGGTTGGTAGTGGCCTTGGGATAAGTGTTTTTAGTGGTTCTGCAAGCTCTACTCCCTTATGGTCTTCAGTGAATTCCTCCACTTCCTTGCAAACCTTTTCCATTCCAGCCATGTCCTGGTCAAAGTCTTCCATATCTTCCCCATCACTTGGGGAAGATTCTTCTGTCTCAAAGAATTCACTTGCGGGAGCAAGTTCATCACTAGGGGGACTTGACTGGTGACTATCATCATCAAGGAAACATGCGTCTTGAGTTACTCCGTCTAGTTCTTCATAAGATATCTGCATTGGAGGCTGTACAACCTCCTCTTTTGCGTCAATTGTAACATCCTTGATGGGGTCTTCCATGACTCTGTATTTCCTAGGAGGTTCAGCATCTCCTAAATCATCAACCAACTCTTCTTCTTCTATAATGACAGCGTCCTCTACTTGTTCCAGTACGAAGTTATACTCTATGCTGTCCACTGGAGTCTCTAGTGTCTTCTTCGTGCTACGTTCTTCATTAGATTCTCCACATGAAGCCATGGGAGTCTGTTGAGTGTCTGAACGTCTGGAAGATAATTGATTTATTGCTTGCTCCAGTTGATGAAGGGTTGCATTGAATTGATTTACTGATTCCTCGAAGCGAACCTGTGATTTTTGGCTTGATGGATATGGACATGGTGCGTAGGAGAGTGGTGGTTCTTGGGAGTAATTGGACTGGCATTGGGGCGGATAAGGATCATATGGTGGCGAATGGTGAAAGGAAGCTTGTGAGTATGGTGGTTCAAAATTATGTCGAGAGGATGGTCTCTGAGCACAGGGTGGGGCTTGTTGGTAGTTACTAGGCGGTCCACCAAATCTTTCAGCTGGGTATGCATTGTAGAATGGTCGTTGTCCATGATATCTTGGAGGGTGTTGTTGCCTAAAGGGTTGATTAGATCCTCTTGTCTCCATCCATCCTTGATTGGTCTGACCTTGATGCATATTCCAGCTGTGGTTTCTATTTCCTTCAACAAAGTTAGAACCAAACTCAAAGCGAGAGGGGTGACAATTCATAGTAGTTATCAGAAATAAGGGGGAAAAAGGAGAAACAAATAAACAAGTAAAAGAAAAATATTTACAATAACCAATAATAAGGCACACGTTTGCAATTCCCCGGCAACGGCGCCATTTTTGACGTTAGGATTTTTGCTAGTAAAGAATTTTATAAAAATAGTCGCGTTGTAGATATAGATTCTAAACCAACAGAAATCCCTTCGTGCAAACATTTTGGTTGTCACAAGTAACAAACCCCTTAAAATTGATAACCGAGTATTTAAACCTCGGGTAGTCTTCTCAAGGAATTGCAGGGAGGTATGTTCTTATTATTGGTTATGAAAAAGTGTGTTTTGGGATTGAGAGTGAGGAATGAATATGGCAAATAATTTAAATGGCAATTAAAATAAATAAATACTGTAAAGCAAACCCTTTGGCAAGGTATGAGAAATTGGAAGTCCAGACTTAGTTATTCTTGTCAATAATAATGAAAGTTGAATCTTAATTCCACTTAGTTGACCTTGGCTCAAGCAAAGGAAAGTCAAGGGACTAATTAATTTGACCTTCGAATCCTATTTATTTCCTAAGAAAAGGTTGGGATTATTGAAGTTCAGTTCAATTAGCAAAGATAACAGTTATCAATTATGTTGAGCTAAGATAACTCCTGAGTTACTGATTTCTTAACCAAGACCAAAAAGAGAAAAGTAAATTAATTCTACTGGAATGAAAATGTCTTCAGATTGGGAATAATCAATAACATAAATAAGAGAAAGCAATATTAACTGAAATACCTCAAATAACATTAATTTGAAAGAGTAATCTGTAACATAGAAGAATTCATAAACTAAATTGAAAAGCAAGAAATGAAAAAGGAATATTGAACCTGATAAAAAGGTAATCCTCAAAGCAAATAAAATCCTAAATCTAAATCCTAATCCTAAAGAGAGAGGAGAGAACCTCTCTCCATCTAAACCTAAATCATGGAAAGTGACTAAAAATTGGAGATTCCTTGAATGGATGCATTCCCCCAACTTCATAACCTCTGGTCTATGCCTTCTGGACTTGGATTTGGGCCAAAAAGGGCTTCAGAATTCGCTATGTATGCTTTCTGCAATTTCTGGTGCATGGCCTCTGTCACGCATCCGAGTGGGTCACGCGGTCGCGTCAATTGGAGCTTTCCTTGTTGCGCGGTCGCGTCAGTCACGCGGCCGCGTCATAGGCGTTCTTCTTTAGGTGCACGGCCGCGTCAGTCATGCGGCCGCGTCGCTGCTTCTTTGCGCTTGGCATGCGGTGCGTCGTCCATGCGGTCGCGTCGCTGCCAGTTTCTTCAGAAACTCCGTTTTGTGCGTTCCTTCCATTTTTGTATGTTTCCTTTGCATCCTTTAAGTCATTCCTACCTTAGAAGATCTGAAACTACTCAACACATAAATCACGACATCGAATGATAATAAAGGGTAATTAAATTAATTAATTTTAAAGCATAGGAAACATGTTTTTCACATACATCACATAATAAGGAAGGAAAAGTAAAACCATGCAATTAATATGAATAAGTGGGTGAATAATTGAATAAATCACTCAAACTAAGCACAAAATATATCATAAAATATGGGTTTATCAAAGCCTCAGCTCATTACACTTGTTCAGAATAATTGCTCATATGGAGGAAGTGCCCAAGAAGATCCTAATCAACATCTCAGCACATTCTTGAAGATATGTGATACTGTAAAGTCCAACGGGGTACACCTTGACATCTATAAACTACTCTTGTTCCCTTTCTCACTCAGAGATAAGGCAACAACGTGGTTGGAATGATTTCCCAAGGATAGCCTAACTACGTGGGAGGAGGTAACATCTTAGCATATTCTTGAAGATATGTCATATTGTAAAGTCCAACGGGGTACACCCTGTCATCTATAAACTACTCTTGTTCCCTTTCTCACTCAGAGATAAGGCAGCAAAGTGGATGGAATCATTTCCCAAGGATAGCCTAACTACATGGGAGGAGGTCGTGAAAAGATTCCTTGCAAGATTTTACCCTCCGCAAAGAATTAATAGACTAAGAACTGAGGTGCAAACTTTTAGACAACAAGATAGAGAAACACTCTATGAGGCCTAAGAGAGATTCAAAGATCTGACAAGAAGATGCCCACCAGAAATGTTCAATGAGTAGGTACAACTACATATCTTTTATGAGGGACTATCCTATGAAGCAAAGAAGGCAGTGGATTATTCTTTAGGAGGCTCACTTAACATAAAGAAAACCATTGAATAGGCCATAGATGTCATTGAGATTGTAGCTGAAAATGAGTATTTCTATGCCTCAGAAAGGACTTAGAAGAAGGGAGTGCTAGAACTCAACTCTGTAGATGCTTTGTTAGCTTAGAACAAGGCAATTGCAGCTCAAATAGCAACCTTAACCAAGAGGATGGAGGCCAACCAAGCTTCAGTCATTCAGGACCAAACTCCTCAACAAGAAGGTAATGCATCAGAATCTGAAGGTGACTGGGAACAAGCTAATTACGTGCACAATTCATCCAGAATACCATATGACCCACACTCTAAGTGTCATCCCAAATTTCAGGGGCAGTCTCCTCCCTCATAGACAAACAAGCACAAACTGACAGAAGGATAAATGCTAATCAAGAGGAATACAGGTCAAATCTAAAAAATCAAGGTGCAGCAATCTTAAAATTGGAAGCACAAGTGGGGATTTTATCCAAGCAAATCCCACTTTCCATACACACATTTCCCAGCGA
The DNA here is from genome assembly GCF_000817695.3 of Arachis duranensis. NCBI lineage: Eukaryota > Viridiplantae > Streptophyta > Magnoliopsida > Fabales > Fabaceae > Arachis > Arachis duranensis. Next base: position 74,568,427 of record NC_029774.3, on the reverse strand, counting down.
TACCATGGCTAACCCAATAGGGGAATGCAAAACCATAACTCTAAGAAGTGGGAAGGTTGTAGAGGAAGGAGCCCCAAGCAAAGATAATCATGAAGAGGTTGCACCAAAACATAGGAGCGAGGATGAAGGGGAGATTCCAGCTACACCTCCACCAAAACCAGTTTTGAAGCCCTATGTGCCAAAGGCACCATACCCGCAAAGACTGAGAAAAGATGGGAAAGATGACCAGTTCTTCAAGTTCCTAGATATCTTTAAGAGGCTTCAAATCAACATACCATTTGCTGAGGCATTAGAACAAATGCCACTCTATGCCAAGTTCTTGAAGGAGCTTATAACCAAAAAGAGGAACTGGGAAGCAAAAGAAACCATAGTGTTGACTGAGGAGTGTAGCGCCATCATACAGAAGAAGTTGCCTCAAAAACTGAAAAACCCAGGGAGTTTTCAAATCCCCTGCATCATAGGGGACATCACTATTGAGAAAGCTTTGTGTGATTTGGGAGCTAGCATAAATCTTATGTCCCTAACCATGATGAGAAGGATGAAGATTGAGGGAGCCAAACCAACAAGAATGGCACTCCAATTGGCTGACAGAACATTTAAGTTTCCACATGGGGTGGTGGAAGACTTGCTATTGAAAGTGGGAGAGTTCATTTTCCCTGCTGATTTTGTTGTGCTGGACATGGAAGAATAGGCCAACACGTCAATTATCCTAGGAAGACCATTTCTAGCTACTGTTGGAGCCATCATTGATGTGCAGAAAGGGGAACTAGTCTTGAGATTACATGAAGAGAAAATTGTCTTCAACGTCTTTAAAGCAATGAGTTACCCCAAGGAACCCATAGGAGAATGCACTAGTAGACTCCATGGAACATATAGTTCAAGAAGTCATGGGAGAAGAACAATGTGAAGAAAACGTTAAGCTGGAGCAAGCACCAGATGGAAAACTACCACAAGCAACCATGAGGAACTCAATCATGCCAACTACCACAGACAACAAAGATGCAGAGTCACCAAAACTAGAGCTAAAAGCTTTACCACCCAGCTTGAAGTATGTATATCTGGATGCTAACAACACTTACCCAGTAATCATAAATTTAAGTCTGAGTAAGGAACAAGAAAAGGAACTTATCCAAGTGCTGAGACAACACAAGGATGCCATAGGATGGACACTTTCAGATTTAAAGGGGATCAGTCCTTCAATGTGCATACATAAAATCTTACTTGAAGAGGATGCCAAACCCTCAAGGCAGTAACAAAGGAGGCTGAACCCAACTATGAATGAAGTGGTTCAGAAAGAAGTGTTGAAATTGTGGCAAGCAAGGGTGATCTACCCCATCTCAGATAGCCCTTGGGTAAGCCCGGTGCAAGTAGTTCCTAAGAAGGGAGGGATCACTGTTGTGGCAAATGAGAAGAAAGGACTGATACCCATAAGGACGGTGACCGGATGGCGTATGTGCATTGACTACCGGAAACTTAATGAAGCCACCGGGAAAGATCACTTTCCCCTACCCTTCGTGGATCAAATGCTTGAAAGATTGGCAGGACATGAGTATTATTGTTTCCTGGATGGATATTCGGGCTACAACCAAATTGTTGTGGACCCCAAGGATCAGGAAATAACTTTATTTACTTGTCCATATGGTGTATTTGCTTATAGGAGAATGTCGTTTGGATTGTGCAATGCACCTGCAACATTCCAAAGGTGCATGCTCTCTATTTTTTCAGATATGATTGAGAAGTTCATAGAAGTATTTATGGATGACTTCTCTGTGTTTGGAGACTCATATTCTGATTGCCTATACTATCTTTCTCTTGTGCTAAAAAGGTGTCAAGAAACCAACCTAGTTTTAAACTGGGAGAAGTACCATTTTATGGTGACTGAAGGGGTGGTTCTTGGTCACAAGATTTCAAAAGATGGCATAGAAGTAGACAGAGCAAAAGTGGAAGTAATTGAAAAATTACTTCCACCTTGCAATGTCAAAGCAATCAGAAGCTTTTTGGGACACGCTGGGTTCTATAGGAGGTTTATTAAAGATTTTTCAAAGATTGCAAAACCCCTTAGCAACCTACTTGTCTCAAATACTCCTTTTGTTTTTTATAGAGAATGCATGGTAGCCTTTGATGAACTCAAAAAGAAACTCTCCTCTACACCTATCATAGCACCACCAAACTGGGATCTTCCCTTTGAGCTAATGTGTGATGCATCTGATTTTGCTGTTGGTGCTGTCCTAGGACAGAGGAAAGACAAGCTAGTACATGTTATTTACTATGCTAGCAAGGTCCTTAATGATAATCAAAAGAACTATACCACCACAGAGAAAGAACTTTTAGCCATAGTTTTTGCTTTTGATAAGTATAGATTATATCTTATTGGCTCAAAAGTAATTGTGTTCACTGATCATCCAGCACTCAAATACTTGCTTACCAAACAAGAATCCAAGCCCAGACTAATAAGGTGGATCTTGATGCTCCAAGAATTTGATATTTAGATTAAAGATAGGAGCGGAGCAGAGAACAAGGTAGCTGACCACCTCTCAAGGATCCCACAAGAAGAAGAGATGCAGCAAATGGCAGTAAATGAAAGATTTACTGATGAACAATTGATGATGATTCAAGTAGCTCCTTTGTTCGCGGACATAGCCAATTTCAATGCTATTGGGGAGCTACCAACTAACATCAATAAGCACATGAAGAGGAAACTAATCAAGGATGCCAAACACTACATCTGGGATGACCCCTATTTGTTCAAAAAGTGTACTGATGGTGTCCAAAGAAGGTGTATATCCCACGAAGAAGGGCAGGAAGTATTATGGCAGTGCCATGGATCAGCATATCAAGGTTACTTCAGTGGAGAAAGGACGGCAGCAAAAGTGCTCCAATCCAGATTTTACTGGCCAACAATGTTTATGGATGCCAAGGAAATGGTGTCAAGGTGTGATGAATGTAAAAGAGCTGGAAATCTAACAAAGAGGAATGAGATGCCACAGCAATACATACTAGAGCTGGAACTATTTGATGTATGGGGAATAGATTTCATGGGACCCTTCCTAACCTCTTACTCAAACAGCTACATATTAGTGGCTGTTGATTATGTTTCAAGATGGGTAGAGGCCATAGCTACTGCAACAAATGACAACAAGGTTGTGATAAGCTTCTTGAGAAGGAATATCTTCAGCAGATTTGGAGTTCCCAAAGCTCTCATTAGTGATGGAGGGTCACACTTCTGCAATAAACAACTGGAAGAACTCCTTCTCAGATATGGTGTCAAACACAAAGTGGCAACTCTATACCACCCACAGACCAACGGGCAAGCCGAGATCTCCAACAGGGAGCTAAAACAAATCCTTGAAAAAACTGTTGGAAGCTCAGTAAAGGACTGGTCTAGGAAGCTAGACGATGCTCTATGGGCCTACAGGACAGCCTTCAAAACCCCCATTGGGATGTCACCATATCAACTAGTATTTGGCAAGGCTTGCCACTTGCTAGTTGAACTAGAGCATAGAGCCTTCTGGGCTCTAAAACTACTGAATTTTGATGAGCAAGTTGCTGGAGAAAAGATATTGATGAAACTCAATGAACTGGAAGAGTTTAGAAATCAAGCATATGAGAATGAAAAAATCTTCAAAGAGAACACAAAAAGGTGGCATGACCAAAAGATAGCAATAAGGGAGTTCACTGAAGGACAGAAGGTGTTACTCTACAACTCAAGACTCAAGTTCTTCCCTGGAAAACTTAAGTCTCGATGGTCAGGACCTTTCACCATACTCAAAGTGTTTCCCTATGGTCATGTGGAGCTCATGGAAGACAAGACTCAGAGAACTTTTTCTGTTAATGGCCATAGACTCAAACACTACTTGGGAGGCTCCTTGGAGGAGCAGAGAGTAAGCTACAAGCTCAGCTAAAGATAAAGGAATGTCAAGCTAATGACAATAAAGAAGCGCTAGTTGGGAGGCACCCCAACACTTTATCCTTTTTGATTTAATTGCTTTTCTTAGAAGTAGTTTAAATTCTATTGATAGTTTAATTTTTTGTAATTAGGATTAGTTGCAATTGTAGATTAGGAAGTTTGATATTTGCTTTGATAGTTAGATCCTTTTTACACTCGTTTATTTCTTTCTATCTGGGGGTTGCAACTTGATGAATGCATAACAAATGATGAGTGAATGGGCTGAGAACTAGCTAAAGTACTAAGTTTGGTGTGGCCTCTTACCCACTTAATCTAGGCTTACAAACAATTAATAGTTTGAGTTTGAAGAGTAAGCCCAGAGATTAAGTTTCGTGTGGCCACCACCAATGATCACAGAGCAGCCCAAGTCACCCAATTTGAAAGCACTTAATGCTTTGGGTAAGAACATGAACGTGATTTAATGAGTTCAGAGGAGTTTGAATCAAAAGAAAATGAAAAAATTGATGTTATTCCACTCTTATGAACACATTAAATACACAATGATGAAACCAATTTATTAAGATGCCAAAGAATTAAGTTTGGTGTCCCAAGGGACACCCATCGGTTGCAACCCAATTTATTCTTGATGAGAAGGAATGTGAAGGGGTTATTTTATCATCACTAATGGGTTCAGTTTCAATTTTAACAGAGAAGATAAGGCCCACATGGTAAACAACTCACAAAACAAGGAAGTCAAAGTGTACTTGCACTTTGGAACTCGACACACGTAGAAGACTCTGTGAGAAAAGAGTTGGCGCCTCTTTCCACGCTAGGCGCCACTTCCCAAAGTGGGATAACATTTAATCTCTTTTATTTCCCACCTTTGAACTACATCACTCACCCGTTATAAAAGCTTCACTGCCCATCTCCCCTCCCACTTCGACAACCCCTACACCACTCACCTTCGCTTCTCTTTTCATCTTCCATCCCTTACTTTCTTCTTTTTCTTGATTGGGACAATCAAGTCCTAAGTTTGGTGTTGGAGCAAAATCTTGTTTTGCCTTCTCTTTCTTTCAACCCCCCCATTTTTTTCACACTCTCCTAACCTAATGGCACCACCAAAAAGCTCAATCTCAAAGAAAAGAAAAACCAAGAAACCAGCCTCTGGATCCTCAAGCTCTTTTAATACCTACAAGTTCCTCTCTACATTCAACCAAAATCAATTTTATGGTTGGGTGAGTGAGAGGAAAATAATTCCAGAAGTTGGGTTTCAACTAGGGAGGAATGAGCACATTGAAATCAACTTTGAGATTGAACAGAGGGGTTGGTCACTTCTATGCAACCCACCAAGGAAAATGGTAGAGAGTTTGGTGAGGGAGTTCTATGCCAACACAGTACCTCAACCAGGGCAAAAATATGGCTACATTAGCTATGTGAGGGGGAAATCCATTGACTACAGCCCCTCTAGCATAGAAAGAATGCTAATGGTGAAGAGGACAAGCTCCACTCGGAGCTATGAAGAAAGAATGAAGCAGCAAGACCCTGGGTTTGAGGAGATTCTGAGTGAAATATGTGTGATGAATGTGCATTGGATAAATGACAATGATGGGATATCCAACCAATTAAGGAGAAGAGATTTGAGCCCCCAAACTAGAGGGTGGCTAAAATTTGCGAGGAGGTCCCTAATCCACGCATCCAACACTTCAAAGGTGACCAAGGAGAGAGCTGTGCTCATTTACAGCATCATGAAAAGAGAAAACATCAACGTGGGGGAGATGATTGCCAACAACATCAACAAAGTGCTGAAAACACCAGTGATAATACAAGGTTGGCTTTTCCCAACATTATACAAAGGCTGTGTGATGAGGCTGGAGTTGAAAAGATCATTGACGAGGTGCTTGTGAAGCAAGACAAGTTTATAACTGCCAAAAAGATGGCCAAAGTGGTGGCTGTCCACCCACTCAACAGGGCTAGAGAACGAAGAGCTCATGCTCATGAACCACAACAACAACAAGAAGAGGGAGAGGCAGAAGAACAACCTCACTTCCTACAAGGAGATGTACACCAAATAAAGGGAAACCTACACCACTTGAGGGAAGATGTCAATCAATTCAAGGAGGCTCAACAACAACAATGGAGCCAAGTCAACAAAAACACTCAACAACTCCAAGGGAGCTTTGAGAACCTCAAGGAACAGCAAGAGCAGATTAATTGGAGAGAGATGCAAGGCAGCTCAGGAATGATTATGGAACGACAACTACAACAAATAGGGAGCCTTGCTGAATTCTGACACCTTTATGAAGCAAGGACTATGGCTAGAGGGGAATATGATGGCTATGCACAAACAAAGTTGAGCTACCTGTGCAATGCAGTGGCTAACATGAACCCCAATTACCCCACTTGTATGCAGAAATTGGAGGAACTCAACTCAAGACAAGAAGAAATAGCATACTAACACAAGGAGAATGTAAAATCCTATATGAGGAGGCTAGGATTCTGAAAGCCCAAGCCCAAGGATACCAAAGCTCAAGAAGGTTCCTCCAAGCCAAATGAAGGTGGCTCATCCCCTCCCAAGAAGAAGGACAAAGGGAAGGGGCCAGTGAACTAAAGATGAAGATGCTCAAGGTTGTTGAGTTCCATGGTTGACACTTTCCAATTTCTGAATTCTGTTTAAGCTTTTGCTTTATTTACTTCTTGAATAATTATGCTAGGATAGTTTATGTTTGATGCTTAGTTTCAATTCCTGTTTGAAGTCTTTATGAGTTTTTTTTTACAAGAAAAAAAATGCCATGTATTTAAAGTCTTCATTGTAACTTAAATAAAAGTAGAGCTTGTCTCCATAAGAGTTAATGTGAGTCATGCAAAAACAATAAGAGAGACCAAGGCCAAGAGGGATCATCAAACAAACTAAGAAATAAGAAACTAAGTGTAGGACCTTGGATGAACTAAAAAGAAAATGAGTCATGGAGAGCAATTAGTCCTAGAAGGGAAGACTAAGGGGTGTTCCTTGAATATCCATAGAACCAAGAGGTAGTAAGCAATAAAGACCCAAGGCTCTGAGCATCAACTACTGGATAGAAAAGAAAAAGAAACATTAAAAAGCTCAAAAAGAATCAATGATCCTAGTAGATGCTTGTGGTGAAGATGTGTCAAGAAAAGACCTGGGCAAGTAAATTCTTAGGGGTGTCTCAACACCCTGTACCCTAAAACCAACTAGTTTGGGAGTGCTAGTTGAAAGCCAAATTAAAGGGTTGTCTTGAGACAAAACACTTAGAGTCGTGGTCAAGAAAGCAAAATAACCTTTACTACCTCAAGGTGACAATCAATAGAAAGGACCCCTAAAGCCTATACCTGAGGGAACCCTCAAGGATCCAAGAGCTTTCCATGACAATTAAAGCATTCATACATGTGTTAGACACTTAGCTTTACTCTTAGTTATATTGCAATCTTTCAAAGCCAAGGCCTCGAGATATAAAAGTTTACTCACATTGATTTGTTTGGGACAAGCAAAGCTTAAGTTTGATGTTGTGATGACTTACATCATCTACCCTTCTTTCTTGCATAAAAAAGTCCATAACAGAGCAAAAATCTCATTTGATCAGTACAATTCATGCATTATTTGGTGAATATTATGGTACACTACTTTGAGATGAGTTGTGCTGAAATTCAGGTGAAAAAGGCATTGATGGTGTTTTTGTGGAAAAACGAATTTCCAACACACAAATCCAACCGGCAAGTGTACCGGGTCGCATCAAGTAATAATAACTCACAAGAGTGAGGTCGATCCCACAGGGATTGATGGATCAAGCAACTTTAGTGGGTGATTAGTTTAGTCAAGCTAACATTGAAGGGATATTGGATGAAATGTAGCCAACAGAATTATAAATGACAGGAAACTTAAAGTTACAGAAAGTAAAATTGCATAAAACTTAAATAACAAGAAAGTAAAATAGCTGAAACTTAAATTGCAAGAAAAGTAAATTGCAGTAAATATAAAGGGGAATGGGAACAAGGAGATTAAAGCAAGCAGCAAGCAAAACTTGGAATAATTGCATAAGAATTAAATTGCATGGAAAGTAAAAGGACTTGGGTGCTGGGAATTAAAATTCAACAAGAGAATGTAACGAGCAATCAAGCAGAAGAGTAACTTGAAACAAATCTTAAACAGAAAGCAGAATTGCTTGGAGAAGCAAACAGAAATTAAATTCAGCTCAATTGGAAAATCAAAATGAAGATCTCAGGAAATCAAAGAGACTAGAAAACAAGTCTAGATCTCAATTCCTTCCTTGATCAAAGTAGAAAATAATCAGCAGAAGAGAAGTAAATCTTGCAGCAAGTGAAATGTAAATCCAATTCTCAATTATGCAGAAGAACAAAGCATAGATGTTGCAGATGGAGAATGAAAACAGAATTCCTTCCAATCTCCACCCAAGATTCAAAACAGAAATGAAAACTCAAAGAGAGAGCTATCTACTACTACTCCCTAATGGAGAAAGCCTCCTTTCCAATCGAGCTCTTGTTGATGCCTTTATATAGGCTTTTCAAAGTGAAAATGAAAATGAAATTAAAACAAATTACAATTAAAATAAAAATCCTAATCTAATTTATCCATGTGCCTTTGAGTGATGGCAGAGTTTTTTTGGTGCGCCAGATTCTGCTGCCCGTGCGTGCTGATGCTGCCGAGACCCCCTTGGTGCGCCAGATTCTGCCCGCTGGCCGTGCACCACAAAATGCTGCCCTGCCCTCGCAGAGGACAAGGCAGTGTTTCCAAAAGTGAAGTTCCAAGTTCGAAACTTGGTGGATGCACACGCTACTTCTTTTCCTTGGTTTTCTTG
>NC_029774.3:74554077-74559622 GCF_000817695.3 Arachis duranensis | reverse complement strand
CTTGTGTTCGAACCTTGGTGAAAGCACTTGAGGAGCAATTTTTCCTTGATTTTCCATGAAGAGAGCATGACATTGCCCTTCTCTCCAAGAGGGCAGAGCAGAAAAATGAGCGCTACTTTGCTTTGGGGTGAGGCTCCAGCTTCGAACCTTGGTGGAAGCACATTGGTTTATTTTCGCTTATTTTTTGCCCTTAAAGATGCCTTTTGTTCCTGCCACAATTTTACGCCAAATATGGATTGCTATATATTGTTGGAAAGCTCTGAATGTCAGCTTTCCAACGCAACTAAAAGCACATCAATTGGACATCTGTAGCTCAAGTTATAGCCCTTTGAAGGAGGCATGGTCATGTTGTGAGCGCCCAGATTTTACCTTAGCGAAAATTCTTGCTTCCAACCTCACTTTGCATCACGATTCTGCCCTGCCCTTGGCAAGAGCAGGGCAGTGTGTGCTGATTGTCTATTCTCCTTTAATTTGGTCATGGAAAGCGTGGCCTAAGGCTCCAAAGTGTACTCCAACTTCAAAGTGTGTCCCAAAGCTCTTTTTTTCTCCTTTTTTTGTGCTTATTTGCTTCTTTTTCTTCTTATTTCCTACAAGATTTATAAAATTAAAAGATCAAGGAAATATACCAATTAAGTATAAAAGCATTCAATATTTAAGCACAAATTATCAATTTCTTGTATGAAAAAGCATAGAAAAATAGGTATATGATGACATGTCATCAGGCATCAAGAATGGGAAGAAGACAAACAAGAAGCTGGGCGTGTGAAACTGGCGTGCCACTTGGGGGCAAACGCCACAAAAATGCACTGGCGTGGCATGCCAAGAGCTAAGCATGGCACACCAGTACTAAATTCTAGAAGGGAGATCCAAGCATGCATGTGGGCATGGCACGCCAGGTGATGACATGTCATCATATACCTATTTTTCTATGCTTTTTCATACAAGAAATTGATGAATTGTGCTTAAATATTGAATGCTTTTGTACTTAAATGATATATTTTCTTGATATTTTAATTTTATAAATCTTGTAGAAAATAAGAAGAAAAAGAAGCAAAGAAGCACAAAAAAAGGAGAAAAAAAGAGCTTTGGGGTACACTTTGAAGTTGGGGTACACTTTGGAGGCTTAGGCCACGCTTTTAAAAGCGTGGCCCATGACCAAATTAAAGAGGAAAACAACCAGCACGCACACTGCCCTGCCCTTGCCAAGGGCAGGGCAGAATCGTGATGCACATTGAGGTTGGAAGCAAGATTTTCGCTAAGTTAAAATCTGGCCGCTCACAGCATGACCATGCCTACTTCAAAGGGCTATAACTTGAGCTACAGACATCCGATTGATGTGCTTCTAGTTGCGTTGGAAAGCTGACATTCGGAGCTTTCCAACGATATATAGCAATCCATGTTTGGTGTAAAATTGAGGCAGAAACGAAAGGCATCTTTAAGGGTTTAGGGTAGCGTGTGCATCCACCAAGTCTCGAACGCGGAGCTTCATTTTTGGAAACACTGCCCTGCCCTCCGCGAGGGCAGGGCAACATTTTGTTAGTGCACAATTCTGGCACACCAAGGCACCCTTCTGGCGCACCGCAGCATCATCTGGCAGCACCAGCAGCGCACCGTGGCACAATTCTGGCGCACCAATTTTTTCTGCCCTGCCCTCCGCGAGGGCAGGGCAGCATCCTGCGCACCACACCAATGCACCATGACCGCACCAAGGCTGCACGCACCAATTTTCTGCCCTGCCCTCCACAAGGGCAGGGCAGCCTCGTGGGAGCAAACACTCATGGGCCAAAAATTCAACCAAAATTTCATTTAAATTCAATTCTTCTCCAAATTGAATCAAGGCCAACCAAACCCATTTCTCCTCAAATCCAAAGCAAGCAAAGCCCACATCATCACTCAAAGGCACATGGATCAATTAAATTAGGATTTTCATTTGTTTTAATTTCATTTTCATTTTATTTTGTAAAGCCTATATAAGGCATCATTTCCATCTTTGTAAGGGAGGCCGGCTCCATTAGGAATAGATAGCTCTCTCCTTTAGTTTTCTTATCTGTTTTGAATCTTGTGTGAGATTGGAGGAATTCTGTTTCATTCTCATCTTGAGATCTCTTGTTTACTTTTTCTGCATAATTGAAATTCACATACTGCTTCATCTTCTCTTTAATTCTGCAATTCAATTTTCTTCTTTATGCTACAAACTGTTCTTGTTGAATCAAGGAAGGATTTGAGATCTAGACTTGTTATCTAGTCTCTTCTACTCCTGAGATCTTGAACCCAATTTTTAATTGCTGCAACTTAAGCACTTGTTTTGCTGCAAATTAAGCACCAGTATTTCTCTATTTACTCTTCAAGGCATTTTTACTTTTCTGTTAAGATCTAGTTCCATTGAATCAATCCTCTACTCTTCTACTTGTTGCAATTTATTTTTCCTTGATTAATTTCTGCAAGATTCACTCAATGTTAGCTTGACTAAACTAATCACCCACTAAAGTTGTTTGATCCATCAATCCCTGTGGGATCGACCTCACTCTTGTGAGTTATTATTACTTGATGCGACCCGGTACACTTGCCGGTTGGATTTGTGTGTTGGAAATTCATTTTTCCACAAAAACACCATCACCAGGGACTGGGCGTGGCACGCTAGTACAAAATTCCAGAAAGCAAGATGGAGGACACAAAAGGGGCATGGCACGCCTGACCCATCAACTACTATGGGCGTTCCACTTGAAGTCGAAGGTGTGGCATGCCAACTTACCATCTCACGAAGAACCTCCACTATGGCGTGCCACTTGGTGTCGAAGGCATGGCATGCCAGCTCCAAAACGTCACTTTGACGTGCCACCTGAAGACCCAGGCGTGGCACGCCAAGCTTGAAGAGTGCACAAATACATGGACGTGCCACTTGAGCAACATGGCGTGGCACGCTGGTACAATGATGCAGAGTAGGGGCTGAAGGCAATTGAAGACTGGGCGTGCCACTCGAAGTCGAAGGCATGGCACGCAACCTCTCACCCCCACTTAGGCGTGCCACTTGAGCAACCAGGCGTGGCACGCCAATGCACAAGATAATATAAGCAAGGACTGGGCGTGCCACTTGGTGTCGAAGGCGTGGCACGCCAATCCGAACATGTCACTTAGGTGTGCCACTTGAAGGCCGAGGCGTGGCACACCATCCACTATTCTTCACTTAAGTGTGCCACTTGAGCAACCAGGTGTGGCATGCCAGTGTCATTCAGAGGACAAAGAAGCATTGGGGCATGCCACTTGAGTTCGTGGCGTGGCACGCCAAACAGAGGAACCACTCAATCACAAAGGGGCGTGGCACGCCAGATCCTGGGCGTGCCACGCTAGTGCAACTTTCCAGAGTAGCTTAGCCAAGCACACAACAAGGGCGTGGCATGCCAGACCCTGGGCGTGTCACGCTAGTTCTAGTTTCCAGAGGCAAAGGAAAGTGGAGAAAGCAAAGGGCGTGCCACTTGAGTTCGAAGGCGTGGCATGCCAACACAGGAATTCCACTATGGGGTGCCACTTGATTTCGAAGGCGTGGCACGCCAAGGTTGATAAAGGGACGAGCGTGTCACTTGAAGGATTGAGTGTGGCACGCCAAGCTATTTTGAAGGGCACGTGACACGCTGGTGAAGCGCCAGCCACACGCCAGCTAAGGAATCACGCTTGTTGAGTGTTTTCTTTCACTCCAAAATGTAATTTTTCCTTTTTCACTTTTGTAATTCTTTTAATTTTACTAGGAGTAGTATAAATACCCCTAAGGAGTACTGAAGAGGGGTTACGCAATTAGGTTTAGATCCACTTTTACACTCCACTTTTGAGTTCTTTTCAAGCTATGAGTAGCTAACTTCCCTCTCATTGAGAGAGGGAGCTCTGTTGTACTTGCTGGATTGATAATTGTGAAATTCTTCTTCACTTCATCTTCTCTTGATTTGCTAGAAGGAATTTTGTTCTTAATGCTTAGTGTTCAATTATCTTGGGAAAGAGACTGAATGCAATTGGGTTTTATGGGAACCTTGGGAAAGGAAACATGAAACCATGCTTGAAATCCCTTCGCACACTTGAGTAGAATCTGGGTTTTGGCGATGGGATACGTGACATATAATCCCCCCTCTACCTGGACCTATGATGGTGTGCAGTATAATCAGGGACCAAGCATATCTCTTTTCATGAACAATGAGACCAAGGAATTTTCTATTGATCAAGATCTGAGAGATTGAGTCACCAAGGGATTGGGGCTCAATCAATCATGATTGCCAAGAGGTTAATGAGTTGCATGATTGAAGAATATATAAGCTAGATTTGATCCAAAGAGACAACATCTCCCAATCTCAATGAATTTCCCCATTCTTATCTATCCATTTCTTTACATTTTAATTTTACATTCAGCAATTCCCCACTCCCATTTACATTCAAGTCATTTATGATTCAGCACTTTACATTCTGCAATTTCCATTTCTGCACTTTATTGCTTTTCTTTATATTCCAGTTATTTACATTCATGTCATTTACAATTCTGCACTTCACAATCTTATTGATCCGCTTGACTAATTCATCAATCAATTAAAACTGCTTGGATTTGCCAATCTCTGTGGATACGATCCCACTCACTGTGGGTTATTACTTGGCGATGATTTTGATGCGCTTGCCAAAAGAACTAATTCACTAATTTTTGAAAGGGATAGTGAATCTAGGTCACCAATAGCCCGATCTACAGTTACTTTGGACCGGTTGTTAGTGGGAATGATAGAGCGTTGGATTAACTCTAACCATCCTCTAGCCATGGGTTTGAGGTCAAGCCTTCTCAGTTGAACCGGCTTGCCTTTGGAGTCACTCTTCCATTGAGCTCCTTCCACATAGATATCCATGAGGACTTGGTCTAACCTTTGATCAAAGTTGACCCTTCTTGTGAAAGGATGAAGATCTCCTTGCATTATTAGCAAGTTGAATGCCAACCTCATGGTTTCTAGACTGAAATCCAAGTATTTTCCCCGAACCACTATGAGACAATTCTTTAGGTTCGGGTTCACACTTTGATCATGGTTCTTAGTGATCCATGCATTAGCATAGAACTCTTGAACCATTAAGATTCTGACTTGTTGGATGGGGTTGGTGAGAACTTCCCAACCTCTTTTTCTAATCTCTCGTCGGATCTCCGGATATTCACTCTTTTTTAGCTTGAAGGGGACCTCGGGGATCACCTTTTTCTTGGCCACAACTTCATAGAAGTGGTATTGATGGACCTTTAAGATGAATCTCTCCATCTCCCATGACTCGGAGGTGGAAGCAATTGCCTTCCTTTTCCTCTTTCTAGAGGTTTCTCTGGTCTTAGGTGCTATTAATAGTTATGAAAAAACAAAAAGCAACACTTTTTCCCACACTAAACTTAAAAGGTTTGCTCGTCCTCGAGCAAAAGAAGAAAGAAAGGAGGAGAAGCAGAAGATATGAAGGAGATAGAGGGGGATGAATGGTTCGGCCAAGGGGGGTGTATGAAGTGTTTGTGATGTGTGAAAGTGGAAGAGTAAGGAGGGGTATTTATAAG
>NC_029774.3:74521028-74554027 GCF_000817695.3 Arachis duranensis | reverse complement strand
GTTATGGAAAAAGTGAAGAAGGGAGAGAGTGAGTTGGGGTAGGTAGGGATCCTGTGGGGTCCACAAATCCTGAGGTGTTAAGGATATCTCATCCCTGCACCTTTCTGGCATGTGAACGCCCTCTGTCTGCCAATTATGGTGTTAAACACCGGTTTGCTGCCCATTTTTGGCATTAAATGCCAGTCTGGCTGCCAATTCTAGCGTTTAACCCCAGCCAGACAACAGACACCCTTTTATGGTGTTAAACGCTTGTCTGGCTGCCAATTCCGGCATTTAACACCCATAATACTGCCACACTGGGCATTAAACACCCATTTTGCTATCCTTACTGGCGTTTAAATGCTAGTAAGCTTGTCCTCCAAGGTGTTCTATTTTTTATGCTGTTTTTTATTCCACTTTAATTTTCGCAGCTGTTTTTGTGACTTCACATGATCAACAACCTAAAGAAGACATAGACTAACACTAGAAAATAAAAATGAGAAAGTAATTAATATAGATAAATAAAATTGGGTTCCCTCCCAATAAGCACTTCTTTAATGTCAATAGCTTGACAGGAAGCTCTTACAGAGCTTCACAGATTATCAGAGCATGGTTGTGGCCTCCCAACACCAAACTTAAAAGTTGAGTGTGGGGGCTCTGTCTGACTCTATATTGAGAGAAGCTTTTCATGCTTCTTCTCCATGTTTACAGAAGATGATGCTTGAGTCTTAAACACAAGGTAGTCCTCATTCAATTGAAGGACTAACTCTCCTCTGTCTACATCAATGACAGCCCTTGCTGTGGCTAGGAAGGGTCTTCCAAGGATGATGGCTTCATCCTCATCCTTCTCATTGTCTAGGATTATGAAGTCAGCAGGGACGTAAAGGCCTTCAACCTTCACTAAGACATCCTCTACAAGTCCATAAGCCTATTTCATTGATTTTTCTGCTATCTCTAGCAAGATTATTGCAGCTTGTACCTCAAAGATCCATAGTTTCTCCATTACAGAGAGTGGCATGAGGTTGATACCTGACCCTAGGTCACACAAAGCCTTCTCAAATGTCATAGTGCCTATGGTGCAAGGTATTAAGAACTTTTTGGGATCCGGTTTCTTCTGAGGTAATATCTGCGGAATTCAGGTATTCAGTTCATTGATGAGCAATGGAGGTTCATCCTCCCAAGTCTCATTACCATATATCTTGGTATTCAGCTTCATGATTGCTCCTAGATATTGAGCAACTTGCTCTTCAACAATATCTTCGTCCTCTTCAGAGGAAGAATACTCATCAGAGCTCATGAATGACAATAGTAAGTTTAATGGAATCTCTATTGTCTCTGTGTGAGCCTCAGATTCCTTTGGTTCCTCAATAGGGAACTCTTTATTGGTAAGTGGACATCCCTTGAGGTCTTCCTCATTGGGAATCACTGCCTTTTCACTCTCTCCAGGTTCGGCCATTTTGGTTATAGTTATGGCCATGCACTCTCTTTTGGGATTCTCTTCTATATTGCTTGGGAGAGTACTAGGAGGAGTTTTAGTAACTCTTTTACTCAGCTGACTCACTTGTGCCTCCAAATTTCTGATGGAGGACCTTGTTTCATTCATGAAACTGAGAGTGGTCTTAGATAGATCAGAGACTATGTTTGCTAATCCAGAGAGGCTCTGCTCAGAATTCTCTATTGCTGATTAGATGATGGAAAAGGCTTGCTATTGCCAAACCTATTTCTCCTACCATTATTGTTGTTGAAGCCTTGTTGAGGCTTCTGTTGATCTTTCTATAAGAAATTTGGATGATTTCTCCATGAAGGATTATAGGTGTTTCCATAGGATTTTCCCATGTAATTCACCTCTTCCATTGCAGGATTCTTAGGGTTATAAGCTTCTCCTTCTGAGGAGGCTTCTTTAGCACTGCCGAATACAGCTTACAATCCAGTCAGATTCTGCGAAATCATATTGACTTGCTGAGTCAATATTTTGTTCTGAGCCAATATGGCATTCAGAGTATCAATCTAAGGAACTCCTTTCTTCTGAGTCATCCCATTATTCACAGGGTTTCTTTCAGAAGTGTACATGAACTGGTTATTTGCGACCATCTCAATGAGTTCCTAGGCTTCTGCATGGATTTTCAGATGAAGAAATCCACCAACAGAATGGTCTAATGACATCTTGGACAATTCAGACAGACCATCATAGAATATACATATGATGCTCCATTCGGGAAGCATGTCAGAAGGATACCTTTTGGTTAATTCCTTGTATCTTTTCCAGGCTTCATAGAGGGATTCACCTTCCTTCTATTTGAAGGTTTGGACGTCCACTCTAAGCTTGCTAAGCTTTTGAGGTGGAAAGAATATGGTCAAGAAAGCGTTGACCAACTTGTCCCAAGAGTTCAGGCTTTCTCTAGGTTGTGAGTCCAACCATCTTCTAGCTCTGTCTCTTACAGCAAAAAGGAAAAGCATAAGTCTGTAGGCCTCGGGATCAACCTCATTGGTCTTAACAGTATCACAGATCTGCAAGAATTCAGCTAAGAACTGATGAGGATCTTCCGATAGAAGTCCATGAAACTTGCAATTCTACTGCATTAGAGAAACTAATTGAGGCTTAAGCTCAAAGTTGTTTGCTCCAATGGCAGAAATTGAGATGTTTCTTCCATTGAATTTGGAAGTTGGAGCAGTATAGTTACCAAGCATCTTCCTTGTATCTCTGGCATTATTGTTGGGTTTGGCTGCCATGTCTACTTCTTCTTTGAAATTTTCTGTAAAGTTCTCTCTGGAGTGTTATGCTTTAGCTTCTCTTAGCTTCTTCTTCAGAGTCCTTTCAGGTTCAGGATCAGTTTCAACAAGAATGTTTTTATCCCTGTTCTGCTCATATGAAAAAGAAGAGAACAAAGGGAGTAGTGAAATCCTCTATGTCACAGTATAGAGATTCCTTGATGTGTAAGAAGAAAACAAGAATAGAGGAATGAGGTAGAAAGAGAATAAGAAGAATTCGAACAGAGAGAGAGAGAAAAGTTTGAATTATAAGTAGAAGAGAAGTGTTAGAAAATAAATAGAAAGAGATGAGAGAGGGAGAGAGAGTATTTGAAAATTAAAACTAAAACAATTAGTTAATTAAAAAGATTTTTGAAAAAGTGGTTAGTGATTTTCGAAAATTGGAAGTGGAAAAGTAGTTGGGTGGTTTTGAAAAAGATAAGAAATAGTAATTAGTTGAAAAAGATTTGAAAATAATTTTGAAAAGATAAGAAGTAAGAAAAAGATTTTGCAATCAAAGTTTTAAAACAAGATATGATTGAAAAAGATTTGATTAAAAAAGATATGATTTGAAAAGATATGAATGAAAAAGAAATTAAAAAGATTTGATTTTTAAACTTGATATATTGACTAACAAGAAACTAAAAGATATGATTCTAGAATTTAAAGATTGATCCTTTCTTAACAAGAAAGTAACAAACTTGAAATTTTTTTAATCAAAATATTAATTGTTAGCAAAGATTTTTGAAAATGTGATATGAAAAAGATAAGATTTTAAAATTATGAATTAAAACATGAAAAAATGAAAAAAATTTTGAATTGGAAACAAAATTACCTCCCTTGTGTCATCCTGGCGTTAAACGCTCAGAATGCTATCCATTCTGGCGTTTAACGCCCATTTGGCTGCCTCTTCCATTCTGGCATTTAACGCCCATTTGGCTACCTCTTTGGGCATTTAACGCCCAGCCAGATACCCTGGCTGGCGTTAAATGCCAAGAATCCTTCTTTACTGTGCATTTTTCTAAACGCCCAGAATGCTGCCATTTCTGGTGTTAAACGCCCAGAATGCTGCCCATTCTGGCGTTTAACACCCAGAATGATAGCTTTACTGGCGTTAAACACCCAGAATGGTAGCTATTCTGTCGTTTAACGCCCAAAGTGTCTCTTTACTGGCGTTTTAATGCCAGTGAGCTCTTTTTCTTATGATTCTTGTGCTTTATGTTCTGAATCTTCATTTCTATGTATTATTTACTTGAAAAGATATATATTTTTTATCTTTTTGAATTTTTTAATGAGGAGAGAGAAAAACACAAAAAGGCTTAAAACATAAGAATTTAATATCGAACCAATAATTTTTGAAAAATTTTTAAGAAAAGAAAGACATGCAAGACACCAAACTTAGAAATTTTGAATGTTTAGACACTATGAATTCGAAAATGCATATGAAAAACAACATAAAACACAAAACAAGAAAATCATGAGATTGAACAAAGGAAATCATCAAGAATAACTTGAAAATCACAGAAGGACACAATGCATATATTTTTTTTTCAAAAGCTTAAGAAAATAAGAAAAAAATGCAATTGACACCAAACTTAGGATTTGACACTATACTCAAACAAGAAATACAAAATTTTTTGGTTTTTATGATTTTATTAATTTTTTTGTATTTTTCGAAAATAAAAATAAAAAGCTTAAACATAAAATAAAATTACCCAATCTAAGCAACAAGATGAACCGTTAGTTGTCCAAACTCGAACAATCCCTGGCAACGGCGCGAAAAACTTGGTGCAGGAAATTGTGATCACACTTTTCACAACTCCGCACAACTAACCAGCAAGTGCACTGGGTCGTCCAAGTAATACCTTACGTGAGTAAGGGTCGATCCCACGGAGATTGACGGCTTGAAGCAAGCTATGGTCATCTTGTAAATCTCAGTCAGGCGGATTCAAATGGTTATGAGGATTTGATAATTAAAAGATAAATAAAACAGAAAATAACATAGAGATACTTATGAAATTCATTGGTGGGAATTTCAGATAAGCGTTTAGAGATGCTTTGTTGCTTCTGAACCTCTGCTTTCCTATTGTCTTCATCCACTCAGCGTCCTCCCTTCCATGGCAAGCTGTATGATCCTCTCAGTGAAAATGGTCTGGCTATGGTTTCTGTACGGCTAATCAACTGTCGGATTTCTCGTCTTGGATGAAAAATACCAGGCACAGCTACTGCAGGGATAATCATATGTCAGTTCTCACTTGTGTCAGAATAGGATCCCTTTATCCTTTTGCACACTGTCACTATGCCCAACAGTCATGAGTTTGAAGCTCGTCATTGTCATCCCGTCCTAGATCCTATCGGAATACTACAGACAAGGTTTAGACTTTCTGGTTCTCTGGAATGCTGCCAATTATTTTTGCCTATACCACAAAGGTTCTGATCTCAGATTCGGATGCTCTATTGTCAGGAGAGACGATACGAATCGCGGATTAGAGACCTAAGAGAATATACTCCGGCTGTCGTCCAATGACTACGTTGAACATCATGTGGACCGCTTGTGGTTGTCAGGCATGCGGATCTTGGCTAAGCGAGTAATGAAGATAGTGGGTGATTGTCACGGGTCACCCTCTTCATTCTGACTTAACTGAATTAAGTATGAGAGTATATCTTGGAGAAGAAGTAGGCGTGAATTGAAAGAGAAACAATAATACTTGCATTAGGTCATGAAGAACAGCAGAGCTCCTCACCTTAATTTATGAGGTGTAGAAACTCCACCGTAGAAAATACATAAGAGAAGAAGGTCTAGGCATGGCCGAATGGCTAGCCTCCCAAATGTGCAAAATGATCTCAAGTGATCAAAAAGCTATTCCTCCAGACCCCATATACAATAGTCAAAAGTGTTATTTATACTAGACTATTAACTAGGTTTACAGAAAATGAGTAGATAGTGCAGAAATCCACTTCCGGGGACCACTTAGTGTGTGTTTGGGCTGAGCTTTGAAGCTTTCACATACATAGGCCATCCTTGGAGTTAAACGCCAGCATGGATGCCAGTAGGGGCGTTTAACTCGAGTTCTGGTGCCAGTTCTGGTGTTTTATGCCAGAAAAGGGTCTCTGGTGGGCGTTTGGACGCCAGTTTGGGCCATCAAATCTCGGTCAAAGTAAGACTATTATACATTGCTGGAAAGCCCAAGATGTCTACTTTCCAAAGCAATTAAGATCGCGCCAAATGGGCTTCTGTAAGTCTAGAAAATCCACTTTGAGTGCAGAAGGATCAGAATTCAACAGCATCTGCAGTCCTTTCTCAGCCTCTAAATCAGATTTTTGCTCAGGTCCCTCAATTTCAGCCAGAATATACCTGAAATCACAGAAAAACACACAAACTCATAGTAAAGTCCAGAAATATGATTTTTTCATAAAAACTAATAAAAATATACTAAAAAGTAACTAAAACATACTAAAGACTACCTAAAAACAATGCCAAAAAGCGTATAAATTATCCGCTCATCAACTACCTTCTTCACAAGGAATTCTGGACAAATGATCTGCTACTTTGTTCTACACTCCCTTCTTGTCTTTAATCTCAATGTTGAATTGCTGCAATAGCAAAATCCACCTTATCAGTCTTGGTTTTGACTGTTGTTTTGCAAGTAAATATTTTAGTGCTGCATGATCAGTGAAAACAATGACTCTAGATCCAATGAGATATAATCTAAACTTGTCAAATGCAAACACTATTGCCAATAGTTCCTTCTCAATGGTGGTATAATTCCTTTGAGCTTCTTTCAAAACCTTGCTAGCATAATATATAACATGCACTAAATTGCCTTTCCTTTGTCCAAGCACTGCCCCAACAGCAAGGTTTGATGCATCACACATCAGTTCAAAAGGTAAATTCCAATCAGGTGGGGCAATGATAGGTGTTGAGGAAAGCTCTCTTTTCAGTGTTTCAAATGCTAGTGTACATTTTTTATCAAATACAAAAGGTGTATCAGAGGCTAATAGGTTGCTCAAGGGCTTTGCAATTTAAAAAATCTCTAATAAACCTTCTGTATAAACCAGCATGGCCTAAAAAACTCCTAATTGCTTGACATTACTAGGTGGAGGTAATTTTTCAATTAATTCCACCTTAGCTTTGTCTACTTCTATGCCTTTTTCTGAAACTTTATGGCCAAGGACAATCCCCTCTGTTACCATAAAATGGCATTTCTCCCAATTTAGAACTAGGTTTGTCTCTTGGCACCTTTTTAACACTAAGGCAATTAGGAAATGAATCTCCAAAAACTAAAAAATCGTCCATGAAGACTTCAATAAATTTTTCAATCATGTTTGAGAAAATAGACAACATGCATCTTTAGAAAGTTGCAGGGGCATTGCACAATCCAAAAGGCATGCGCCTATAAGAAAAAACTCCATATGGACAGGTGAATGATGTCTTTTTTTGATCTCTTGGATCAACCACTATTTGATTATAACCCGAATATCCTTCAAGAAAACAGAAATATGCATGTACTGCCAATCTCTCCAGCACCTGGTCCATAAAGGGAAGTGGAAAATGATCCTTTCCAGTTGCCTTCTTGAGTTTCCTATAGTCAATGCACATCCTCCAGCCTGTTACCGTTCTTATGTGTATGAGTTCATTCTTCTCATTGGGTACAACTGTGATCCCTCCTTTCTTTGGAACCACATGGACAGGACTCACCCATGGGCTGCCGAAAATGGGATAAAGGACTCCTGCCTACCATAGCTTCATCACTTCTTTTTGGACAACTTCTTTCATGACAGGATTTAATCTTCTTTGGGCTTGAATGAAAGGTTTGAAATCATCTTCCAACAAGATCTTATGCATGCATATGGATGAGCTTATCCCCTTTTAAGTCAGCTAGGGTCCATCCAATGGCATCTTGGTGGTTTTACAGCACCTTTGATTAATTCCTCTTCCTGTTCTTGACTAAGGGCAGAATTGATGATCACTGGGTAACTTCCATTACTTCCCAAGTATGCATACTTGAGAGTAGGAGGCAGTGCTTTCAACTCCAGTTTGGGTGCTTCTTTCTCCTTTTTCCTCTCCTCCAATGTGGTTGGAATAGACATTTTAGCTGAGTTGACATTAGCAACCTCAATATCTAACATGGAGTCACCCTCTATCAATTCTCCAAGTAATTCTTCAAAGGTCTCTTGCACCACAGTTTCTACTGCATCTAGCCTCATACACTCTCCTAGTGCCTCTGGTGGATAGCTCATAGCTTTGAATACATTGAATACCATTTTCTAATCATGTAGCCTAAGGGTAAGTTCACCCTTTTGGACATCAATGATGACCCCAATAGTAGCTAAAAATGGGCATTCCATGATTATTGAGGCCTTAGCTTCTTCCTCCATGTCCAACACCACAAAATCAGTAGGGAATATGAAGTCTCCTACTTTTACCAACAAATCTTTTACTATTTCGTGAGGGAATTTGAATCACCAATCTGCCAATTAGAGGGCCATTCTTGTTGGTTTGGCTTCCTCAATCTTCATTCTTTTCATCATAGTTAAGGACATCAGATTTATACTACCTCCAATGTCACATAAGGCTTTTTCAACTGTTATTTCCCCTATGATGCAGGGAATTTGGAAGCTTCCTGGGTCCTTCAATTTTTGAGGTAGCTTGTGTTAGATGATAGCACTATATTCCTCAGTTAGTATCACACTTTCATCATTCCTCCAGCTTCTCTTCTTGGTCATCAATTCCGTCAGAAACTTAGCATAGAGTGGCATTTGCTCTAATACTTCAGCATAGGGAATGTTGATCTGAAGTTTCTTAAAGATCTCCAAAAATTTAGAGAATTGGTTGTTCTTTGCATTCTTCATTAAGCATTGAGGGTAAGGGGCCTTTGAGACATATGGCTTTAGAACCTTCTTTTCTTCTGGTGAAATGGGGGTATGTGTTTGTGCTTCTTCCTTGTCAGTTGATCTTTCCTCCACTTTCTCCTCTTTAGTCTCCCTTGACTTCTCTTTCAATTCTCATTCACTTCTGAGAGTGATAGCTTTGCATTCCTCTCTTGAAGTTGTCTTGCTGGCACTACTAGAACCGTAGTTAGAGCTTGTTTTGACAAATATCCAACTTGTGCTTTAAGCTTCTGAGTGGCAGCATCTGGATTTTGCCGATTGGATATTACTTCCTCCTTGAATTTTTTCATATCGTCAAACTCCTTGAAAAGGTTTGCAAGCATAGCTTCCATCCTAGCCATTCTATAATCCTCATGTGGTGATGGTTGGTTGAAATTGGGGTGTTGAGAGTGGTTGTTGTGGCTTTGGTATGGGTGCTGTGAATAAGTGTTTTATGTGGTTTGGTATGGTCTTTGGTTAGAGTTTTGGTGAGTTAAGTTGTTATACTGAGTTAGATTGTGTGGTCTGGTGGTCTTGGCCTTGGTTTTGTTGGTTCCCCCATCCAAAATTTGGATGGTTTCTCCAACCAGAGTTATAAGTTTTAGAATACGGATCATTACTTGCCTAGATGAATGTCCAAAGTAATTAGCTTCCTCCCAGTTAGCTCATTCTTCTGTCTCCAACTCTTCTTGAGGTGATGGTTGAGTGTGGATAGATGCAGCCTCGTTCTTCTCTATTTGCTTGGTCAATTTAACCAGTTGCTTGGTGATCATCTTGTTCTGGGCCAGAATTGCATCCATTAGGTTTAATCCCAAGACTCCCCTGTTATTGCTCCTATCTGAGGCATAAAAATACTCATTGTCAGCCACTGTCACTATAACATCAATGGCTTCTTCAATGGTCTTCTTTTTATTGAGGGAACCTTCAGATGAGTGGTCTACAGCTTTCTTTGATTCATGATTCAGCCCTTCATAGAAGATATGAATTTGCACCTACTCATTAAATATATCAAGGGGCATTTCCTTGTCAAATCATTGAATCTCTCCCAGGCTTCATAAATAGTCTCACCATCTTGCTGTCTGAATGTCTGCACTTCAGTTCTTAGCCTATTAACTTTTTGTGGAGGGTAGAACCTTGTCAAGAATCTATTCACCACATCCTCCCAGGTTGTCAAGCTTTCGTTGGGAAATGATTCCAACCATTTGGATGCTTTGTCCCTCAAAGAAAATGGAAATAGTAACAATCTATAGGTGTCAAGATGAACACCATTGGACTTAACCATGTCACATATCCTTTGGAATTTAGTGAGATGCTCATTTGGGTCCTCCTAGGCACTTCCTCCAAAAGAACAGTTGTTTTGGACGAGAGTTATGAGCTGGGGCTTCAATTCGAAGTTATTAGGATTGATAGTTGGCTTTTAAATGCTGCTACCATAGTTTTCTGGGTTTGGATTGATGTATGATCCCAGCACTCTCCTCTCTTGTCCAGTAGGGTTAGCTCCACCTCTTCTGGCATGATTCTTCACCTCTCTTTCATGATGGTTTTCCATATCATGCTCCATGGTTATATCCAACTATTCCTCCTCTTCTTTTACACTAACAGCCCTCTTTCCTCTTGCTTGCCTCCTTAATCACAGGAAGGTTCTTTTCGATTCACTATCAAATGAGGTTGAAGCCTCTCTTTTACATGTCATATAATAAACAAGTACAAGAAACAACAAATGCAGAGTCCACTAAAACAAAGTATAGTTAGCTTGGTTAGAGCAATTTATCAGATGGTTAGTCAGTTAGTCAGTTAGTTTTGATGGTGTTTTATGGAAAATGAATTTTCCAAACACATAGATCTAACCGGCAAGTGTACCGGGTCACATCAAGTAGTAATAACTCACTTAGAGTGAGATCGATCCCACAGGGATTGATGGATCAAGCAACTTTAGTGGGTGATTAGTTTAGTCAAGCTAACATTGAAGTGAATTTGGATGAAGTGTAGCCAACAGAAAGTAAATAGCAAGGAAAATTAAAGTGCAGAAAGTAAAATTGCAAGTAACTTAAAGAACAAGAAAGTAAAATAGCTGAAACTTAAATTGCAAGAATTGTAAATTGCATCAAATGTAAAGGGGGCTGGGGTGCTGGAAATAAAATGAAAGCAGTAGATCCAAGCTTAGAATAATTGCAGGGAGATTAAAGTGCTTGAAAGTAAATTAGAAGCAATAGAAACAGAAAGGTAAAAATGCAGATGAAATAAAAGCAGCAGATGTAAACAGCAAAGCAAAATTTCTTGAAGGAGTAAACAGAAATTAAGTTCAGCTTAAGTGCAGAATAAAATTGAAAATCTCAGGAAATCATAGAGACTAGAAAACAAGTCTAGATCTCAATTCCTTCCTTGATCAAAGTAGAAGACAACTTACAGAAGAGAAGAAAGATGAAAGCAGTAAAAGAAACTTCAGATCCAATTTCTCAATTTCCTCAATTATGCAGAAGAACACAAATGAATTTCAGATGGAGAATTGGAACAGAATTCCTTCAATTCTTGATCCAAAATTTAAGCAGAAAGGAAAATTAAAAGAGAGAACTATCTACTACTCCCTAATGGAGCCAACCTCCCCTAATTCAGCTCCAATTGATGCCTTTATATAGGCTTTACTAAATGAAAAATGAAAATGAAATTAAAACAAATTACAAAAATGAAAATCCTAATTTAATTGATCCATGTGCCTTTGAGTGATGATGTGGGCTTTGCTTGCTTTGGATTTGAGGAAAAATGGGTTTGGTTGGCCTTGATTCAATTTGGAGAGGAATTGAATTTAAATGGAATTTTGGTTGAATTTTGGCCCATGAAGCTCCCAGGAGGCTGCCCTACCCTTGTGGAGGGCAGGGCAGAAAATGGTGTTGTGTGGCCGTTGGTGCGTGCGAGTTGGGCGCTGATGCTTGCAGGATGCTGCCCTGCCCTTGTGGAGGGTAGGGCAGAAATTTTTGGTGCGCCAGAATGATGCCCGTGCGTGCTGCTATTGCTGCCGAGACTTCCCTTGGTGCGCCAATCTGGTGCGCGTGTGTGCATCACCAAAATGCTGCCCTGCCCTTGTTGAGGGCAGGGCAGTGTTTCCAAAAGTGAAGTTCCAAGTTCGAAACTTGGTGGATGCACACGCTACTTCTTTTCCTTGGTTTTCTTGGCACCAAAGTAAGGCATAGTTTCTTGCTTCCTCATGGTGCCGTGTTCGATTCTTGTGGCAAGCAATTGGGGGAGCAATTTTCCTTGATTTTCCATGAAGAGCACGACATTGCCCTGGCAGGGCAGAAAATTGAACGCTACTTTTTTTGGAGTGAGGTTCCAGCTTCGAGCCTTGGTGGAAGCACTTTGGTTTATTTTCGCTTATTTTTGGCCCTTAAAGATGCCTTTCGTTCCTGCCTCAATTATACGCCAAATATGGATTGCTATATATCATTGGAAAGCTCTGAATGTCAGCTTTCTAACGCAACTAGAAGCACATCAATTGAACGTCTGTAGCTCAAGTTATAGCCCTTTGAAGGAGGCATGGTCATGCTGTGAGCGCCCAGATTTTACCTTAGCGAAAATTTGCTTCCAACCTCACTTTGTTTCATCATGATATTGCCCTGCCCTTGGCAAGAGCAGGGCAGTGTGCGCTGATTGCTTATTCACCTTTGATTTGGTCATGGGCCACGCTTTTAAAAGCGTGGCCTAAGGCTCCAAAGTGTGTTCCAACTTCAAAGTGTGTCCCAAAGCTCTTTTTTCTCCTTTTTTTGTGCTTCTTTGCTTCTTTTTCTTCTTATTTCCTACAAGATTTATAAAATTAAAATATCAAGAAAATATATCATTTAATTACAAAAGCATTCAATATTTAAGCACAAATCATCAATTTCTTGTATGAAAAAGCATAGAAAAATAGGTATATGATGACTTGTCATCAAGTTTGCTGGAAAGTAAAAGAAAATGAAGAAAATAAAGAGAAACAACTAAAATTGCAGAAATATTAAAATGAACAGCTGAAATTAAAACTCAATTAATCAAAAGAAAAGAAAAGTTCTCAATCTAGTTATCCTCCAATTTAGTAATTGTCAATACAAAAACCAATCCCCAGCAACGGTGCCATAAACTTGATTCACCCGAAAACTGTCTCTCAACAATTTTCTTGCCGGCAAGTGTACCGGATTGTCATCAAGTAAAAACTCACAGTAGAGTGAGGTCGAATCCTACAGGGATTGGTTGGTTGATTAACATTAATTGGAGAATTTTTCTAGTTGAGCTAAATCGGAATTGAATTGAGATTGCAGAAAGTAAAATTGGCGGCAAACTTAAATTGCAAGTAATTAAAGAAGCAGAAAATTATATTGCAGGGAATTAAAGTGCAGAAGCTTAAATTGTAAGAAATTAAATAGGAATGGGGATTAAGCATGAAATTAAAGAGGCAGAATATAAAAGAATGGGTATATCAGAGATGGGGAAGCTCATTGGGATCAGGAGATGTGAGAATTCTCCAGATCAAATTTGTTCTTATCTCTTCCTTAATCAATGCATTAATTGATCTCCTTGGCAATCTTAAGTGATTAGATTCCAATTCCTTGGTAATCTAATCTCTCTAAGCATGAACAATTGCCCAATTCTTTGATTTAAGTGCTCATAGGAAGAGATTAAGTTTGGTCACTGATTATACCACACAAATTCATATATCAAAGTGTTGGTAGGATTACATGTCACTATATCCATCCAAACCCTATTCTAATCCAATGTGAGAAAGCAATTCTAGCATGATCTCCTCATTCTTCTTCCAAGGTTCCGAGGAGATCCAATTATGAATAGCTTTTTTCCCAAGATAACTATCTAATTGGATGAAGACCGAAAGCTTTCTAGTAAAATCAAGAGAAAAGAAAGAAGAAGAATGAAAACTAGTATTGATCCATTGAATTTACACAGAGCTCCCTAACCCAATAAAAGGTGTTTAGTTGTTCATAGCTCTCAAAATGGAAATTGTAATTGAAAGATACATTCTGAATGAAAAGTGTAGTAAGTGTAAAAAAAAGAAAAATGGCAAAAAGCTCCCTCTAACTTAAATTCTTAACTATTTATACACTTTTTTCCATTGATCTTCAATCTCTGAATTGGGCTTTTGGCCTTGATGGAATTGGGTTGAAGTTGCTCTATTTGGATTCCCTTGCTGTTGAGAAGAGACTCCATAAAGAGCTACAATGGGTGTGGCACACCAATGCTGAGCGTGGCACGCCAATTACACTTTCCAGAGTGGTATCCCAAGGTTTTACTAAGGGCGTGGCACACCGCTGCTTGGCGTGGCATGCCAGGCATTCTGGCCAGAGAGGGACCTTTGAAGAATTACAAGGTGCGTGGCACGCCAGGTCGAAGGGGTGGCACGCCAGTTCAACTAAGCAGAGGAGAAGGGAGAAGCAGCACGAAAGGGCATGCCACTTGGTACTTAGAGCGTGGCACGCCAAGCTTG
This sequence comes from Arachis duranensis, assembly GCF_000817695.3. NCBI lineage: Eukaryota > Viridiplantae > Streptophyta > Magnoliopsida > Fabales > Fabaceae > Arachis > Arachis duranensis. Next base: position 74,539,962 of record NC_029774.3, on the reverse strand, counting down.
TCAGTTCAACCATCATCATGAGCGTGCCACTTAAGCTCTAGGTGTGGCATGCAAGTTCACTTAATCAGAGAGGGTGCATGAATCTCCAACATGGGCGTGGCATGCCAATATAAACTTCTAGAGAAGAAGGGACAAGGCCTCTTTGAAGGCATGCCTTTTGAGACTTTCGGCGTGGCACGCCAAGTCAAAGTGTCAATGGGTGTGCCACTTGGTGTTTGGGGCGTGGCACACCAACCTTGTTCACATCATGGGTGTGCCACTTGAGTCCTGGGAATGGCACGCCAACTTATTGGACCAGAAGGGACTAATCATGCACCACAAGGGGCGTGGCATGCCAGATCTAGGGTTGCACGCTAGTTCAACCCTCCCAAGAAGAGATTGGAGATCCTAGTGAGAGTGTGGCACGCTAGCCCTGGGCGTGGCACGCTAGACCTGGGCGTGGTACACCAATACAAGTGGCACGCTAGCCCTGGGCGTGGCACGCTAGTGAGAGTGTGGCACGCTAGCCCTGGGCGTGGCACGCTAATAAGGGCGTGGCACGCCAGTTCAACAGACCAGAAGAGGAGCTTGAAGATAATAATATGGGCGTGCCACTTTGGACCGTGCCACTTTGGACCTTGGCGTGGCACGCCAGTTCAGCATGCATCATGGGCATGCCACTTGAGAGATGGGCGTGGCACGCCAAACCAGCTTCACCAAGGGGGCGTGCCACTTGGAAGCCAGGCGTGGCACGCCATGCCAAGCCATTGAGCTGGGCGTGGCGCGCCACTCACACGTCACGCACACGCCACTCACATGCCTCAATTTAATGGTTTTTTCCCTTTAGTTTTCAATTGTAATTCTCTTTTCTTTGTGTAATTTTCATTTCTAGTAATAGGAGTAGTATAAACACCCCTTGGAGAGTACTAAAAAGGGGTGGTTGGTTGTTAACTTGGGAACTTTTACACTTACTTCACTTCATCTTCTTCCATCTCTTGTACTTTTCTCTAAGCTATGAGTATGTAAACTCCCTCTTATTGAGGGAGGAAGCTCTGTTGTACTTGATGGATTAATTGATAGTGAATTTCTTCTTCTCTTCATCTTTCTTTGATTTGCTAGAAGGAATTTCATTCTTCAAGCTTATTGTTCAATCATCTTGAAAAAGAGGTTGAATGCAAAATGGGTTTCATGGGAACCTTGAAAAAGGAAACATGAAACCATGCTTGAAATCCCTTCTCACATCGAGTAGATTTGGGTTTTGGGATTGGATATGGTGACATGAAATCTACCCAAATATTTGGATCTATGAGGATGTGTGGTATAATCAGGGACCAAGCTTATCTCTCTTCATGAGAAATTAGACCAAGGAATTGGCTGATTATCATGATTTAAGAGATTGAATCCCCAAGGAATTGGGGTTCAATCAATCATGACGCCAAGAGGTCAATGAGTTGCATGATTGAAGTTGAGATGATCTGAAATTGATCCAAAGAGAGCAACATCTCCCAACTCCAATGAATTTTCCCTATTGTTATCTTTCCTATTATTTATAGTTTTTTTAATTTCTGCTATCACCCCATTTCCCATCTACAATTCAGTCATTTATATTTCTACAATTTACTTTTATGTTCTTTACATTTCTGCACTTTATTTCATTCCCTTATCTTCAAGTTATTTATAATTCTGCCATTTAGAATTCTACACTCAACAATTGTTTTTTATTAGCTTGACTAAATCACCGAGTAACTAAAGTTGGTCAATCAATCTATCTCTGCAGGATTCGACCTCACTCATTGTGAGTTATTACTTGACGATAATTTGGTATACTTGCCAAAGACGGGTTCATTATAGTGATATAGTGAATTTCGAGTCATCAAGTTTATGGCGCCGTTGCCGGAGATTGATTTTGAATTGACAATGATTAAGTTAATGGGTATTTAGATTAAGCATCTTCTTTACTTTGTTAATTACTTTATTTTAGTTCCTTATTTTCTTTATTACTTTTATAATTTAAGTTTTCAATTTTTCATTGTATATATATCCATTCTAACAAGAAAGCACACTAACTCTTTGATGCTTTGCATCAACCAAACTTGACTTAACCACCCTTTTTCCAAGACGTTTCTCGTCTTTGTTTTAGATTGTGTTTTGTGTTGTGTATGATATGGAGGAGAGGAGCTGTAACCTCCTATAATTCTAAACCTGAGAGGACATTTCTAAGATTGAAAAGAGAGGCAGTGGCAAGAGGCAAAAGGATAGTTGGTTAGGAAGAAGAAGAAGAGAATCCAACCTAAAATATGGAGGGTGAAACATACAATCATCAAGATGAAGTAGTGGGCAGCCATGCTCCTCCACTAGAGAGAAGAGTATTAGGTTCTTACATCAATTCCAATCCTGGAAACTGTGGGAGCAGCATCTTGAAACCCACCATACAGGCCAACAATTTTGAGGTCAAACCACAGCTAATCACTCTTGTTCAGAATAGTTGCTCATTTGGAGGAAATGCTCAAGAAGATCCTAATCAACATCTAACTACTTTCCTGAGAATTTGTGATACTGTGAAGGCTGATGGGGTTCACCCTGACACTTATAGACTACTTTTGTTCCCCTTCTCCTTAGGGACAAAGCATCTAAGTGGCTTGAATCCTTCCCCAAGGAGAGTTTGACAACTTGGGAAGAAGTAGTGTATAAGTTCTTGGCAAAATTCTACCCTCCCCAAAGAGTTATCAAGTTGAGGACTGAGGTATAAACATTCAGACAACAAGATGGAGAGACTTCCTATGAAGCATAGGAGAGGTACAAAGAGTTGACAAGAAGGTGCCCTCCGGACATATTCAATGAATGGGTGCAGCTGCACATTTTCTATAAAGGATTGTCTCAAGAGGCAAAGAAGGCCATAGATCACTCTTCAGAAGGCTCCCTCAATACCAAGAATACAATTGAAGAGGCCATAGATATCATAGAAACTGTGGCTAACAATGAGTATTTTTATGCCTTTGATAGAAATCCAAGAAAGGGAGTAATGGAGCTCAACCATATGGATGCTCTGCTGGCTCAAAATAAGGTGATCATAGCTCAATTAGCAGCTCTAACCAAGCAAATAGAAAAGAATCAAGTTTCAGCTATTAATGCCCAAGCACCTGTACAAGAAGGAGCTAGCCCAGAAGTTGAATGTGAATTGGAGCAGGCCAACTATGTGAATAATTCATCCAGACAACCATATGATCCCAATGCTAAAACCTACAACCCAGGTTGGAAGAAACACACAAATTCTAGGTGGGAAAACCAATAGAACCATACCTAAGACCACAAACTATACTACTCTAACCATTACAACAACCCTAGCCATCAATCTAACAATCATAGATCCTACCACAATTCACATAATGCCCTCTAATACTCCATCCAACAATCTCACAGAAACTATTCTCAAAACATACCCACCTCAACTTCATAACCGTGTGATGACAATGATAAATTTGCAATGATGGAAGCCATGATTGAAAGAATGGCCGGAGATATTACTGCTATTGCAGAGAGACAAGCACAAACTGAAAAAAAGTTAGATGCATACCAAGAAGAGGTCAGATCCAACATAAAAAACCAAGGAGCAGTGATAAACTTCATCTTTAGGGTTTATCCTGTGCTTAATTTAGGGGATTTTATGGCCTTCCACTCACATTTATCCAAGGAAATAGCATGGTTTCATGATTGTCTCCTAATTTGTGCTTAAGTGTGAAAACATATTTTTTAGGCCCTTAATTGCTAATTTTGATTCACCTTTGATTCCACTAGATGCCTTGATATGTTTGTTAGTGAATTTAGATTGGAAAGGCTAGGAATGGATCAAAGGGGTGAAGAGGAAAAGCATGCAAGTGGATAACTCATGAAGAAACAAGGATTAGGGATGTGCCCATGGACGCACGCGCACACTAGACGCATACGCATGGATCGCGAAACTCCAAGGACGCGTATGCGTACATGCCGCATACGCGTCGATACTCGCACGTGACTCACTTAAAGGCAAAATGCTGGGGACGAATTCTAGGCTTCCCTGGCCCATATCCAACTCATTTCTGAGGCTATTTAAGGCAGAAATCAAGGGGGAGTCAACACATTAGAAGCATACATCACATTAGTTTTAGTTTAGTTTAGTTTTGGAGAAAAAGTTAGTTTCTAGAGAGAGAAGATCTCTCTTCTATCTAGAATTAGGATTAGATTAGGGTTTTAGTTCCCTTCTCTTAGATCTAGATCTACTTCTTCTCTTGTTTTAATTTTCCTCTTGCTTTATGAATTCTCATCTAGATCTCTATTTCTCTTTCGATGCAATTTATGATTTTCATGTATTTTCATATTTGAATTGGTTTTCTATTATGGATCTCTTGCCATTGTAGTTAGATCTCTCTTTAATTCTCGCAATTCATGTTGTTTACTTTTGTTGCCTTCTATGTGTTTGTTAAAATGCCTCTTTTAGTTTTGAGTTAGACTTTGTTCCTCTTGGCCTAGGTAGAGTAATTAGTGACACTTGAGTTATCAAACTCTCCTGTTGATTAATAATTAGAGATTGCTAATTGACTTGAATGCCACAAAAGCTAGTCTTTCTGATGACCGAAATTCACTACCCACATTAATAATAAATCTATTCTCTGGCAAGCGCACCAAATTGTCGTCAAGTAATAACCCACAATGGAGTGGGATTGTATCCACAGAGATTAATTGGATTAAGCAAGAAATAGTTGATTAATTATCCGGGTTAGACGATTTAATTTTGAGTGATAAGAAACAAGAAAAGTAAATGACATGAAAGCAAAGGAAAGCAATAAAGTGCAAGAAAGTAAATAGCAAGGAAAGTAAAGTACAAGAAAGTAAAGTGCTGGAAATATAAAGTGCAGAAAATGTAAATAACCACAAAGTAAATAAAAGAAAGAAAGATAAAATAAACATTGGGATCAAGAGATATTGCATTCTCTGGATTAATTGATTTCATCTCATCTTCAATCATGCAACTCATTGACCTCTTGGCAATCATGATTGATTGAGCCCCAATTCCTTGGTAACTCAATCTCTCAAATCTTGATCAATAGCCAAATCCTTGGTCTAATTGTTCATGAGAAGAGATAAAGCTTGTTCCCTGATTATACCACACATCTTCATAGGTCTAAGTAGATGGAGGATTATATGTCACCATATCTAAACATCAAAACCCAGATCCTACTCAAGTGTGAGAAAGGATTTCAAGCATGGTTTTATGATTCCTCTTCCAAGGTTCCCAAGAAACCCAAATACATTCAATCTCTTTTCCAAGATAATTGAATGCTAGAATGAAGAATGAAATCCCTTCTAGTAAATCAAAGAGAGATGAATAGAAGAAGAAGAAGAATAAAAACAATCAATCTATTTAAAAATAATAGAGCTCTCTTTCCCAATGGAAAGAGTTAGTAATTCATAACTAAAATATTTACAAGAAAATGGAAGAGGAGAAGAGAATGGTGGGAAGGAGGGTCCGAAGACTCACTCCTCCAAATGTGTCCAGCCTAATAGATAGCTTCCTAATTCTATGAAACTAAGGCCATTATATAGGCTCTCCTAAATTACAAACTTAAATAAATTTAAAAGCAAATTACAATGAAATGAAAATAAACTATTCTAGATGCTTCTTGTGGCCTTGATTCGTTGATAATTGTGGCTTGAGTGAGAGTTGGAGTGGGCTTGGTTGAAGGTTGGTGGCTGCAGGAAGAAGTTGGCGTGTGGTTTCAAGTGCCACTCCCACTTGATTTTGCCCTTTGGAATATGACCTACTTTGCTGGAATGTTGGCCTGCCGTGCCACTCCCAGAGCTTCAAGTGGCACGCCCAACTTCACACACCGAGCTTTATTTGCTATTTCCTACCCCTTTTTTGCTCTTTTCACCTAAAATTCAGCACAAACCCATTTCAAAGCAATGTACCATAATATATATCATTTAGTTCTTGAAATTGCATTGATTAAATAAGATTATGCTCTTTTTTATGGTCCATTTAAATAAGAAAAAGGGAACATGATGCGCAGTCATCACAACACCAAACTTAAGCTTTGCTTGTCCTCAAGCGAATAAAGAATCATGCAATAAATTTTACAAACCAAGGTGAGAAGAGTAGCACTTTTTATGTTCATGGTTGGCTAGTTTCTTATGCATGCTACAATCACAAAAGAGATTCAAATGATTGATGCTTCTATCTAGCTCATTTATGAAATCTTTTTCTTTATGTTCCTTCCTTGAAACAAGCTTTTCATTCTTCTCTTAGCTTAGCTTCTTAGGTGCTTTGTACCATGTGTTGAAAGCTACCACTCTAAATGCTTTCTTTTCAAGTATTACCATTTGACACATAAGCACCACAAGCATTTAATTAGAGAACTCTTTAAGCTCATTTGTTTCTTTTCTTGACTCTCTAATCATTGATGCTTAGAGCCTTGAGCTTTGAGGGAGTGCTTTGCAATTGAGCCAATGTGATTGCATTAATAAGTGGTGTATGCATGGTACTTTGCATGAAAGGTAAGTGGCAACACCAAACTTAGTATGACACTTTCATTTTAGAATGAAGCAAGTACTCAGTAAAGATTAAAATTCAAATTGTTGCATGGCAAGACCAAACTTAGAATGCAATCATATGTCAAATTTTTGAAAGTAAACTAAGTAAAGAAAGAAAATGTTACCTACGGTTGGGTTGCCTCCCAACAAGCGCTCTTTTAATGTCAATAGCTTGTCATGTTGTTCTCAACTTTCTTCCTCTTCTTCTAGTTTGTTAAGAGGAATGACCTCAAGAGGAAAGACGAGCCAGTTGATGTCCCCTGTTTTGAGTGCCTCCCAGCAAGCTTTCTTTTGTTGTTAGCTTGAGTGATCTTGCGTGTTGGGTAGGGGTGGGATGGATTTTGGTTGACCTCTTCTTCATATATATTATCCTTCTTTTCTTGGTCACCATCCTCTCTTTAGTACTTTTGTGGATTGCCTTCACTTCTTTGCTTTCAACACTTGGGTATTGTGGGATGGTTGGAGTGTCATCTTCATCAAGAACTTCTTGGAATGGTGGCTCACTTGGTACAAGGATATCTTTTTCTTGCTCTACCAATTCCTCATTTTCACCCTCATTAAGCACTTCTCCACTCATTGAGCTAATGGCATAATATTCTTCCCTTGGCCAAGGGAAGACATTGGTTGGTTCATCAACAAATTGTTGTGCCATTTGTCTCACGTGCTCTTCTTGATTTCTCCTTGAGATTTCCATATCTCTAATCCTTTCTCTGTTCTTTTCCCTTAAGAACTTATCCCTTAAGGACTCAATGAGATGGACAATTGAGGCTTGGGTCTGGGAAAGTTGTTCTAATACAAATGCCAGAGAATGTTTTTGATGAGTTTGTGGAGGTGCATAGGTTGGACAATTACTGGGTGATGGTTCTTGATGAATGGGGTATGCAGCATTAAATTCCCTTCCCCAGCCACAAGTTGAGTAGTGATCAAAATATGGACCAATTTGTGGCTCTGGGAAGTATCCCATTTCATGTTCTTGATACTCCCACCCACCATAAGCATGATAACGTGAGCCATTCTGTGGTTGTGGAAAGTTTCCCATAAAATTTGATTGATCATTTTGTGGTCTTGGAGCATATCCCAATTGGGTAGATTGCTCATAATTTATCATTTCTTGGTGATATTTCCAGCCACCATTAGGATAATGACTTGAATCATTTTGTGGTTGTGGGAAATATCCCATATGATATGATTGATCAAAAGATGAGGTAAACTCCATTTCTACTTGCAACATGCTCTGTCTCAAACAATAGTCACTAAAAGAAATTATAATCCCCATTGTCATAGATGAGGGATTTTTATTGAGGCAATAACATAAACACCTTAGTAGCAAAAGAAAATAGAAAATTAAAAGAACTTAAATGAACAACAACAAAAGAAAAGTGTCTAATCTAGATAATCAACCAAGCGGTAGTTTGTTAATCACAATTATTCGCCGGCAACGGCGCCATAAAACTTGATGACTAGAATTCACTACCCACATATACAATGAATCCATTCTTTGGCAAGCGCACTAAATTGTCATCAAGTAATAACCCAAAACGGAGTGGGATCGTATCCACAGAGATTAATTGGATTAAGCAAGCAATAGTTGATTAATTATCCTAGTTAGACGATTCAATTTTGAGTGATAAGCAACAAGAAAAGTAAATGACATGAAAGTAAAGGAAAGCAATAAAGTGCAAGAAAGTAAATGGCAAGGAAAGTAAAGTACAAGAAAGTAAAATGTTGGAAATATAAGGTGCAGAAAATGTAAATAACCACAAAGTAAATAAAAGAAAGAAAGATAAAATAAACATTGGGATCAAGAGATATTGCATTCTCCAGATTAATTGATTTCATCTCATCTTCAATCATGCAACTCATTGACCTCTTGGCAATCATGATTGATTGAGCCCCAATTCCTTGGTGACTCAATCTCTCAAATCTTGATCAATAGCCAATTCCTTGGTCTAATTGTTCATGAGATGAGATGAAGCTTGTTCCTTGATTATACCACACATCTTCATAGGTCCAAGTAGAGGGAGGATTATATGTCACCATATCCAAACACCAAAACCCAGATCCTACTCAAGTGTGAGAAAGGATTTCAAGTATGGTTTTATGATTCCTCTTCCAAGGTTCCCATAAAACCCAAATACATTCAATCTCTTTTCCAAGATAATTGAATGCTAGAATGAAGAATGAAATCCCTTCTAGTAAATCAAAGAGAGATGAAAAGAAGAAGAAGAATAATAAAAACAATCAATCCTTTGAAAAACAATAGAGCTCTCTTTCCCAATGGAAAGAGTTAGTAATTCATAACTAAAATATTTACAAGTAAGAAAATGGAAGAGGAGAAGAGAATGGTGGGAAGGAGGGTTCGAAGACTCACTCCTCCAAATGTGTCCAGCCTAATAGATAGCTTCCTAATTCTACGAAACTAAGGCCTTTATATAAGCTCTCCAAAATTACAAACTTAAATGAAATTAAAAGCAAATTACAATGAAATGAAAATAAACTATTCTAGATGCTCCTTGTGGCCTTGATTGGTTGATAATTATGGCTTGAATGAGAGTTGGAGTGGGCTTGGTTGAAGGTTGGGGGCTGCAGGAAGAATTTGGCGTGTGGTTTCAAGTGCCACTCCCACTTGATTTTGCCCTTAGGAGTATGACCCACTTCGCAACGTTGAAAGTATAGAGTTAGTTGGGCCTCAAAATGAATGTTCTCTATAAAGTATTATATATTGTTGGAAAGCCTTGGATGTTAGCTTTCTAATGCTATTGAAATCAACTCATTTGGACCTTTGAAGCTCAAGTTATGCTCATTTGAAGGAGGATAGGTCAGTCTGTCAAGTAGCCCGGCGTGCCACGCCCACTTTTGGCGTGCCACGCCCCATATGTTGTGAAACTGGCGTGCCACGCCTTCAATGATGCACCAAAATCTCCTCTCTAGCCATTTGAACTGGCGTGCCACGCTCAAGACTCCAAGTGGCACGCCCATTGTATGAAAGGGGTTGGCGTGCCACGCTTTCGATATCAAGTGGCACGCCCAAGTTTTGCAACGCTAAAATAATGGCCTTTTTCACCTTCATTTTTAATGTCCACCCTATAGTGTTATATATCTTTGGAAAGCTCTTGATGTCAGCTTTCCAACTTCACTAATATCACCTCATTTTGATCTCTACAACTCAAGTTATTTTCCTTTGAAGATGAAGAGGTCAGGCTGGTAACTCTGCAGTGATGTATTTTTCTCCTTGTATTTTTGGGGTCCATATCTTCCTCAATTCCAGTGTCTATTATAAAGTGTTATATATGGTTGAAAAGCTCTAGTTGTTTAATTTCTAATGGCACTAGAATCAAGTTATTTGGAGTTTTGTAGCTCAAGATATCTTCATTTGAATGTAAGGAGGTCAGGCTGGTATATGCCCCGCGTGCCACGCCAATGCTTTGGCGTGCCACGCCCATAGTGGGGCTCAAAATAACTCCTCTAGAACTTAAGCCTGGCGTGCCACGCCCGTAGCACCAGGTGGCATGCCCTATTTGAGATCTTGGCTTCACAAACATGGTGTGCCACGCCCAGAGCTCCAAGTGGCACGCCCATGTAAAATTCTTCAACCTTTTTTGTTGGAATGTTGGACTGGTGTGCCACTCCTAGAGCTTCAAGTGCCACACCCAACTTCACACACCGAGCTTTATTTGCTATTTCCTACCCCTTTGTTGCTCTTTTCACCTAAAATTCAGCACAAACCCATTTCAAAGCAATGTACCATAATATATATCATTCGGTTCATGAAATTGCATTGATTAAATAAGATTATGCTCTTTTTATGGTCCTTTTAAATAAGAAAAAGGGTACATGATGCGCAGTCATCACATTCCTTATGAGCTGGCTCGGACTTGTGGAATCAAGTTAATTCATCCACTTGACCATCCTCCATGGTTAGAGGTTAACTAAGTGGGAGCAATGAACAATTCTTATCACAACTGATAAGGATAGCTAGGATAGGACTTATAGTTCTCATACCTTGCTAAGAGCTTTTCTTGTTGTTAGTTTCTTTCTTTTGGAATTTACAATTCTTGTTTCTTATCTCAAAAACCCCAAACATACTTCATAACCAATAACAAGAATACTTTATTACAATTTCTAGGAAGAACGACCCAAGGTTTGAATACTTCATTTTATATTTTTAAAGGTTTGTTACTTGTGAAAAACAAATTTTTGTATGAAAGGATTTTGGTTGGTTTAGAAACTATACTTACAATGAGACTTTATTGTGAAATTCTATATCACCTAAAAATTCTCTCATCAAGCAGCAATCACAAAACCGGAATCATAAGAAGTGTGTCACGATTGAGGGGCTTTTTGGCCCATTTCTGAAGGCTTTGGAGAATATATGAAGGGGGAAGCAATACCATTACATACTATACTTCATACAACACACTTAGGATAGTTTTAGGGTAGTTTTAGGTTAGATTTTCTCTCAAGTTTCTTAGGATTTTTAATTAGGATTTTGTAGAATTTTATAGTTCAAGTTTTGATTTTGGATTCTAGGAATTTCCATTGTAAGTATTTGTTTAATTTTCTCTTTTATTATACCACTTGTTCTACACTTTCTTCTACTTTAATTTCCTTTGTCAATATATACATAGTTTTGCAATTTTGATTTCTAGTTGGTTGATTTAATGATTGTTGGTTATTTTATGTTTGTTTGAGTTGCCTTTATTGATTTTGATCATTTGTGGTTCATAGTTTTTTATCAATTTCCCAACTTTGTCATGTTTATTGATTATGCCCACTATGTGTTTGATGAAATGCCAACTTTGATTATGGGATAATTTCCACCTCTTGATTTGGGAAAAATGAGTTTATGGATTACTAGAGCCATAATGTCCGACATTTAGTGACAATTCTTGGGTTTTTAGTTGTTATTGTTTCCGCTAACGCTAGCTTTTTACTAAGGTAATTAGTAAGTTAGCTAGGATTTGTGGATTAATAACAATTATGCGTACTTGACCTATCCCTCGATGTTAAGGGTTGACTTAGTGAGATTAATCCATTATAATTATCATAGTTTTGGTTATGTCAAGGAAGGGATTCCATGACTCATCCCAAGTCAAGGTTTCATTTATGTTTTGAACCACTTTTCCATCACTTTATAGCATTACTTGTTTATATTACATATATACTTCTTTTATTCCTTTATTAGTTTATTAATTGCAATTTTGTCTTGTTCTTTTATTTCTTTAATTGTTCACTTCTTTATTGAAAACACCCCTTGATTCTCACAATCAATTTTATGCATTCTTTGGCACTAGTTCCTAGGGAAGACGACCCGAGGTTTGATTACTCTTGGTTAATTTGAATTAGAAATATTAAACTTTGATGGATGCAGTTTAAATTACCAATTTAGACTGTACTATCGACGAAGATATTCTCTTTTCTAGAGTGAAATTCCAAATCAGTGCAAAATCTTATTCATCAGCGCCCATGCAAGCACCAAGCACCCCTGAAGCATGTCATCAGCGCCCAATATGAAGCACACTCATCCAAAGGAAGCGCCAATACACACCAAGTGACCCCTGGAGCTTAGTTTTCATTAATTTTGGTCACTTAAAATTCACTCAACTTCAAGCAAGCAAAGTCCACTAATATCACTCAACTAAGGCCACAAAAAGCATCTAGAATAGTTAATTTTCATTTCATTATAATTTGTTTTCAATTTCATTTAAATTTGTAATCTAGGAGAGCCTATATAAAGGCCTTAGTTTCATAGAATTTGGGATCATCAATTCTAGCACTGGGATACACACTCTTTACACACACCACTGGGAGTGGGTCTTCGGACCCCTCCCTTTCCACACTTCTCTTCTCTTCCATGCTCATCTATATCACTTTGAACATATTTTAGTTATAAATTACTAAATCTTTTCATTGGGAAAGAGAGCTCTATTTTTTTCAATAGATTGAATTATTTTTATTCTACTTCATCTCTTTATCTCTCTTTGATTTACTAGACAGATTTCATTCTTCATTCAAGCATTCAATCATCTTGGAAAAGAGGTTGAATGTATTTGGGTTTTATGATAGCCTTGGAAAAGGAATAATAGAATCATGCTTGAAATCTTTCTCACATTGGATTAGGTTTGGGGTTTATCGGATATAGTGACAAATAATTCTCCCAATACTTGGATCTATGAAAGTGTGTGGTATAATCAGTGAACAAGCTTCATTTCTGTTCATGAGCAATTTGATCAAGAAAATGGCAATTGTTCAAGAGATAGATTGAATTGCCAAGGAATTGGGATTCAATCACTCATGCTTGCCAAGAGATCAATGAGTTGCATGATTGAAGATGAGATGAAAGCAATTGATCCAGAGAATTCAATATCTCTTTATCCCAATGCTTATTTTGTCTTTCTTTCTTATATTTACTTTATAGCCATTTATTTTCTTGCACTTTACTTTCTTGTACTTTACTTTTCTTGCCATTTTCTTTCTTGCACTTTATTGCTTTTCTTTACTTTTATGTCATTTAAATTTCTTGTTGCTTGATGGTCAGAATTCACACCCCACAAAATTTTTTATAATGAATCCATTCTCTTGGCAAGCGCACCAAAATTATCATCAGGAAATAACCCACAGAGGAATGGGATCGTATCCACATAGATTGGTAGAATTGAGTAATGTTAATCAGTTGGTGAATTAGTCAAGCTAAGTAATATAGAGTGTGATTGCAGAATTGTAAATGAGTAGGAAAGTAAATGGCTCAAAGGTAAAGAGATGAATTAAAGTGCACAAAAGAAAATGGCAAGAATGTAAAGTGCAGAAACATAAATGACTGAATTGTAATTGGGAATGGGGATTAACAGAATTGTAAACAAAGTTATAAAGAATGTGGAAGATAAGAATAGGGTGATTCATTGAAATTGAGAGATATTGTTCTTTTTGGATTAAATCTAGCTTATCTCATCTTCAATCATGCAATTCACTAACCTCTTGGCAATCATGATTGATTGAGCCCCAATCCCTTGGTGACTCAACCTGTCAAATCTTGATAATTAGCCAATTCCTTGGTCTAATTGCTCATGATGAGAGATATACTCGGTCCCTGATTATACAACGCATCATCATAGGTCCAGGTAAAGGGTGGACTATATGTCACCATATCTAATCACCAAAACCCATATTCTACTCAAGTGTGAGAAGGGATTTCAAGCATGGTTTCATGTTTCCTTTTCTAAAGTTCCCATGAAATCCATTTTGCATTCAACCTCTTTCCCAATATGATTGAACACTAGCATTAAAACGAAATTCCTTATAGCAAATCAAAGAGAAGATGAAGAGAAGAAGAAATTCACTATCATTAATCCATTAAGTACAACAGAGCTCCCTCTCTCAATGAGAGGAAAGTTAGCTACTCATAGCTCAAAGAAAAGTACAAGCGATGGAAGAAGGTGAAAAGTATATCTAACTATGCATTCGATAAAAGCTACTCCAATAATAACTCTAACAACCAACAACCCCTTTTTTAGTACTTTCAGGGGTTATTTATACTACTCCTACTACTAGAATTAAGAAAATGCAAAAAGAAAAGAAAATTACAATTGGAAGGAAAAAGAAAACTCAATAAATGTGACCTACAATGGCTGGCGTGTGACTGGCGCGTCAGTGGCGTGTCATGCCCAGCTCCAATTCAGGCTTGGCGCGCCACGCTCAGCTTTCAAGTGGCACGCCCCTTTGTGTTGATGTCCCTGGCGTGCCTGCCTTTGATCCCAAGTGGCACGTCCAGTGTCTTCTTGAGCCTTGGTTAGCCTGGCGTGCCACGCCTTCGAGCCCTAGTGGCACGCCTAGGCCTTGTATTCATCTTCTCCATTCTGGAAAGTTGTACTAGCGTCGCACGCCCAGGATCTGGCGTGCCACGCCCCTTGGATGTGTTGGTTCCTTTATTGGCGTGCCACGCCCAGAACTCAAGTTGCATGCCCATGTTTTCTTCTTGTTGATGGTTGATGCTGGCGTGCCATGCCTGAGAGTCAAGTGGCACGCCCAAGTGAGAAATGATAGCTGGCGTGTCACGCCTTCGACACCAAGTAGCACGCCTATATGGTTGGCCCTCCATCTCCCTCTTTGGAAAATTGTACTAGCGTGCCATGCCCATGTTCCAGTGTGCCACGCCCATAGTTCCTCATCATTCCAGGAGTTGGCGTGCCACGCCCAACGTCCAAGTGGCTTGCCCAGATGGTCAATGAGGGTTGGCGTGCCACCCCTTGGACTTCAAGTGGCATGCTTAAGTGAGGATGAGAGCTTGGCGTTCTACGCCTTCGATCTCAAGTGGCATGCCCAGCTTTACATTGCCTCCTTTGAAGCTTGGCGTGCCACGCTTTGGCCTTCAAGTGGCACGCCCATGTGTTTAGACCCTCAACCTTGCCTCTGGAAATTTGTACTAGCGTGCCACGCCTAGCTCTTGGCGTGCCACGCCCAAGGGATGATGGTCCTCTTTAAGCTTGGCGTGCCACGCCTGGCTTCTCAAGTGGCACACCCAAGTGATGATGGGAGCTTGGTGTGCCACGCCTTCGCTGCCAAGTGGCATGCCCATATTCTTGGACCTTTGGATTGATGAACTGGCATGCCACGCCCCATGTTTCAAGTGACACGCCATAGTAGTTGGTGGTGTTGGCGTGCCACGCCCCTCTTGTGGCTTCTAGCATTGCTCTCTGGAAACTTGTACTAGCATGCCACGCCCAACTCTTGGCGTGTCACGCCCATGTACTTTCATGGTGTTTGCTCTAAGTGGCATGCTAGTTTCACACGCCCAGCTCTGTTTTGTTTTTTTCTTCCCTTTTTATTGCACTTTTCACCTGAAATTCAGCACAAACCCATTTCAAAGCAATGTACCATAATACTTATTATTTAGCTCATTAAATTGCATTGAAACAATGAATATGTACTCTTTTTATGGTCCTTTTGCATAGGTAAAAAGAGTAAATGATGCAAGTAATAACAACACCAAACTTAAGCTTTGATTGTCCCAAGAAAATCAATGTGAGTTGTTCTTAAATGAATTGAGACTTCAACCATAAATAAATGCATTTCATTACCAAAATTAAGGCTAAGCATTAACACATGCATGAGTATTTGTTGTTTCAATGCCACAATGAACTCCTAGACTCTTGAGGATTTTTCAAGTGTTTGTCTTAGGTGCCCTTTTTATTGATTGTCACCTTGAAGTAGAAAGAGTTGCTTCTTTTTCTTTTCTTTTCAATTGACCATGACTCTAAGTGTTTTGTCTCAAGACGACCTTTTAGCTTAGGCTTTCAATTAGCACTCCCAAACCAGTTGGTTTTAGGGTGATAGGTGTTGAAACACCCCTAAGAATTTACTTGCCCAGGTCTCTGTTCTTGACACATCTTCACCACAAGCATCTACTAGGGTTATCTAACTCTTTTTGAGCTATTTATGTTTCTTTTTATCCTAGTAGTTGATGCTCAAAACCTTGGGTCTTTCTATTGCTTACTACTTCTTGGTTCTATAGATATTTAAGGGACACCTTTAACTTTTACTTGTCACTTCCTCTAAGTCTAATTACTCATCATGACTCATTTTCTTTTTAATTCATTCATGGTTCTGCAGTTAGTTCCTTTATCTCTTGGTTTTGAACACCCTTACTTGGTCTTATTCTCTTTTACTTTTGTTTTTTTTTTTGCACAGCTCACAATAGACTCTTATGGAAACAAATATTCTTTCATTGATGATTAAAGGACTTCAAACATCATTTCACTTTCTTTCTTAAAAACATAGAGGACTCATAAAAGATTTCAGGACAAAAGTAAACTAAGCATTAAAATTAAACTATCTTAACATTTTAACTTATTATTGAACAGAAATAAAACTTGAAGAAAACTAAACAGAGTTGCAGAATTATGAGAGTGTCAACCATGAGACTTAACAACCTTTTGAGTAGCTTCAGTTCATTGGCCCTTTTCCCTTGTCTTTCTTCTTGGAAGGGGAGGAGTCATCACCATTCTTCATGGAAGATCCTTCTTATGCCTCGGTGTCCTTAGGCTTCCAAAATGCCAGCCTTCTGATGATAGATTTTTGCACCGATATAGAAATTATCAATAAGTCCAATCGTGAGTATAGTCCAACCGACACGCAAATTTCTCATCAAACAATTCTACAATCTATAACCGAGAGTATGATTCGTGCTCCCAAGGAATTGCCTTAGAATTCTTATCATTGATTAGGAATTCTTTTGTGGTTTTGAGAGATGTGATCTATAAATTTAACTAACAACAATGAACAATCAATTAATCAAGATAAAAGCCTTGGCCAAAGGTGAGCGTTGGAAGTTCCATCATCATAGCTTCTATCAATTATGACAACAATCAATCATTGTTTCACTTAGTTGACCCCTAATCATGGAGGAGAGTCAAGTGAGAGTAATTAACTTGAGGCACAAGTTCTAATGAATTTATGTTCTAGTGACCTACAAGTCAATTAACAACCCTCAATTGATAGTCAACAATTAATATTAACTACTGAAGTGTCTCCAACAACTCAACCCCTAAGCCAAGTAAGAAAAATATACTCCATAGCTAGGGTTGTCATTTCATCAAACAATTGGTGAATAATAGTAAGAAACATTATGAAATTGAGAAAAAGGAATTGAATTCAAGTTATTCAACTCAAGGCAAGTATCAACAATCAAATAATTGAATGAAATTTGTCACTTCATTGATCAAAATCGAAATAGCAAAGTCACAATTTTAAGATCTAAAATGAATGAACCAAATGAGCATTAATTGAGAAGAAAGAGTAGATCTACAACTTTGAATCAAAGGAGCAATGAGTTTGCCATGGATCTCACCAAGAATACTAAGAGAAATTGAGATGGAGATTGCAAAGTTTTAGAGAGAGATTAGAGCTTCTCTCTCTTCCAAAGTGTAACTAACTAAGAGAAAATATCTAGAAACTTTAAAAAATGAGTGAATCCATGCTAATCCTCCAATATTTGGGTCTTTTATTGCTTTTCCCGCCAGGACTTTGCACCAGACAGGGCTTGTAACTGCTCCCAATTCACTGGTCACATTTTCTTCTAAAAATCACCTGTGGCATCGATGCGTATACGCACAGCACGCGTATGCGTCCCTGGAGCTTTCACAATCTACGCGCACGCGCCAAGTGTGCGTGCGCGTCCATAAGATTCTGGCTTAGCCATGCAAATGCGTCGGCTCTGGCTTTGGCTTCTATGTGCCGACTTTGGTAGCACACATCCACGCGTACGCGCAAGGTACGCGTACACGCCGCTGCTCAAAATTCCAAAGCTATATTTTCCATGCTCCTTCCCTTCATGCATGCTTCCTCACCCTCTTCCAGGCCATTCTTGCCCTATAAACTCTAAAATCACTTAACAAATGGATCACGTCATCAAATGGTAATAGAGGGGGTTTTCAAATATATCTCATTTGATGCAAAAGAAGCATGTTTTCATCCATGAGGCAAAGTTTGGAAAGGAAGACAAAGTCATGCATTTTTATGGAAATAAGTGCGAAAGATCATTGATAAACCCTAAAAATCCATACAAGATAAACCCTAAAAACGGGGTTTATCACCTCCTCATGCAGTTTCTTTCGTCCTTCTTATGCTTAGCCAGAATTTTCTCTTGTCTTGCACTTAAATTCTCCATTCCTTGCATGAATGTTGGGTTGATGGCAGCCACAGAATTGCACGAGTGATTCAGCTTCGCTTGTGTGTTGATGTCATATTGCCTCCTTGAAATGGTTCTAGCATCATAAAGATTCCTGAATTCAGCAAGGTTTCTCTGATGCCATTTGTTTTGCTCCGTTATTTTGTTGAGTGCACCTTTCATTTCACCTCAATCAAACTATTCTTGCTGCTCCTTCAATTGCTTCATACTTCCTTGGAGTTGTTGCATGTTCTCATTCATGTGGTCCCTTTGTTGTTGTTGCTGTTTGGTGGACGAAATTGTGCTTCCTATTTTCTTGTAATTGGATTTTAGAAATTGGCACGAGTGGACACAACTCCGTTCAACTAACCAGCAAGTGTACTGGGTCGTCCAAGTAATAAACCTTACGTGAGTAAGGGTCGAATCCACAGAGATTGTTGGTATGAAGCAAGCTATGGTCACCTTGCAAATCTCAGTTAGGCAGATTAAAAATGGTTTATGGGTTTTCGAATAATTAATAATAAAAAGAAGAAATAATAAAAGGGATAGAACACTTATGCAGATTCATTGGTGGGAATTTCAGATAAGCGGATGGAGATGCTGTAGAGCTCTTGGACGCCTGCTCTCCTACTCCTTCTACTCAGTCCTTCTTACTCCTTTCCATGGCAAGCTTTGTGTAGGGGTTCACCATCAACTGTGGCTACTTTCATTCCTCACGGGGAAATA
>NC_029774.3:74517021-74520046 GCF_000817695.3 Arachis duranensis | reverse complement strand
CGTATAAATTATCCGCTCATCACAACACCAAACTTAAATTGTTGCTTGTCCCCAAGCAACTGAAAATCAAATAGGATAAAAAGAAGAGAATATACTATAAAGTCCAAAATATCAATGAATATTAATT
This sequence comes from Arachis duranensis, assembly GCF_000817695.3. Classification (NCBI taxonomy): domain Eukaryota; kingdom Viridiplantae; phylum Streptophyta; class Magnoliopsida; order Fabales; family Fabaceae; genus Arachis; species Arachis duranensis. The sequence goes on along the minus strand of NC_029774.3, from coordinate 74,519,919 downwards.
TAATTAGATGAGCGGGGCTTGTAGCTTTTTGCTTCTGAACAGTTTTGGCATCTCACTTTTTCCTTTGTAGTTTAGAGTGATTGGCTTCTCTAGGAACTTAGAATTTCAGATAGTGTTATTGACTTTCCTAGTTAGGCATGTTGATTCATGAACACAGCTACTTTATGAGTCTTGGCTGTGGCCCTAAGCATTTTGTCTTCCAATATTACCACCGGATACACAAATGCCACAGACACATAACTGGGTGAACCTTTTCAGATTGTGACTTAGCTTTGCTAAAGTCCCCAATTAGAGGTGTCTAGAGTTCTTAAGCACACTCTTTTAGCTTTGGATCACGACTTTAACCATTCAGTCTCAAGCTTTTCACTTGGACCTTCATGACACAAGCACATGAATAGGGACAGCTTGATTTAGCCGCTTAGGCCCGGATTTAAATTTCCTTGGGCCCTCCTATCCATTAATGCTCAAAGCCTTGGATCTTTGCTAAAATTTTCGCCACTTTTTTTTTTCACTGTTTTCACTGCTTTTTCTTGCTTCAAGAATCAAATTCATGATGTTTTTCAGATCATCAATAACATTTCTCTTTGTTCATCATTCTTTCAAGAATCAATAATTTTAACACTCATAAACAACAAGATCAAAAATATGCACTGTTCATTCATTCATTCAGAAAACAAAAAATTATTGCCACCACATCAATATAATTAAATTAAATTCACTAATAATTTCGAAAATTATGTACTTCTTGTTCTTTTGAATTAAAACATTTTTCTTTTAAGAGAGGTGAAAGACTAATGGATTTTATTCATAGCTTTAAGACATGGTTACACACTAATGATCATGAAGTAGAGACACAAAAACATAGATAAACATAACACTTAAAAACCGAAAACAGAAAGAAAATAAAGAACAAGGAATGAATCCACCTCTAGTGGCGTCTTCTTCTTGAAGGACCAATGATGTTCTTCAACTCTTCTATGTCCCTTCCTTGCCTTTGTTGCTCCTCCCTCATAGCTCTCTGATCTTCCCTTATTTCTTGGAGAGTGAGGGCGTGTTCATGATGTTCCACCCTTAGTTGTTCCACATTATGGCTCAAGTCTTCTAAGGAGGTACTAAGTTGCTCCCAATAGTTGTTGGGAGGAAAGTGCATTCCATGAGGCATTTGTTGATGAACTTCCTCATGTTCTCCTTGGGGGCCGTGAGGAACTTCCCTTGTTTGCTCCATCCTTTTCTTGGTGATGGGCTTGTCTTCTTCAATGGAGACATCTCCATCTATGATAACTCTGGCTGAATAACATAGGTGGCATATGAGGTGGGGGAAGGCTAGCCGTGCCAAGTATGAAGGCTTGTCAGCTATTTTGTAGAGTTCATTAGAGATGACTTCATGAACTTCCACTTCTTCTCCAATCATGATGCTATGAATCATGATGGCCCGATCCACAGTAACTTCAGATCGGTTGCTTGTAGGGATGATGGATCTTTGGATGAACTCCAACCATCCTCTAGCTACAGGCTTGAGGTCCAGTCTTCTTAGTTGGACTGGTTTGCCTTTGGAGTCTACTCTTCATTGGGCGCCTTCCACACAAATGTCCTTTAGGACTTGGTCCAACCTTTGATTGAAGTTGACTCTTCTTGTGTAGGGGCGTTCATTACCTTGCATCATGGGTAGATGAAACGCCAACCTCACATTTTCCGGACTGAAATCTAAGTATTTCCCCCGAACCATTGTGAGATAGTTCTTTGGATTCGGGTTCATACTTTGATCATGGTTCCTTGTGATCCATGCATTAGCATAGAACTCTTGAACCATCAATATTCCGACTTGTTGCATGGGGTTGGTTATAACTTCCCAACCTCTTCTTTGGATTTCATGTCGGATTTCCGGATACTCATTCTTTTTGAGCTTGAAAGGGACCTCGGGGATCACCTTCTTCTTTGCCACAACATCATAGAAGTGGTCTTGGTGGCTCTTGGAGATGAATCTCTCCTTCTCCCATGACTCGGAAGTGGAAGCTTTTGCTTTCCCTTTTCCTTTTCTTGAGGAAACTCCGATCATGGGTGCCATTGATGGTGAATGAAAAATAAAAAGCTTAGGCTTTTTACCACACCAAACTTAAAATTTGCTCGTCCCGAGCAAAAAAAGAAAAGAAGAGTAGAAGAAGAAGAAGAGAATATGGGAAGAGAGGGAGAAGAGGGTTTCGGCTATAGGAGAGAAGAAGGGGTTTGTGTTGTGTGAAAATGAAGAAGAAAGGAGAGGTATTTATAGGGAGAGGGGGGGTTGGGTTTTGGCCATATTGGGTGGGAAAGGGTGGGAAATTGAATTTGAATGTAATGAAGGTAGGTGGGGTTTATGGGGAAGAGGGGATTGATGTAAATGGTGAATGGGGTAATTGGGAAGAGGAATTGATGTGATTGGTGAAGAATATTGGGAGTGGGGACATTGAAAATGAGATTTGGATTAGGAGAGTGTGATTAGAATTAAAAGAAAAGGTAGGTGGGGATCCTGTGGGGTCCACAGATCCTGAGGTGAAAAGAAATATCATTCCTTCACCATATAGGCGTGTAGATTGCCTTCATGCACCATTCTGGCGTTCAAACGCCCATTGGTGCATGTTCTGGGCGTTAAACGCCCATGTGATGCTTGTTTCTGGCGTTGAACGCCAGTTTCAAGCTTGTTTCTGGCGTTCAGCGCCAGATTGTCCTCTGTGTGCGCATCCTGGCGTTAAACGCCAGGATGTTGCTTGTTTTGGGCGTTCAGCGCCAGAAAGATGCTCTGTTCTGGCGTTGAACGCCGGCCAGATGCATCTTCTGGGCGTTGAACGCCGGCCCGTGCGTCCTCCAGGGTGAAAAATTTTTTTCTTCTGTTTTTGACTCTGTTTTTAATTTTTTTGATTTTTT
>NC_029774.3:74513093-74513831 GCF_000817695.3 Arachis duranensis | reverse complement strand
TGAGAATTTTCGAAAATTAGAGAGGGAAAAGTAGTTAGGTGGTTTTGAAAAAGATAAGAAACAAACAACAAGTTAGTTAGTTGATTGAAAAATATTTGAAATCAAATTTTGAAAAAGATAAGAAGATAAGAAGTTAGATAAGATATTTTGAAATCAAATTTTGAAAAAGATAAAATTTTTGAAAAAGATAAGATAAAAGTTAAGAAGATTTATTTTGAAAAAGATATTTTTGAAAAAGATTTAATTTTAAAAATTACTTGACTAACAAGAAACTACAAGATAAGATTCTAGAACTTAAAGATTGAACCTTTCTTAACAAGAAAGTAACAATCTTCAAATTTTTGAACCAATCACATTAATTGTTAGCTAATTTTCGAAAATTTGATAAAAAGATAAGAAAAAGATTTTGAAAATATTTTGAAAAATAATTTTTGAAATTTTCGAAAATTATATAAAAAATGAAAAAGATATGATTTTTTTGAAAAAGATTTTGAAAAGATAAGATTTTTTTAAAATTGAAATTTTGACTTGACTTGTAAGAAACAACTAATTTTTAAAATTTTTGACCAAGTCAATCCCAAAATTTCGAAATTTTTGGAGGGAAATAAGGAAAAGATATTTTTGAAATCAAATTTTGAATGAAAAACACAAAAATGACCCAAAACATGAAAATTTTGGATCAAGACACAAGATGCATGCAAGAATGCTATGAATGTCAAGATGAACACCAAGAACACT
>NC_029774.3:74498783-74511566 GCF_000817695.3 Arachis duranensis | reverse complement strand
ATCATGACGTTTTTCTGGCGTTTAACTCCAGACAGCAGCGTGTACTTGGCGTTCAACGCCAAGTTACGTCGTCATTCTTCGAATAAAGTATGGACTATTATATATTGCTGGAAAGCCCTGGATGTCTACTTTCCAACGCCATTGAGAGCGCGCCAATTGGAGTTCTGTAGCTCCAGAAAATCCATTTCGAGTGCAGGGAGGTCAGATTCCAACAGCATCAGCAGTCCTTTTGTCAGCCTTCTTCAGAGTTTAGCTCAAATCCCTCAATTTCAGTCAGAATTTACCTGAAATCACAGAAAAACACACAAACTCATAGTAAAGTCCAGAAATGTGAATTTATCATAAAAACTAGTGAAAACATCCCTAAAAGTAGCTTAAACTTACTAAAAACTATATAAAAACAATGCCAAAAAGCGTATAAATTATCCGCTCATCACTGTTTAAGTTGGTTGACATCCTCTCTCTGGTGGTGGATATCTCAGTTCATTTGGTGTATGTCTCCTTGCAATTGCTCCCAATTGAATCCTTCAGGGAATTATTGGTGTTATTAGTATGATAGTGGTTGAAGTGCTAGGTACTGTGGTTGTTCCTCAGCCTCTTTCTCTTGTTGTGGTTGCCCTCGTGGCACATGAGCTTGAGCTCTATGCTCCCTAGCCCTTTGAAGTGGGTTAACAGCTACCACCTTGGCCATTTTCTTGGCAGTTATGGGCTTTTTTTGCTCCACCATGACTTCATCAATAATCTTCTCAACCCCCGCTTCATCACATAGCCTTTGGATGATGCTGGGAAATGCCAACCTTGAGTCATTTTTATTGATGTTGTTGGCAATCATTTTCCAACATCCACATGTTCTCCCTTCATTATGCTGTATATGAGCACAACCCTCTCCTTAGTTACCTCGAAGTGTTGGATGTGGGAATCAAAGACCTCATCACAAAGTCTAGCCGCCCTCTAACTTGGGGGCTCAAATCTCTTCTCCTCAGCTGATCGGGTTTCCCATCCTTGCTGTTGATCCATTGTACATTCAGCACACAAATCTCATTGAGGATTTCGTCAAAGTCTGGGTCTTATTGCTTTATCCTCTCTTGATAGCTCCGGGTAGAGCTTGTTTGCTTCACCATCAACATCTTGTTTATGTTAGAGGGGCTATAATCAATTGCTTTCCCCCTAACATAGCTTAGGTAGCCATAAGGTTGCCCAGGTTGGGGTACTGCATTGGCGTAGAACTCTCTCACCAAGCTTTCTACCACCTTCCTTGGTGGGTTACACAAGAGTGCGCATCCTCTACTTTCAATCTCCTGGTTGATCTCCGGGTTCTCATTCCTTCCAAGTTGGAAACCAACTTCGGGAATAATTTGCCTCTCACTTACCCAGCCATAAAATTGGTTTTGGTTGAATGATGAGAGGAACTTGTATTCATTGTAGCTTGTAGGGGATCTTGAGGTTGTTTCCTTGGTCTTTCTCGTCTTTGATGATGAGGTTCTTGGTAGTTCCATTGGGTGAGAAAAAAAGTGTGAAGAGTTGAAGAGTTTGGAAGAAGGGGTATAGAAAGCAAAGAGAGCAAAGCAAGGGTTTGATCCACAACACCAAACTTAGGGCTTGATTATCCCTAATCAAGTAGAAGAAAAAGAGAAAGAAAAGAGAGAAGAGGGTTCATTCGTGTGTGAACTTTTGGGTGGGCTGAAGTGTGAAGAGTGGTGGGAAGTGTTTAGTTTTTATAGGGGTGAGAGATGTAGGCTCGAAGGGAGGGTAGTGATGGGATTTAAAAGCAGTTTATCTTTTTTCCACTTGGGAAGTGGCGCCTAGCGTGGGAAGAGGCGCCAATCCTTATTTTCTTTTGATTCTTTGCATGTGTTGAGTTCCAAAGTGCAAGTACACTTTGACTCTTTCCTTGATGAGCTATCAATCATGTGGGCCCCATCCTCTCTCCTGAAAATGAAAACCGAAACACCATAAGTGAAAAGAATCCTTTTATATTCCCCTTCATAACATATAATTGAAATGCAATTGATGAGTGTCCCTTGGGACACCAAACTTAATTTCCTTGCATCTAATAAATTAGGTTTATCATTGGATATTTAATGTGTTCATAACGGTGAATTAAATTCATTTCTTTCACATTATTTAACTCCTTATGAACACATTAAAGTGACCTTGCATACATAACCAATTTACTTATTGCATTCAGATTAAGAACATGATGGGCTTGCTATGTGGACATCATTTGGTGGCGGCCACACCAAACTTAATCCCTGGGCTTACTCTCAAAATTAATTTCATTCAAAAGGATTCTAAGCCTAGATTAAGTGGGTTAGTGGCCACACCAAACTTAGCTTTTTAGCTAATTCCCAGCCCAATCACTCATCATCAATAAGTGTGTTCATCAACTAGTATTTTCAGGGAAAGAAAACAAAGGAAAGAAAACAGATTGAAGAATGACTAACTATCAAACATTGGAATTGATATCTAAGCTACCTAATCTATTCTTAGAAAGCAGGGGAAATAAAAACATTAAACTGAAACTTAACCTATCTAAATTTATCAATTTTAAAGCTACTTCTAGAAAGCAAGAAATCAAAAAGGATATGAATGTTGGGTTGCCTCCCAACCAGCGCTTCTTTAGTGTCATTAGCTTGACATCCTCCCTCTTTAGTTGAGGCTGTAGCTCACTCTCTGCTCCTCCAAAGAACCTCCCAAGCAGTGCTTGAGTCTATGGCCATTCACAAAAAAAGTTCTTTGTGTTTTGTCCTCCATGAGCTCCACATGACCATAAGGGGATACTTTAAGGATGGTAAAGGGTCCTAACCATCTAGACTTGAGTTTTTCTGGGAAGAATTTGAGTCTTGAGTTGTATAGTAGCACCTTTTGACCTTCTACAAACTCTCTTCTTGCTATCTTTTGATCATGCCACCTCTTAGCTTTTTCCTTGTATATTTTGACATTTTCATATGCTTGAGATCGGAGCTCTTCTAATTCTTGTAGTTGCAAGATCCTTTTCTCCCTAGCAGCATTGTTATCAAAGTTTAGTAGCTTGAGTGCCCAAAAGGCTTTGTGTTCAAGATCAAGGGGTAAGTGACATGCCTTCCCATACCCCAGCTGGTATAGGGTCATCCCTATTGGTGTTTTAAAGGATGTCCTATATGCCCAAAGAGTATCGTCCAACCTCTTTGACCAGCCCTTTCTTGAAGCTCCCACAGTTTTCTCTAGAATCTGCTTTAGCTTTTTGTTGTATACCTCTATCTGCCCATTTGTTTGAGGGTGATAAGGTGTTGCAACCTTATGTTTCACTCCATATCTCAAGAGTAGGGCTTCCAAGGATCTGTTGCAGACATGGCTTCCTCCATCACTAATAAGGGCTCGGGAAACTCCAAAGCGGTTGAAGATGTTGCGCTTAAGGAAGCTCATGACCACCCCATTGTCATTTGTTGGGGTTGCAATGGCCTCCACCCACTTAGACACATATTCCATTGCCACTAGAATGTACTTATTTGAGTACGAGGTGGGGAAGGGACCCATGAAGTCAATTCCCCATACATCAAACAGATCAAGTTCTAGTATGAATTGCTGTGGCATCTCATTCTTTTTGGGTAGGTTGCCAGCTCTTTGGCTTTCATTGCACCTTGACACCAATTCCTTAACATCTTTGAATATTGTTGGCCAATAGAATCCACATTAGAATGCCTTTGCTGCTGTTCTTTCTCCACTAAAATGGCCTCCATATGCAGATCCATGGCATTGCTACAGCACTTCTTGTCCTTCCTCTTGTGAGATACATCTCGTCAAGATTCTATCAACACCCTTTTTGAACAAGTAGGGCTCATCCCAGATGTAATGTTTAGCATCATTGAGTAGCTTCCTCCTCATGTGCTTGTTGATGTTGGTAGGCAATTCCCCAATAGCCTTGAAGTTAGCTATATCAGCAAACCAAGGGCTTTTTTGAATCATCATCAACTGTTCATTAGGGAATCTCTCATTCACTTCAAATTGATGTGCTCTCTCCTCTTCATGTGGGATTCTTGATAAGTGATCAGCTACTTTGTTTTCTGCCCTACTTCTCTCTTTTATCTCTATGTTAAATTCTTGAAGTAGTAGGATCCATCTTATCAACCTAGGCTTGGATTCTTGCTTGGTTAATAAGTATTTAAGGGCTGCATGATTAGTGAAAACAGTAACCTTAGAGCCAATAAGATATGATCTAAATTTATCAAATGCAAATACTATGGCAAGAAGTTCCTTCTCTGTAGTGGTGTAATTCTTTTTATTTTCATTAAGAACTTTACTTGCATAGTATATGACATGCACCAAGTTGTCTTTCCTCTGTCCCAACACTACCCCAATTGCAAAGTCTGATGCATCGCACATCAGTTCAAAGGGCAAGTTCCAATCAGGTGGGGCAATGATGGGTGATGAGGAAAGCTTCTTTTTCATGTTCTCAAAAGCTATTATGCATTCTTGATCAAATATGAAAGGTGTGTAGATGCAAGTAGATTACTTAAGGGCTTAGCAATTTTTGAGAAATCTTTGATAAACCTTCTATAAAAACCAGCATGCTCTAAAAAGCTTCTAACTGCCTTAACATTACAAGGTGGGGGTAGTTTCTCAACTACCTTTTTGGAGACTTTATGTCCAAGAACCACCCCTTCAGTGACCATGAAATAGCACTTTTCCTAGTTTAAAACCAGGTTGGTTTCTTGACATCTCCTCAGCACTAGAGTAAGGTAGTGTAAATCACCAAACACAAAGAAGTCATCCATGAACACTTCTATGAACCTTTCAATCATGTCCGAAAATATGGAGAGCATGCACCATTAGAATGTTGCAGGTGCATTGGACAATCCAAATGGCATTCTCCTATAAGCAAAAACACTATAAGGACAAGTAAAGGAAGTCTTTTCTTGGTCTTTGGGGTCGACTACAATCTGATTGTAGTCAAAATAGCTGATACACCACTATTTCGTGGTACATCTTGTGCTTAATTGAGTGGATTTTATCCACTATTCTCATACTTATTCATGTAAATTGCATGTTTTACATTCTTCTTCCTGATTTTGTGATATGATTGAAAACATATTTCTTTGGCCTTAATTTCGCTTATCTTAATCCTCTCTTATTACCATTTGATGCCTTGATATGTGTGTTAAGCATTTTCAGAGACTACAGGGTAGGAATGACTTAGAGGATGAAAAGGAAGAATGCAAAAGTGGAAGGAATACAAGAAATTGAAGGAACTGCAAAGCTGTCAGCCCTTACCTCTTCGCACTCAATTGATCATAACTTGAGCTACAGGGGTCCAAAAGAGGCGGTTCTAGTTGCGTTGAAAAGCTAACATCTCGGGCTTCAAAATGATATATAATTTGCCATAGTTGCCACAACGTTAGACGACGTGCATGCGCACGCATGCATCTTCGAAAATACAGGGGCGATTTCTGGGATATTTTTGACCCAGTTTTCGGCCCAGAAAACACAGATTAGAGGCTGCAGAGTGGAGGAATCAGGAACATCACTTTTCATTCACATAATTTTAGGTTTTAGATGTAGTTTCTAGAGAGAGAGGAGAGGTTTTAGGATTCTTTATTTTAGATTTATTTCTTCTCAAATCCAGGTTCAATGTTCCTTGAATTTAGTTTTCTTCTACTTTTATTTATTTTATTACTTTAGTTTATCTTCTTCTCTTATTAATTTATTAATGCAAAGAGTATTTTTATATTTAATTTCTTTATTTGCTTGATTATCTTAACTCAATTCCAAAATTATCATGTCTTCTTTCTACTCCCTTTACATGTATGCGAACATGGCACCCATGTCAATGGAGTAGGTTCGCAACTTGATTTTGGAGTTGATTAATAGGAGACCCTTGAGTTGGAAGACTCAAGAGTTAAATTGTAATTGGAAGTTGTTGGCTGGCTCTCTAGTCACTAACGCTAATCCTTCCCAAGGGAGAGGATTAGGACTTGTGAATAAGAGTTAGCTCAACTACTTGACTTTCCTTCATTCGTTGAGGGTTAACTAAGTAAAAATAACAACTTATTACTATAAATCTTGGGAAATCGAACAAAAATAAAACTTCCAATTAATCTTCTCTTAGTCAAAGCTTTTTAATTTAATTACATAAATCCTCTTGTTAATTTTCCTTGCTTTAAATTATAATTAATTATTTTATCATTCCTCACTCTAAAAATTCTCAGAAAAACCCATAACCAATAGTAACACACTTCCCTGCAAATTCTTGAGAGATGACCCGAGGTTTGAATACTTCGGTTTATTTTTGTTGGGTTTGTTACTTGTGACAAACAATTTTTGTATGAAAGGATTTTAAGTGGTTTAGATATTATACTTGCAACGAGAATTTATTTGTAAAATTCTAGACTACATAAAAGTCCGTTCATCAATAGCCGTCCAAGAAGCAGTAATACTCATGTCCTGCAAGTCTTTCTAGCATTTGGTCCATTAAAGGTAGGGGAAAATGATCCTTCCTGGTGGCTTCGTTGAGCTTTCTATAATCAATGCACGGGTGCCATCTAGTCACTGTTCTTGTTGGTATCAACTCATTCTTCTCATTAGGCACAACAGTGATACCTCCTTTCTTAGGAACTACTTGGACATGGCTCACCCAAGGGCTGTCTAAAAATCACCCCTGCTTGCCATAATTTCAACACCTCCTTTTGGACTACTTCATTCATTGTTGGATTTAGCCTTCTCTGCTGTTGTCTTGAGAGCTTTGCACCTTCCTCAAGTAGGATTTTATGCATGCACGTTGAAGGACTGATTCCTTTTAGATCAGCAAGTGTCCATCCTATGGTATCCTTGTGTTGCTTTACCATTTGGATTAGCTCCTCTTCTTGTTGTTTATTCAAACTTGAATTGATTATCACTGGGTATGTGTTGTTGTCACCCAAGTAGGCATACTTTAAGTTTGGAAGCAGAGCTTTTAGATCCACTTTGGTGGCTCCACTTCCAATTTCTTTGTCTTGTCGAGCATGATTTGTTCTTTCATAGTCTCTAGTGGTGGCTCACCACATGATTTATTCTTCAATTTCTTTACATTGTTCTTCCTCTAGGACTCCTTGAACTAGGGTCTCAATTGTGTCCACCATCATGCATTCACCAATGGATTCCTTGGGGTAGCTCATTGCCTTGAAGACATTGAAGACCATCTTCTCTTCGTGTAACCTCAAGACTAACTCCCCTTTTTGAACATCAATTATGGCTTCAGCCGTAGCTAGGAATGGCCTTCCTAGGATGATTGATGTGTTGATTTCTTCCTCCATATGAAGCACAACAAAATCAGCTGGGAAGATGAACTCCCTCACTTTCACCAATAGATCTTCCACCACACTATGAGGAAATTTAAAGGTTATGTCAGCCAATTGAAGTGCCATTCTTTTTGGTTTGGCCTCTTCTATCCTCATCCTTTTCATCAAAGCCAATGACATGAGGTTTATGTTGACTCCAAGATCGCATAGTGCCTTCTCAATGTTCATATCCCCAATGACATAGGGGATTTGGAAACTCTCAGGGTCTTTCAATTTCTGGGGGAGCTTCTTTTGTATTATAGCACCGCACTCTTCAGTAAGTATCACTGTTTCTTTCTCACCCCAATTTCTCTTCCTTGTCTTGAGTTCCTTTAAGAACTTAGCATAGAGCAGCATTTACTCTAATGCCTCCATAAAGGGTATGTTGATCTAGAGCTTTTTGAAGATTTCTAGGAATCTAGAGAATTGGCTGTCTTTCCCATCCTTCCTCAGCCTTTGTGGGTAGGGTGCTTGTGGCACATAAGGCTTTATAACTTGCTTGGGTGAGGATGGTGCAGAGGTCTTCTCTTCCTTCTTGATTTCAGGTTCCTTTGTACTTTCTTCTTCCTGGTGGCTTCGACTTGGAGGCATTTCTTCCATAACTTTTCCACTCCTTAGTGTTATGGCTTTGCACTCTCTCCTTGGGTTAGCCATGGTGTCACTAGGAAAGGTATGTGTGGGCATAGGTATTTGCTTAGACAAACACCCTACTTGTGCTTCCAATTTTGAAATTGCTGCCCCTTGATTCTTTATGTTGGACCGAAACTCTTCATGGTTAGCATCTATCTTTCTGTCATCCTGCAGCTATCTTTCTAGAATAGTGGAGATAGTCCCGATCAGTTTTGTTGACAACTGAGCTATGGCTGCCTCCAGTTTTGAGAAACTACTGCTGGTTTCACATGGTTGCATGGTGAGGGTTGATGCATCTTGGTGGAGGTTGTTATGTGTTTGCTGTTCAGGGTGATATGATGTGTTTTGTGAGGTGTGATAAGGTCTGTTGTTGCTTGATTGGTGATTAGAGTTATGGTTGTTGTGATGGTTAGAGTGGTATGGTTTGTGGCTTATTGGTTTCCCCATCCAAAATTTGGGTGGTTCTTCCAACCTGTGTTGTATGTTTTAGAGTTTGGGTCATATGGTGGTCTAGAGGGATTGTTCACATAGTTTGCCTGCTTCCATTCACATTCAGCTTCTGGTGCATCTTCTTCTTGTGGTGGTGCTTGAGCTTGGACAGCTGAGACTTGGCTTGGCTCTACCTTTTTTGTTAAGGATGCTAATTGTGCTACAATTGCCTTGTTTTGTGCTAGCAAAGCATCCATAGAATTGAGTTCCAGCACCCCTCTCTTTTGAGCTCTTTCTGAAGCATAGAAGTACTCATTTTCAGCTACAATCTCAATAACATCTATGGCCTCCTCAATAGTTTTCTTCTTGTTGAGTGAACCCCCTGAAGAGTGGTCCACAGCCTTCTTTGCTTCATATGATAGCCCTTCATAGAAGATGTGTAGTTGAACCCATTCATTGAACATGTCCGGAGGACATTTCCTTGTCAAGTCTTTAAACCTCTCCCAGGCCTCATAAAGTGTTTCACCATCTTTCTGCCTAAAAGTTTGCACTCAGTTCTCAACCTATTAACTCTCTGTGGTGGGTAAAATCCTGCTAGGAACTTGTTTACAACCTCCTCCCAAGTGGTCAAGCTCTCCTTGGGGAATGCTTCCAACCACTTTGCTACCTTATCTTTAAGTGAAAAAGGGAACAAAAGTAGCTTGTAGGTGTCAAGGTGTACACCATTGGACTTTACAGTGTCACATATCCTCAAGAATGTAGTGAGGTGTTGGTTTGGGTCCTCTTGGGCACCCCCTTCATATGAACAATTATTCTGGACAAGTGTGATGAGTTGAGGTTTCAACTCAAAGTAGTTAGCATGAATTTTTGGCTTCAAAATGTTGCTACCATAGTTTCCTAGATTTGGGTTGATGTAGGAGCCTAAAACTCTCCTCTCTTGCCCAATATGATTGCCAGCTTCCTCCCCAACATGGTTATGTGCCTCTTCTTCCATATTAGTTCTTAGATCTTCCTCTACTACTTCCTCTCCAACTATGCCTTTGCCTCTTGCTTCCCTCCTTAATCTAAGGAAGGTCTTCTCAGGTTCACTATCAAAGGAAGATGAAGTTTTTCCCCTTCTACCTGTCATACATTCAGTAAACGGCTAGCAGAGAATAAGTGAAGTGAAAATTCTTGTTGAGGTTAGTGGTTAGTTTGGTTGATGCAATTGATAAAACAGTTAATATGGCAGTAAGGAGACAAAAAAAAAATATGAACAATGAATAACAAAAATGACCAACGCAAAACTAAAAAAAAAAAGAAACTGGAAACGAAATAACAAGGTAATTAAAATGCTTAATCTAGCTCTCCAATCAATTTAGTAATTGTCAAATTCAAACCAATTCCCGGCAACGGCGCCATAAAACTTGATGGCCAGAATTTACACCCCACAAAATTTTTGATAATGAATCCGTTCTCTTGGCAAGCGCACCAAAATTATCGTCAAGTAATAACCCACAGAGGAGTGGGATCGTATCCACAGAGATTGGTAGAATTGAACAATGTTAATCAATTGGTGAATTAGTCAAGCTAAGCAATACAGAGTGTGATTGTAGAATTGTAAATGAGTAGGAAAGTAAATGGCTCAAAGGTAAAGAGATGAATTAAAGTGCACAAAAGAAAATGGCAAGAATGTAAAGTGCAGAATCATAAATGACTGAATTGTAATTGGGAATGGGGATCAACAGAATTGTAAACAAAGCTATAAAGAATGTGGAAGATAAGAACAGGGGGATTCATTGAGATTGGGAGATATTATTTTTTTGGATTAAATCTAGCTTATCTCATCTTCAATCATGCAACTCATTGATCTCTTGGCAATCATGATTGATTGAGCCCCAATCCCTTGGTGACTCAATCTCTCAAATCTTGATAATTAGCCAATTCCTTGGTCTAATTAGTCACGAAGAGAGATATGCTTGGTCCCTGATTATACCACTGGTGCTCGAAATTGTGATCATCAACAATGGCGCCAAAAACTTGGTAGCGCTCTCAAACGTAAATCACACTTAGTCACAACTCCGCACAACTAACCAGCAAGTGCACTGGGTCGTCCAAGTAATACCTTACGTGAGTAAGGGTCGATCCCACGGAGATTGTTGGTATGAAGCAAGCTATGGTCATCTTGTAAATCTCAATCAGGCAGATTATAATTGATTATGGATTTTCGAATAATAATAAATAATAAATAGAAAATAAAAATAGAGTTACTCATGTAATTCAATGGTGGGAATTTCAGATAAGTGCGTGGAGGTGCTTGTCCCTGTTGGATCTCTGCTTTCCTACTGTCTTTCTTCAATCCTTCTGATTCCTTTCCATGGCAAGCTGTATGTAGGGAATCACCGTTATCAATGGCTATATCCCATCCTCTTAGTGAAAATGGTCCAAATGCTCTGTCACAGCACGGCTAATCATATGTCGGTTCTCGATCATGTTGGAATAGAATCCCTTGATTCTTTTGCGTTTGTCATCACCCCAACAATCGCGTGTTTGAAGCTCGTCACAGTCATTCAATCACTGAATCCTACTTGGAATACAACAGACAAGGTTTAGACTTTCCGGATTCTCATGAATGCCGCCATCAATTCTAGCTTATACCACGAAGATTCTGATTAAGGAATCCAAGAGATATAAGCCCGGTCTAAGGTAGAACGAAAGTTGTTGTCAGTCATGCGTTCATAGGTGAGAATGATGATAAGTGTCACGGATCATCACATTCATCATGTTGAAGTGCAACGAATATCTTAGAATAAGAACAAGCGGAATTGAATAGAAAATAGTAGTAATTGCATTGAAACTTGAGGTACAGCAGAGCTCCACACCCTTAATCTATGGTGTGTAGAAACTACACCGTTAAAAATACATAAGTGATGAAGGTCCAGGCATGGCCGAATGGCCAGCCCCCAAACATGATCAATAGTCTCCTAAGATGAATAATAGAATAAAACTAAGACCAAAGATGTCTAATACAATAGTAAAACGTCCTATTTATACTAGACTAGCTACTAGGGTTTACAGAAGTAAGTAATTGATGCATAAATCCACTTCCGGGGCCCACTTGGTGTATGTTTGGGCTGAGCTTGATCTTTACACAAGCTGAGGCTTATCTTGGAGTTGAACGCCAAGTTGTAACGTGTTTTTTGGCGTTCAACTCTGGTTCGTGACGTGTTTCTGGCGTTTGACTCCAGAATGCAACATGGAACTAGCGTTGAGCGCCAGTTTACGTCATCTAATCATGAATAAAGTATAGACTATTATATATTTCTGGAAAACTCTGGATGTCTACTTTCCAACACCGTTGAGAGCGCGCCATTTGGAGTTTTGTAGCTCCAGAAAATCTATTTCGAGTGCAGGGAGGTAAGAATCCAACAGCATCAGTAGTCCTTTGTCAGCCTTTTATCAGAGTTTTGCTCAGGTCCCTCAATTTCAGCCATAAATTACCTGAAATCACAGAAAAACACACAAACTCATAGTAAAGTCCAGAAATGTGAATTTAGCATAAAAACTAATGAAAACATCCTAAAAGTAACTAGATCATACTAAAAACTACCTAAAAACAATGCCAAAAAGCGTATAAATTATCCGCTCATCACAACACCAAACTTAAATTGTTGCTTGTCCCCAAGCAACTAAAAATAAATTAGGATAAAAAGAAGAAAACATACTATAAATCCCAAAATATCAATGAATATTAATTCTAATTAGATGAGCGGGACTTGTAGCTTTTTGCCTCTGAACAGTTTTGGCATCTCACTTTTTCCTTTGAAGTTCAGAATGATTATCATCTATAGGAACTTTGAATTTTAGATAGTGTTATTGATTCTCCTATTTAAGTTTGTAGATTATTGAACACAGCTACTTTTATGAGTCTTGGTCGTGGCCCTAAGCATTTTGTTTTCCAGTATTACCACCGGATACAAAAATGCCACAGACACATGACTGGGTGAACCTTTCCAGATTGTGACTCAGCTTTGCTAAAGTCCCCAATTAGAGGTGTCCAGAGCTCTTAAGCACACTCTTTTTGCTTTGGATCACGACTTTAACCACTCAGTCTCAAGCTTTTCACTTGGTCCTGCATGCCACAAGCACATGGTTAGGGACAACTTGCTTTAGCCGCTTAGGCCTGGATTTTATTTCCTTGGGCCCTTCTATCCCTTGATGCTCAAAGCCTTGGATCTTTTTTTTACCCTTGCCTTTTGGTTTTAAGGGCTATTGGCTTTTTTTGCTTGCTTTCTCTTTTTTTCTTTCTATTTTTTTCGCAAGCTTTTTCTTTTTCACTGCTTTTTCTTGCTTCAATAATCAATTTCATGATTTTTCAGATTATCAATAGCATTTCTCTTTGTTCATCATTCTTTCAAGAGCCAACAATTTTAACATTCATAAACAACAAGAT